>NC_090444.1:1690675788-1690989219 GCF_031143425.1 Pleurodeles waltl | reverse complement strand
TAAGATTTATCTTGAAAATACAGTTCTTTGAAGTTGATAGCTCCACCTGGGGCCAACACGGCGTTGTGATCAAGAAGACCAACAGTTCAGGCCGGGCACAGCGTCGCGGGCCAGCTACGGTGTAGGGATGACCTGCAAACAGTACCTTGGATTTGCAGGGCATCGTGATCCACTGGTGAGCTCCGGAGACCGGCGTCACTGGTGTCACGGTGTCGGTTCCGAACTCGTGCAGGAGTGATCGGGCCCTTGATGTCACGCGCTTGCTAATCGAACTCCAGTCTGATTAAGTCAGGAGCGCTGGCGTGGATGGTGTCGGGGCTGCAGTGCGAAGCGGGACGATGCGATGTGCGGTGCCCACAGGTCACGGTGCAGGCAGCGGCTCGGTGGCGCGTCTAGTGGTGTCGGTGAGACCAGGGCTGCGGTGTGAAGCGGGTCGGTGTGATGTGCGGTGCCAACAGGTCATGCGCAGGCAACGGCGTCATAGTTGCTGAAGCGCTGTCATCAGTAGGCCCAAGCCAGCGGTGTGGGGCAAGACGGTGCTTCGTGACCTTCACGAGCGGTGTCCACAGGCCACGGTGCACGGAGGGATGCCTGATGATGACACTGGAGTCGATGGTGCTGGCGTCGGTGGACCAGGGCTGCAGTGTGAGCAGCGGCTTGTTTAAGTCATCCACTGACGGCATCGGTGAGACCAGGGTCGCGGTGCGAATTGGGGCAGTGCAGCTCCGTGCAGCATCAGCAGGTCACGGTGCAGACCAGCCGCGTCATTGCTGGAGTCGCAGTGGTTTTTCTCCTTGAACAGCACAAGACACACAGTTCCCATTGCTGTAGGAAGAGGAAACTGAAGTCACTGAGACTTCCAACAGGAGGCAAGCTCTACTCCAAGCCCTTGGAGAACTTCCTAAAGCAGGAAACAGATCAAAGTTCACCCTATGCACTCTTGTCAGGCAGAAGCAGCAACTGCAGGCCAGTCCAGCAAAGCAACACAGCAAAGGGACCGTACTCCTCCTTCAGCTCTTCAGCTCTTCAGCTCTTCAGCTCCTCTCCTGATTCTGAAAGTCTGGGGTTTTGGGTCTTCTTCCTATACCCCGTTCTGCCTTTGAAGTTGGCAAACTTCAAAGCAAAGTCTCAAGCGTTTGTAAGATCCATCCTTGTCCAGGCCAGGCCCCAGACGTATACCAGGATGTTGGAGACTGCATTGTGTGAGGGCATGCACATTCCTTTCAGGTGTAAGCGACCACTCCTCCCTCTACTCTAGCTCAGATGGCCCATCAGGCTATACCCCAGACTCCTTTGTGTCACTGTGTAGAGGGAATTCACAGCAGCCCAACTGTCAAACTAACCCAGACGGAGAATCCACAAACATGCAGAGTCACAGAATGGTTCAAGCAAGAAAAATGCCTACTTTCTAAAAGTGGATTTTTCAAACTCACAATCTAAAACACAACTTCACTAAAATATTTATTTTTCAATTGTGAGTTCAGAGACTTCAAACTACATATTTCTAACTGCTCTCAAAGGGAATCTGCGCTTTAAATTTATTTAAAGGCAGCTCCCATGTTAACCTATGAGGGAGATAGGCCTTGCAAAAGTGAAACCCGAGTTTGGCAGTATTTCACTGTTAGGACATGTATAACACACCAGTACATGTCCTATCTTTTAAATACACTGCACCCTGCCCATGGGGCTACATAGGGCCTAGCTTTGGGGTGCCTTACATGTACCAAAAGGGAAGGTTTGAGCCTGGCAAGTGGGTACACTTGCCAGGTTTTAATGGCAGTTTAAAACTGCACACACAGACACTGGGGTAGCTGGTAAGAGCCACTTTACAGGGCTACTTATGTGGGTGGCACAATCAGTGCTGCAGGCCCTCTAGTAGCATTTGATTTACAGGTACTTGGCACCTCTGGTGCACTTTACCAGGGACTTACCAATAAATCAAAAATGCCAATTAGGAATAACTCAATCAACAATACAATTTACACAGAGAGCATATGCAATTTAGCACTGATTGGCAGTGGTACAATGCCCAGAGTCCTGTAGCCATTAAAAGCTGGTCAGAAACATTAGGAGGAAGGAGGCAAAAAGATTGGGGATGGCCCTGCAAAAAGGGCCAGGTGCAACAGGAGGTACAGTCTCACCCAGGCAGTTACAGGGTTAAGTTTAGGGAGAGTGCTAAACTTCTGTCAGAACCCTAGGTGGAGTATGTTGCTTCTTTCTGCAGAGCACTAGATGGTTGGGTGAAGGGCAGTGAAGTAACAGACTATCAGGGGTTATACAGTTTGAATGCTTGGGAGCACTTGTCTAGTTGTTGTTTTCCTGAGCCTGCAATTAATTGACAGGAAGCTTACTGACCCTAGTAAGCTTGTCAAGGAGGCGGACCACTGGCTCAGCGCCAGGGTCCAAAAGAAGTTATATGTGTAAACTCAGCCACGGGTGGGCAGGATCCCCAGCAGAAGAAGGAGGCAGGAGACAGGGATAAAAGTAAGGAGTTTTCAAAATGACAGCAAACTAGTTCCCAGGGTAAGGATTCCTAACCCCCTGTTGTCATGGAGGGCATTTCAGTGGGAGTCCCAAGTGTCCTAAGCAAGTACACCCCCCACTGGTGGGCAGACCCAGGGATGGCGACTGTAGTGCTTGTGGAGGAGTCTGCCCCAGTTAGTGGTGGGGAGCCAGCTGAGTTGACCCTAGTCTCCCTGGGTGAGGGTGATAAGGTCCAGAGAACCCTCATGCCTGAAAACACTATAAAGTACAGGCAGTGGGTGACTATCAATGGGAGGTGGGTGAATGCTCAAAGAGACACAGGAGCAAGTATGACAACAGTCCGCTGTCACCTGGTGTCTCAAGAGCAGTTAATCCCTAATGTTGTCCACCAAGTTGTAGCAGTATACAGCAGTAAGCGGCAATGGTTGGTAGCTCGAGTTCCCTTTGAATGGGGGGGGTCTCAAGTTCCTCGAGGGTATATGTGAGCCCATCCATGCCTGTTGACTGTCTGCTAAGGAAGGACCTGGAGCATACTGCCTGGAAGAAGAAGGAACTCAAGTCACACTTGGAAGTGTTAGGATTGCAAAAGTGAGGGTGTATGACCACATGGTCCATGGCCACCAGAGAGGATGATCAGAAGGACCTGGACCTTGAAACAATGGCCCAGGTGCCTGCCAGGTGAAAGGGGGGCAAGGAGTGCAGGAAACCCACTCCTGAGATTACCACTGTCTGGGAGAAGGCTGAACCTGAGGGGGTACCCTGGAACCTACAGGAGAAGAAGTAGCTGAACTGGGGAACCTGCCTGAGTTGACCCATTGGCAGTGGGAAGGAGGCCCCACCAGGGAGGTATTGCCCACAATGCAGAAAATGTGCCCCACCTTCGGAAACAGGCTGAGGCCCAGGCAGCTGGTGACACCTCTAAATCTCACCTGATTTACTGGGAGAATGATCTTCTGTATAGTGAGCTTAAGGGTGCTGAGCCTGGGGCAGCCCATGTGCTGGTAGTACCCCAGTTTTTCAGAGCCTTCCTACCGGGTCTAGCTCATGATGTGCTATTGGCAGGTCATATGGGGCAGGACTAGACTTTTGCCAAGCTTGTCACCCAATGTTATTGTTCTCAAATGAAGAAGAACTCAAATTCTTTCTACAGGACTTGTCAGACCTGCCAAGTGAGTGACAAATCTAGGAAGAGGTGCAGAGTGCCTCTCTAACCATTTCCTGTTGTGAGCACCCATTTTGAGTGGGTGGGCATTGACATTGTGGCGCCTCTAGATCCCAACACAGCATTGAGCATCAGGTTTATTCTGGTCCTGGTGGACCATGCCGTCCGGTATCTGGAATCTATCCCTCTGAGGAGAGTGACTGCATCTACTGTGGCCAGGGCACTTTTGGGGATCTTTACCCATGTGGGGTTCAGCAAAGAAGAGGTATCTGACCAGGTACCAATTTCATGTTGTTGTACTTGAAAACCATATGGAAGGCGTGTGGTGTTATCTACAAGTTCACCACACCTTACCGCCCCCAAAGCAATGGGTTGGTTGAAAGTTTAAACTGTACCCCGAAGGGTATGATTATGGGTCTCTCCGAACCCGGGAGGTATAAGTGGGGCGTCCTGTTACCATGCCTATTGTTTGCCTATAGGGAGGTACCACAGAAGAGGGTTGGCCTCAGCCCTTTTGAACTTCTTTGTGGGCACCCTATGAGAGGGACTCTCAGTTTGGTGAAGGAGGGCTGGGGCCAGGATCCCAAGAAGCCAGGCCAGGATGTATTCAGCTACATCCTGGCCTTCAGGAACCAGAAAGCCTGGTTCCGGAAGCTCGCCCAAGAGAATCTGGAGGCTAGCCACTGAGACAGTTCCCCTCTATGTTCTCACTCACCCATGGAATCACCCAATAGTGTTCTCATGATATTGACACTAGGGACATCCTTCCTGTAAAGCACAAGTCTTAAAGGGTGACTACTAGAGTAAGGAACAGCTTCAAGAAGGAAGTCTCTAAGATGCTGGATTAAGGGGTGATTGAGCACTCCAATAGTCTTTTGCCCAGTCCAGTGGTGCTGGTACCCAAGGCTGCTCTCCTTGGTGTCACCCCTGAACTGAGGTTCTCTGTTGACTACTGGGTGCTTAATGCCGTCACTAACACTGATGCACACCCTATCCCCCGAGCTGATGAGCACATTGAGTGGTTGGGACCTGACAAGTTCCTCAGCACGTTTGATCTAACATCTGGGTACTGGCAGATTACCTTAACCTAGGGGTCCAAAGTGAGGTTGGAGTTCTCAATGCCAAAGGGGCATTACCAGTTCTGTGTTATGGCCTTTAATGTGAAAAATGCTCCTGCCACCTTCCAGGTCCTGGCAGGATTGGAAGGCTTCAGGGCGCCTACATGGGCGACATTGCTGTCTTCAGGTCTAGCTGAAAGGACCACTTGTATCACATCCAGGAAGTGTTTAGGGCTCTGCAGAGTGCAGGCCTCATTATCAAAGCCAGCAAGTGCCAGATAGGGTAGGGGTCTGTGGTGTACTTCGGACACCATGTAGGGAACAGCCAGGTTGTACCCCTAAAGGCAAAATTGACACTATTCTGACTTGGGCACCCCACAAGACCCAGACAGAGGTGAGAGCCTTTCTAAGTCTCACAGGTACTAAAGAGATTCATGAAGGGGTATGGCACCATTGTTGCCCCTTGACAGAGCTGATTTCCAGGAAGCAGACCCATCAGGTGATCTGAACAGAGGCATGCCAGGCTGCTTTTGACACCCTGAAGGAGGCCATGCAAACTGCACTTGTGCTCAAAGCTCCTGACTTTTCCACAGAATTCATGGTGCAGACAGGTGCTTCAGAGCATGGTGTGGGAGATGTGCTGTCACAAAGTAAATAAGAGGGCCTAAATCAACCTGTAACCTTCATCAGTAGAAGGTTAGTTCCCCAGGTGGAGTGTATTTGAAACAGAGGCATTTGCTGTGGTCTGGGCACTGAAGAAGCTACAACCTGACTTGTTTGGGACTCACTTCCGGGCTCAGACAGACCACAAGCCCCTCAAATGGTTAATGCAAATGTGGGGTGAGAATCCTAAACTGTTGAGGTAGTCCATCTCCCTACAGGGAATGGACTTCTCGGTGGAACACTGCCCTGGTACAATACATGCCAATGCTGATGGTCTGTCCAGGTTCTTCCGCCTTAGTGAGAAGAACTCCCATGAGGTTAGGTAGTTCTCCCCACTTCCAGCTGAGGGGGCAGGGCACGTGTTAGATCTATCAGCTCTTGGTGTGGTTTACCCTATCTTTTTGGCTTCAGACCTCCTGCTTTGATCCTGTGCTGAATTTCTTTTTTGCTGGCTTTAGAACTCTGTGCACTTTACCACTGCTGACTAATGCTAAGTGCAAGTGCCCTCTGTCTAAACTGTATTGGTAATTGATTTATCCATGATTGTCATCTTTGATTTACTAGTAAGTCCCTGGTAGAGAACACAGTATGTGGCCAGGGCCCATAAATCAAATGCTACTAGTAAGCCTGCAGCACTCATTGTGCCACCCACATGAATAGCCCTGTAAACATATCTCAGACCTGCCACTGCAGTGTCCATTTAAGCAGTTTTGAACTGCCAGTTTGACCTGGCAAGTGTACACATTTGCCAGGGCCAAACCTTTCCATTTTCTACATGTAAGTCACTCCTAAGCTAGGCCCAAAGCTGCGCCATTGGCAGGGTGCAGTGTATCTAAAAGGTAGGGCATGTACTCATGGGGTTTAGATGTCCTGATAGTGAAATACTGCTAAGCTCGGATTTCACTATGGCAAGGCCTATCTCTCCCATAGGTTAACATGGGGATTGCCTTGAAATATCTTTTGAGTGTATTTTCCCATTGGGAGCAGATGGAGATATGGAGTTTGGGGTCTCTGAACAATTTAAAAATACATGTTTTGGTGATGTTGGTTTTTAAATTGTTAGTTTGAAAATGCCACTTTAGAAAGTGGGCATTTTCATGCTTAGCCATTCTGTGCCTCTGCCTGGCTGTAGAATACACATCTGGGTCAGGAGGACAGTTGAGATGTTTGTGAATTCGCTCTAGACAATAACACAAGAGGAGCTGAGGTGTGCCCTTCATTTCCTGATGGGTCTTCCTAGGCTAGTGTGGGGGGAGGAGCTGACACTTACACCTGAATAGGGCTGTCCCTGTCCTTACACAAAGCAGTCTCCAACCCCCTTGAGTGTGTCTGGGCAGGAAAGGCAGGGTCTTGTGTACTACAAATACTTTCCTTTTAAAGTTTGCCTACCTCAAAGGCAGAAATGAGTATAACTATTGGGCCTCTGAGACCACAACTTCAGAACACTACTCGACTGAGGGCATTCTGCCATGAAGAAGAGCCAGATTCCATTGGAGAGGCCTGCTACTCTGCCTGTTGCTTTGCTGTGCTTGCCTGCTACTCGCTGCTTCTGTCCTGGGAGTCAAATGACTGAACTTTGCTTTCTACATCCTGCTATGCAAGGTTCTCAAATGGCTTGAACTGAGCTTGCTCCCTGTTAGAATCTCAGGGACATCAAGGACTTTATCTCCCAGCACCTGCATTCTCCTGCTGAGAGTCCTGACTTGTCAAGTGGTGCCAAATCCAGTCCCTGGGTCCTTGGAAGTGAGTTCTGGTGAAATGAAGAAGAAACTAAGGGGGTCATTCCTACCCTGGCGGTCCGAGACCGCCAGGGTAGGGGACGGAGGAAGCACCGCCAACAGGCTGGCGGTGCTTCTGGGGCTATTCTGACCGCGGCGGAAAAGCTGCGGTCAGAAAAGGGAAGCCGGCGGTTTCCCGCCGGCTTCCCGCTGCCCCTGTGAATCCTCCACGGTGGCGCTGCAAGCAGCGCCGCCATGGGGATTCCGACCCCCTTCCCGCCAGCCTGGTTCTGGCGGTTTTCACCGCCAGAACCTGGCTGGCGGGAACGGGTGATGTGGGGCCCCTGGGGGCCCCTGCAGTGCCCATGCCACTGGCATGGGCACTGCAGGGGCCCCCTAACAGGGCCCCACATTGATTTTCAGTGTCTGCTTGGCAGACACTGAAAATCGCGACGGGTGCAACTGCACCCGTCGCACACCAGCAACTCCGCCGGCTCCATTCGGAGCCGGCTTCCTTGTTGCTGGTGCTTTCCCGCTGGGCGGGCGGGCGGCCTTTTGGCGGTCGCCCGCCAGCCCAGCGAGAAAGACAGAATGACTGCCGCGGTCTTTTGACCGCGGTACGGTCTTCTGGCGGTTCCCATCAGGCAGGCGGCGACCGCCGCCCGCCAAGGTAGGAATGACCGCCTAAGTGCCTTGAATTTAGAGCGACTTCAGAACCGGTGCCGCTGTCTGACTCTGCACCGCTGCCTGCACTAGAAGCCTTGGTCCCAGCTGAGTGCCACAACCACAACCGACACCGCAGGCCCTACCACCCAATCTGCTCTGAAGTGCTGCCACAGCGTGAGTCCTGAGTGCCCCTTCACTGACATCTGGGACACCCGACTCCGCCACAGCACCTGTGGCCCCGTTGTGTGTTTGCAACACCACAAAGTCGACGCCTCATGTGTTGGCCTACTGGATTCATTGACCCCGCCGGATCGTAAGGAACCGATTCCTCACCACTGATGCCACATCACCTCCCCTGCAACATTAAGGAACCAACGCCTCACTTCCCCTGCCTAGCAATAAGGAACCAACGCCTCACCTTCCTGATAGCAGTAAAGAACCAACACTGCACCAGCTCCAACGATGCCTGACCTCCCTGACTCAGTGCAACGTCTTTGTTTCCTCATTGTTTTCAGATTTACGCCACGAGTGGCGCCGGACTGTTGGGAACGACTCTGTCAATGACGTTGTGATAGCCTTAGTTGGAGCAATTGTGTTTTTAAGCACTTTTATTGAGATTTAACCTTAAAAAATGTATATCTTTTCTTGTGTATGTTGGATGTTTGTAGTTTTGGTCTTGTTTTATTCAGATAAATATTGCCTATTTCTTTAAACTAATGTGGAGTACTTCTGTGGTGTTTTCACTGTGTTACTGTGTGTGTGTTCAAATACTTTACACATTGCCTCGGAGATAAGCCTGACTGCTTGTGCCAAGCTACCAATGAGGTGAGCAGGGGCTATCTTAGCTGTGTGGCTCCCTTACCATGACTAGAGTGAGGGTCGCTACTTAAACATGGTGCAAGCCACTGCCAGCTAGAAACCCCTTTTTTTTTTAACAGTTGTCATATATTGAGCCATGTGAACTCTAAGGCAATGTTTTTCTTAGCTTATCACATATCCACCTATTTTCCTATGTCTTCTGCCTGTTTTTTAAGAACTGAGCAAATCATCTGGCCGGTCAATTCAAACTGGACTGTTCCTGTTTGCACCGGACCAATGCTGATTCGCTCATGTTTGGTCACTATCTAGAGTGGATTAGTGTTCAATCTATTGATAATCAGAAATGTAGCTAGTGTAACTACACAGTCGGTCCAATATTCTTTTGTTATCATATAGAGGTAGTCAGCAGTATGAGTATAAGATCAGGATGGGAAATACAACTTAGAAATCTAGGACAGTGGTTCCCAACCTGCGGTCCAGGGACCCCTTGGGATCCACGAAGCCTCCTCAGGGGGTCCGCAACTCCTTAGAAAATTAAATAATATTAACAGATTAGGTCCCCAGCTTTCAGTAGTGACTCCGTGGGGGATCCCTGGATTCCAAGAAAGATTCAGTGGGGTTCCCCGGGCTCCAGTGATGATAAAGTGGGGTCCACAGAAGTCAAAAGGTTGGGAACCACTGGGGCTATTGCATCATTCATGATTGATACAATCAGAATTCTGTCCATTCACAAAAATTAAAAAAGTAATATCTTTCAAAAGCCACAAACGCACGATCGAAATCAGGGTTTGGGAAGCAAACATACTTATTTTTGAAAGATGGAACTGAAACAGGCATAGAAACAAGTGATTAATTGCAATCATATTATCTTATGCTCCGGCTTTTAGACCATTTAGACAAAAAGGGATACACTAGCAGATGCCAATAACTGGACCGTCAGAAAGTCAAGCAAAAAAGGAGTAAGTGGCCCGAAAATAGGGAATCCAAATTTTTAAAAAATCTGGTCTATGGTAGGTACACTAAGATGCTCCTCAAAACAACCAATCGTGGTCTGCATTTGTCCAGCCTTCCCCAGCCTTGTGCAGTTGATAGACGGTCATTTCTAAACATGAGCCCCCAAACTCACATACATGTGATTTCTGACTTTCAGTGATTGATTGCAAAACACCCACCTAATTTATTGACCAGAACCATTTCTCTCAGCTGGTACTACATTCACTTACTGATGTACAAAATAGTTCTGCTCCCATAATGTGATGCTGCACAGCTGCACTTTCAGTGGTCTGATATGTTATTTCATGATTTACTGTAATGTTTTAGTAGATTGTCCTGTGGCCGCATCGGTCAGTTAAAGGATTATATTGCAAAATTATAGTATTTAAATACTGTAATCATCCATCAATCAATGTGTTTGCAGTAATATGCCCGCAACGAGCCTGTATTAATTAGAACTGTAGGTAACAACCTTTAGTGTCCCTAGTAGGGAATGCTATAGAGTTTTCCTGCTGAAAATGCATTTCATCTCTGAATCTTCGTCACTGTTGCAAACCTGATAAGGAAAGGCATCAGCACACTTGATGGGTTTAAGACCATCAGTATTGAATTTAATTAAGCTCTTACCCACAGCGATGTGCGCTTAATATACCGCAGATGGAAATTCATTTTATACACTTCTGCAAGATCAGACATCTGTTTTAATAAGCACACGTGGCATTCTGCCAAATAGTTGCTATAAAACGAGCTCTGGAGCCAGCAGTAATTGACAATGTTGCAAGACTTCTATATTTCTATATAATGGTACATTTACTTACATAAGTTTGCAAAGATTTTATTATTCGGAAACTAATGATTATAAAATACACACATTGAATATTCTATATAAATCATACTATCTTATTCAAGGCAGACAGGTTGCGAAATTCGTCAAATAAGATTTTAGAAAAATCACTAAATATATCCATATTATGTATTTCTAAATTGTTTTCCTCTTTCCTTTTCAGTATTGTGATATGCATTATTTAGGGCAATAAGTAGTATTTTTCAATTTAATGGTACATTAAGCTGTATTGTGGTGATAATCTCAAATTTGACCTTTGCACCGTAGCATTAAGTCTTCATATCTCTCCCCCTCTCTCTCCTCTCTCTCTCCCTCTCCGTTTCTCTCTACACACACACACACACGTATATATATATATATATATACATATATATATATATATATATATATATATATATATATATATATATATATATATCATTGTCACCTCCTGCTCCGTAAGGGGCCACAGACCCTGCAGGGCGGCCTGGGTTACTGGGGCGAAGCATCCCACAGAAAATATCTCCCAACCACGGAAAGCCCAGGCACCAGTCCATGTTAAAATCCAAGCATTTAATATTATTTCTGAGCAGCACAACAAAAAATCCTGGCGCGTTTCGGCAACAGCATGCCTTGTTCACAGGTAAGTAAGAGCAGGTGTGAGTGAGCCAGTGCTTTTTAAATACACAGTCATGTGACTTCAATAACCAAACTCCAACTCCCATAATGCACAGTTCCATATAAATAACTTCCTGAACTAGAGCGCTTAATTTCCATATAGCTGCAATAGCGTCACAGGCACTTCAGTTCACCATGCAAATGTTCTTATGTGCATTAGGTATCTATTACTTGATAGTCCACTTGCTTTATATATATGTGTCTAGAGAGAGAGATAAAGAGAGAGAGAGACAGAGAGAGAGCGAGACACAAGAGAGAGGGGAGAGAGAGAAGGGGAGAGATAATAAGACTTAATACTACAGTGCAAAGGTCAAATTTGAGATTATTACCACAATACAGTCTAATTTACCATAACTTGAAAAAAAGACTATTTATTGCCTTAAGGAATGCATACCATAATACTGAAAAGGGCAGAGGAAAACCATTTATAAATACATAATATGCATACCTTTAGTGATTTTTCGAACATCTTGTTTGACGAATTTAGAAAAAGATAGTATTATTTATAGAGAACATTCAATATTTGTTTTTCTAATCATTAGTTTCCGAATGATAAAATCTTTGCAAACTTATGAAAGTAAATGTACCACTATATTGAAATATTGAAGCTTTGCAACATTGTCAATTACTGCTGGCTCCAGAGCTCGTTTTATAGCAACAATTTGGATGGATGCCACATGTGCTTATTAAAACAGATGTCTGATCTTGCAGTAGTGTATGCAATGAATTTCACTCTTTCACTTTCTCTCTCTACACATATACATATATATAGTTGTAATCCTACAACTCCCGACTGTATCCACCAAAGGGTATCGTGCAGAGTACAGGTGCGGATCCTGGTTCTAAAATTACAGAAAGTCTTGTGCCTTGGTCAATTGGCACAGAAAACTCGCACTGCCAGATGTATTTCACCATTAAAGTTTAATCGACTATGCGTTTCGACCCAGCCATCACAGCCAAACAATGGTTTGTGAAAGTGTCCAATCACCTTTAAAAACAATTCTATAGCATCACTGACATAGAAAACATACATTGTTATTGTAAGTGAAGAAAGATACAATGCATATTTCTGAAAATAACGTGTTGTCATTACAATTCACATGTCAAACAAATACAATAACAAAACAAACAATGCAAGAAAAACGTCATGAATCTCAAATGTGAGAAAGAAACAAAACAAAATGGCTTGGTTGTGAACCAGCAAAATGCATCATTAAAAATGTTTGTAATAAATAGACAAGACATGCCACCAAAATTAAATAAATATGTAGACATGATCCAGCCAAGTGGCTATCCAAATGAAAATACAAAGGGCGCACATTTTGTTGTTTTGGGGCACCCTCCCCTTTAATTTAAATTTTAATAGTGGCCCCCAGGGATCCCCAGGTCTTAACAAATCTCAGGGAGGGGGGCACATGGCCCCCTACTCTTAAAAATATATATGGCCCTGGGAGATGAGGTCTCTAAGACCATAATAAGTTCAGGAAGGGGGATCAAATGGTCCCCTCCTCTTTAAAAACAAAAAGTCCATGGAATCCCTATGATAGGCCTTGTGGTCAACCCCCGCCACACACGGCCAATTGGGTTGGATGCCTTTGGGTGGTGGGCTAGGCCTTGTGGCCAACCCATCCACTGGGCGCAGCCAAAGGCCGAGCACAGTGTAGGATTGGCTGAATGTGGGGGATTGGCCGCAGGGCCTGACCCCAGGCCAGACCAGATGGCCAACAACCCACAATGCACAACCAAATGCCCTACAGAGTGTGAGGGTGGGTGCATGAAGGAGCTTGGCCAAAGGGCCTGGCAGCAGACCTGGCTCTGCAGCCAACCCCCTTCTGCGCAGGGCCAGAGGCCATGCATGGCAGGGGAATGGATTAATATGTTGTAATTAAATACTATTAATGTTACAAAAAAAACTAGAAACTGAAAAAAGAGGGTTAAAGTAACTTTATAGGAAGGTGAAATTTTCAGGTTTAAACTCCAAAAAACACTGCAATTCACCAGTTAAAGTTAGTTTTATCTCAAGTAACAATAACTCCTGCCCTAGGGCAGGCCCACTGGAATTATGCAGCAGGAGAGGGGCACATTATGCATAAAGATTGAATAAATTATGCTGCAAGAAAAGGCAAACTATGCAACATAATGTGGTGCATTTTGTGATAGGATTAATTCATTATTTCGTCATTTTAAACTTCCTAACACTGTATGAGAATTGGTTGTACTGCATTAATACCAGTGTAACACCAAAATGAAGTAAGCAACAGGAAGGTGACCAGTCCAGCTTTGCAACGGGCCTTCCACTGCATGGCAACATGTGTCACCACATTTACAGTAACTTTTCAGCCGTTTGAGTTAGAAACAATTTTTTGTTAAAATCTGCTAATTATGCAGCAGATGATGGATTATGTGGCAAATGGGCTAAATCCATAAATTATGCGAAAATCGTCGTGGCCGCATAATCACATATTTTGAGTTGCCCTGCACTAAGGTAACTATGACTCTCACCCTTGACATGCACTACTAATTACATATATATTACATCACACATGGCATCTTCTTTGACATCATGACTAATAACGAGTTGCCCTACAAAATTTGAGTTGCTCTGCCTTAATTTAAGATAACTATAACTCTTTCCCTTGACATGCACTGCTAATTACCCTACATATTACATCACTCATGGCATCTTCTTTGACATCATTAATAATAACACTGTGCACTTGGAGGTGCGAGTTATAGTTACTTGAGATACCTTTAACTATAACTGATGAATTTTAGTGGTTTTAAGAGTTTAAAACTGAACATCTCACCCAACTATAATGTTACATTAATCTTTGTTTTTAAATGATTACATATATATCTACTGTTAGACCTGACAGCCCTAGGGTGGTCATCCCCCAACTTTTGCCTGCTTCCCTCCACTTTTCTGACACTGTTTTTGCTGCTTTTAGGATTCTGTGCACTTTTCCACTGCTAACCAGTGCTAAAGTGCATATGCACTCTCCCTTGAACGTGGTAACATTGGATCATCCCCAATTGGCATATTTGACTTACGTATATGTACCTAGTAAAGTGCATTACATGTACACAGGGTCTGTAAATTAAATGCTAGTAGTGGGCCTGCAGCACTGATTTTGCCACCAACATATGTAACCCCTTACAATGTCTCAAGCCTGCCATTGCAAGGCCTGTGTGTGCAGTTTCACTGCCACTTCGACTTCCATGGCATTTAAAAGTACTTGAACTCCCCTTTTTCTACATATAAGTCACCCCCAAAGTAGGCCCTAGATAACCCATAGGGTGGGGTGCTATGTGGGTAAAATGATGTACATGTGCATGTGTTTTATTTGTTCTGGTAGTGAAAAACTCCTAAATTAGTTTTCCACAACTGTGAGGCCTGCTCCTTTAGTAGACTACCATTAGGACTGTACTCATATACTTTTGAGTGGTAGATTCTGATCTGAAAGGGGTAAATATGTCATATTTAGCACGGTCGGAATGGTAATAGAAAATCCTGCTTATTGGTGAGGTTGGATTTTATATTACTATTTTAGAAATGCCACTTTTAAAAAGTGAGCATTTATCTGCTCTTAAAACCATCTGTGCCCTACAGCCTGTCTCCAACCAACTTTGGGTCTGTGCTTGTTGACATCTCCCTTGTGCATTTCACCCAGACAACTACAAACACAGGACACTCATTCACATCTGCATTCATCTGCATACTGAATGGGTCTTAGCCAGCGGCCTGCCCTCATAGAAAGGACTGATAACCACCCACTGGAACCTTGGCAGACAGGACTGGGCTGAAAGGGGAACTTGTGCACTTCAAAACCACTCTTTGAAGTCTTCCCCACTTAAAAGGCATTTTTGGGTATTTAAACAGGGTCTCTGACCTCACCAAATAAGACACTTCTGGACATACACCTGTACCCTGTCAGGAACTCCGTGGCTGCCCAAAGGACTCATCTGGACTGCTTTGCTGGAAAGGACTGCTGCCCTGCTGGCCTCTGACTTTGCTGGAAGGACTCTGCCTTCCCCAACCGTGCTCTCCAACGGCTTGGTCCAACAAAGAGTTTACCTCGTCAAGAAACTCATTGTGTGTCAAAAATTGACACAATGCCTGCAGAAATCGATGCGAAGCCTGCATTGTGGCTGAGAAATCGCTGCACAGCCAACCTGAAAGACGCAGCCTGACTTCCTGACTGGAAATTCGACGCAGATCCTACCTTGTGATGGAAAATTTGACGGATCGACACAGCACCTGTGCCTCCTTCCAGCACGTCAAGAATTTTCAACACATCGTCCCTGGGTGTCAAAATATCCCCGCATCGCAGTGAGGAACCCAGACTGTGCGGCGAAAAAAATGATGCAAAGCCCTTTCTGCGTCGAATTAAACAATGCATTGTCTGTGCCGAGTTGGAAAATTCAATGCAACACCTTATTTTTCCACGCATCTCCTCCTCTCCGGTCTCCTTGCATCGTTATTTTTGATGCATCCCAGGTACTAGGTGTAACAAAGAGACACCTGTTTATTTCTAAGGATTGAGACTATTTTAAACCTTTTAAAAGTGATATTTAAACTTGTGCTTATAGGTTAGGACTGCACCCCAGACAGAGACCACCACCTCTCTGGGGGAAAATACTTGTTGAAAGTAATGACTGAAAAATCTTACACTGAGATGCTAACTATTTTTAATATAACAACATCAGAGTTTAGATATTAATTAAGAAAGATTAAAATAACCTCACCTTCACTGAAGAAAGACTATTGGGTGTCAATGTGAAAGAACAGTTAGCGGTCTAGTGGAAGTAATATTTTTATTGGTGGAGAGGGGTATTTCACGTGTTAAATACACTCTGGTATTGTGCAACTCAATGGCCAGTAGAAGGCTTCAGGCCGAAATACTTTGCCATAATTTCTGTTTAGCACCTTGCACTTTAAAGAAGAAATCAAATAAATGGAATCTTCAATATCTGACCTGGTCGTGCCATTGTTATTCTTTGCGACATGACCCAGGGTAAGATTGAAGGTTGTTGTGGGATTACATTATGGAATATATATATATATATATATATATATATATATATATATATATATATATATATATATATATATATATATAGTTATGGCCAAGTTTCCATTTGACTTGCCTCTATCTTTGGCACCGTTTGACGAATCTTCAGTTTGCCAACAAAGAGTGCCCAAGGGTCTTGTTGTGCATGTAAAGTTGTGGGGGCTGAGAAAAGGGGGGTAAAAAAAAGTGGGTATCCCATGTTTTTCCCATAGACTATTTATACACACTTGTAGCCCAAACCGCTGGACGGAACTACACTAAATTTGGCAGAAAGGTAGCTTTTGGTCCACACATGATTTTTGTTTAATTTGGTGTTAATCCATTAAAAGCAATCCAAATTTGTTTATCTAGGGTTGCAACAAACTTGTGCATACTGCTGATCTTGTGCAGAGATTTGATTGGCTGCCAACAGTTCAACCAGGAATTATTTGCAGCCATTTTGAGACTCGGCTTTAGCCGAGTCTCAAAATAAATGAAAAAAAAAAGAAAAGTGAGCAGAGTACTGTTACCCTACCCACACTAGCCTTGGTGCAGGGATCTCCCAGGGACACCCCTCCCCCCAGGGCTTAAAAACTTTCCTCTAAAAAACATTGTGACTGTTTACAAATTTCAACATGGTTTTTATTATCAAGAAAAGCAAGCCTGGTCCCCCGCAGGTAGGCCAGGTCCAAGGGGCATCATACTTGAAGGACGGGAGGGGCGCAAGGTCTCTCCTACGTAGGGCCTACTAAAGCCCTGGGAACCCCCACCTCCCCAGGGCTGTGAGTATAAAGTATGTGAGGGGGGCACGGACACCTGCACCCTGGGTACCACCACCTCCCTGGGGCAAAATACTATAAAAATAATAGTAGGATCTGGTGGACCCCTTGGGCCCCATGAATCATCACCTCCAAAAGGCTTACAGTTAATAGTATGTGGGGGGGCACACTGCCCCCCATGCTCTGGGGACCACCGCCTCCCTGGGGCAAAATGCATTAATAATACTAGCGGGGTCCTGTGGACCCCCAGGGCTCCGAGGATCACCACATCCCTGGTCTTAAAGTAAATAGAAAGCAGGGGCGGCACAGCCCTCCCTTGCACCCAGGGACCACCACCTCCCTGGAAAAAAATACTTGTAGAAAAATATGGGGGTCCTGCAGACCCCTCGGGCCCTGGAGACCATCATCTCCCTGAGGCTTAAAGTTAATAGTAAGTGGGGGGGCCCGCACGTCCCTCCTGGGATCCAAAGACCGCCAACTCCCAAGGTCTTAAAGTAAATAGAATGCAGGGGGTTTCATGGTCCGCCACACCTCAGGGACCACCACCTCTCTGAGGCAAAATACTTATAGAAAAATCGGGAGGCCCTGCAGAACCCTCCTGGCCCCACGGACCACCACCTCCCCAGGGCTGCTAAATGAAATAAGGAGGGGGCCTGTCACAGCCCCCCAGGGACCACCTCCTTCCCAGTGCAAATTGTTAATGATGGAGGGGGTCACATGGCCCACTCGTGGAGCCATAGATGGATCAGGGACTATCACCCCCAAGGGCCGGCTCCTGCCACCTTAGAAGGTGTCTACTCTGGAGAGGTAGCTGTTTGCTTTGTGTGAGCTGACAGCTCCCACCAAGCAAAAGTAAACATAGCTCCACTTTCAGCAAGCAGGAGCTGTCAAACATCCATGCAATGAAAGAGATGAAAACAATGCTCCCACAAGCAGGGAGCTGCTATTTAAAGCAGCTCTGTGCATGCGGAATCAATGCTGGCTCCCGCAGGAGATGGGAGCCAGTGGTGCCATAGGGGCCTTGAGGCTCCTCCCGCAGTTCCCATACCTATTTGAAGGTTGCTCTGGGAGGGGCCAGGGAACCCTTACATATGTGGACTGTGGATATGGGGTCCCCAGCGCTGAAAATGGCATTGGGAGGGGGCCCATGTGCCCTCCTCCCTTTTTAAACTGTGTGTTTGGCCCTGGGGGGGTCCAAGCAGTCTTTCCTTAATTTATTTTTAAAATAGCCCTGGGGAGGTGGTGGTCCCTGGGGTGAGGGTGGGTCACACAGCCCCCACATATTTTTCAATATGTAGCCCCAGGGAGGTGGTGGTCCCCAGGGCATGGGGGCACGTGTGGCTCCTCCAAATATTTTTTTATTTTGTCCTAGGGAGGTGGTGGTTCCTGCGGCCAACCCGCATCCCACACAGCCAAAGGCCGTGCATGGCACAGGGTTGGTGTTGTGGTGCGGCCACTCACCTGAAAAACAGGCTGTCTGCAGGGGCGATGACAGTTCTTCTGACCTCCTGAGGCACCTCTCCGTGCTGCTGATTGCACCAGGAGCCCTGCAGGTGTCCCAAAAGGGGATATGGAAAAAGAGAAAAAGAAACACTGCACTCCTTTTTACCAGGTCCAGCCGGGTGCAGTTCTTTGGGTTATAGAGGACTGTCAGTGGAGCCCCTGGAGTTGCCTTTCTGTGATGAATTACGGTATTGGTGAAGCTATGGGCTATTATGAGACTGTTTCATAACATTCAATAAAGTATGCACTAGTCTCATTAAACAGCATTCAAAAAGGCAGGCACTGATCTCATTAAATTCGTCTAATTTGGTTATCACAGTACATTCACCTGGTAATATCAGCAACTTGTCCCTCTCTCTCTTCTCACGGATTAATATACAGATAATAGGTGGCTTCTTATTACCAACCCGCTTCCCGGTGGCCTTCCAAGATGTCTTTAATTGTGGCCTTCCCTTTCCACTCTCTGTTTCTATTAGGTCGTTCCCAGATAAAGTGGACTTTACAAAAAGCTGAGCTGAACTGGGGAGGGGCTTATAAGATTGGGGGAGCAACTGTCTACTCCTTTTTAAAGGGGGACTGTCAGAGACTGTAAGGGAAAAAGGCTTGATTGAGAGGCCCTGGTCTAATATGACACATGAGTTCCTTAGTTTAGTCGCGGGAGACTTTACAGAGGGAGCTATCTCTTCTATCTCACTTTTTCCCGGTTTCTCTAAAGATGTTCCCAGACTGGCGTTTACCCTCCCTGTCACCGATTCAATTGCACCCATCACGGAGGTAAGAAAGTTAGTTACCAATTTAGGTCCGGGGTCCTCTGATCGTACGCCCACCACTTTGCACTTTGTCCTCTTTTGTACCTTATATATTAAACCTAGAAGAAGGATTTTAGGCCCAATATTTTTGTCCTAGTTACTTTGCATTTTTTATTTATAAAACCTGGGTAATGAAGGGATAACACAAGCTGTGTTAAACTTTATATATGCTGCTTTTCGTATTCGAAATTCTTATTCATTTTTTTATTAATTGATTTTATGAGAATCATGTATGTATATATCTGATGTCTTTTATGGTTTTCTATCTGAACCAAATAAAGTATTTGATGATGATGCTTAATATATACAAAAGGTGACAAAATCTGAATGTCTCCAAACAAATTTGGAAGTTCTGCAAGTCTCTTTCATGAATTTTCACTTTCACATTAGGTTTTTATTGGTAAAACTACAACATAAAACGAGTTGCAATACCAAAAGCAAGAAAACTCACATATAGAGGATACCTAGCACCGAATTGCATAATCACTATTAACATAAAATGAATTGCAATACCAAAAGCAAGTAAACTCACACAGAGGTAATCCTAGCACTGAATTGCGTAATTACTATTAGTACAAAAACTAAACAAGTGGAAGATAGTGAAGTTTTGTCACAGTTCTCAGTTACAAAACGAAAGTTGTCATGGCCCCTGCGTTAAATCTGTTATTCAACCCTCATCAAGGCCTCCACTCATAAATCATTGCTATGTCCTTAGAAGAGGTCTTTCAAAGTTTTAAGAAGGCTAGACTGCAATCAGTGTCAGTTTTCAGCTTTCAGCAAAAAACAAAGCAACCATAATAACATTCTACACAAACAGATTCCAGACATCATGCTCCACTTAGCTGACAGAAGTGTGTTCTTTTCAGAAGATCTCTGCTCAGGCTCTTTGCTGCCAGCCAGAGGGCAGCAGGTGGGGCCCGGGGGGAATTCCAGAGTGCTTAGGGCTTTCCTTGCCAGACAGGAAGAAAACCAAGCAGAGTCATGTGCACAGCAAGAGAATTTGTAGCCAGCATGACTCATGTTTTTGAAAACACCTGCTCCCTGGAGAACTTGAGGGCATGGTGGTTGCCTGGGAACCAATAAACAAGTAAACCTGACACATTTAAAAGCAGGAGGACTTGACTCAGTTACATGTATTCAACAAGCATTGATGAAAACAACTATACAGTGAAACAAGCATTGGTGAAAACAACTATATTGTGCAACAAGCATTGGTAACATCAAGTACATATCAAACATTGTCAATATCTATCCTGAAATGCACATAGTACAATGATGTTACAGGCAACCCAGTGGTGCTACACGTACATGATTAAAACAAAGCCCCTGAGAATGTTGACAAATTAGGCAGAGTTGTTGGGTCCTGACAGTTGGGTACTAATAGGGGTTGGGTAGAGAGCCAGGCTGCAGGCCAGACCTTTTGGTCAACCTCAGCCATGCACAACTGAAGGCCATGCATGGCGTGGGGAAGGTTGGTTATAGCGGGTTGGCCACAGGAAGGGCCCTGGGGCCAACCCTTGCTGAAGGCCGTGCATGGTGTGCGTTTGGGTGGGTGTAGGAGGTTGGCTGCAGGGCCTGGCTGCTGGCAGGGCCCTGTGGCCAACCCCTGCTATGAACGGCATCATATTTACCTAACTCCCCTGCTAAGCATAGTGTTTGGCCATGTTCTGTGTGGGTCTAGCTAAAGTGACTGGCCCCTGGCCAAGCCCAGCAGCCATCCCTCTATTGGTGCCCAACCGTCACATCACATGGCACATGGCATTTGGCTGTATACAGCATAGGGTTGGACACAGGGCCTGTCCACGGGAAGCAAACACCAGCTTGCAAGGCAGTTGTTAGTGTGGTGCATGGGTTTGGATGAAAAGACCCAACCACTATGGGCTGTCATCACCCTGCAGGTGGCCAGCCTTCCACCATGCACCACCTTTAGTCAAGTCCGGCAGCTAACTCTCTGTGGGCAGCCAACCCCCTACTTTGGGCTGGCTCTGCATCTAACTCTAATATCCCACATGTTCCCAACCCCCCAAGTAACCCCAAAAACACCACACATTTTTGTTTTTTTTTGTTTTTTTTAGTATCACAGTAGTCGTCAGGTACCATCACACATGCTTTACCTACATGGTATTGCATGACTGTGTAAGATTCACTTAGTGAAGCTTGTGCAGTACACTGGGAATGTTGCTTATGCGGCTTCTCCTGCAGTACCTGATGAAAGGGACATTCTGGATTTCACAGTAATACCGCAGTGCCTGTAGCACAAAGACATTTTTTTTTTTTGGTTTTGGCCCCTTAGGTGGTCTCTTTATATATCCTCTCAAGTGCCAGGGGTTCATGGTATACCTTTCCTGCCTCCTTATATGTTTTTGTAAATATAACTTCAGGACACAGGCACAGAGTCAGTCCCCATGTCCTCTATTTGCTGCCATAATATTTTTATTTTTTTGGCAGTCAGTCAATCAGATTGCTTGCTACCAAAAAACAGTCCCACTTTTGCAGTATTGAAATACAAACAAGAGAAATAAATCAGAAAACCTTACTTTTTAGATTTATCGTAATGTGGGACTCGCCTTCCAGTTATCACTATAATTCTAACCCCTTCATGATCACTCTGAACACCTCTTTAAAAGTTAATTTCTCAAAATCAGCTGAACAGATTTAAGCCAAATGAAGACATGCTTTCTGAGTAAAGTTCTGCCAAATGTGGTGTAATTCAGTTCAGCCTTTTTTTTTATTGTAGTGCTTCCCAAATGTTCTAAGATAATCAATATGGGAAAATTAGGTTTTGGGACCCCCCCCCACACACACACACTTTTTCTTGGCCACTGCTAAAAGGATCAGCTCAAAACTGTCCAGGAGGGAACTTGATGGATACATTGTTTTGGAAAGGTTTGTGAAGATTTGTTAAATGACACCAAAGTATTAGCAAAATAAAGTAACTATCAAAACAAAAATGCCCCTCCTATGGAAACTCTGACCACCACTGTGTGATATATAAACATATTATATATATTTTGTAATATGTTTGAATATGGCCACAATAAATTACAGGAACAACATGAACTGAATTAGCAACAGTAATAAAAATAAAAAATACACTGATAGGAAATCATTTTTTTTCCATGTTTCACCCGTGTTAGGTATCAGGCTTACCGACCCTGTCTGCACCGTGGCACAACGTTAATTGAGTGATTATGGAAAAATGCACTCTACCTAGCAAAACTGCATACTCAAAGTTTGCACCTGCACTTGGAAGAGTGCTTAACTGAAAGACAGATTTTTCATTTGTATGGTGCTGCAACTTATGCTTGCATGGCCCATACTACCAAGGGGGGCACACATGCCTGTGCGGCCCCTGCTGTAGTACCAAAGTTGCAAGTGGCAATGGTTACAAAACATGGCTATAAATGCCCACTGCACCCTGGGGTGCCTTGTGTAACATAAACCCTGGAGTAGTTGAAACTGGTAGCATCTAGGGGTTCACTATAAATATAAAAAACTTTTTTTGTGTTTAATTTGCTATATGCAAGCTCAAGGGGGATATTTTCTACACTTGCCCTAACATGGTGAAGTGCTCATAAGAACATGCTTGCCCAACATGGTGCACGATTTGTGTGTTTTAAGATGCAACAATTGGCAACAACCCTATTTTCCTAATGTTACTATTACAATACTACAAAAACACATTTATAGGGAGAAGATAAATATGGATACCCAAAAGTACAATTTTGTTCATCTATATTCTTCCTATGAAACATGCACCAGGTGATTTTTTTGTGACATGTTTGTTATGATTTGCCATTGTCCATCAAATTTTTCTGTTCCTGCTGGAATAATCTTTTCTGAGTCACTAGTTCACAGTCAGCCTGCCATGTGTCACTATCTGACTACCTGTCTTCATGTTGTATGAGTAGGTATGTCTATCTATAGTATGAACTCTCATTCCTAGAGTTTGGATAGCTATATATCTCATGGTTATTATGTGTGCCTGTAGGTATTAAGTTGAGCTTTCCAGTCCTTTAGTTCCTTTTAGCATATTAGTAACACTGTCATGATCTCAGAGTATTGATCAGAGTGATGGATTTCTATAGCCTTTAAAGTGATTTTGATGTATTGGTATCAATACACAGAGGGATAATGAGTTGTGCAAACTTTATGGTGATTGCTGAATGATTTTAGGCAAAGGTTGGCATTGCTTGCTATATCCTCATAATGCAAGGACGAATGAAATGATAAAGTTCCAAAGGCATACTGTTAATCTTCATTAAAATGAGCGAGCCCTAATGTTCAAGGTCACAGATTAAGTTTATCTCCTTCCCACTCCATTGTTCAATCTGTCTTCGATCACTGGAGTACTGCTCGTGTATTACAAAGCGGTCACTCAGAGCAATCACCACTGTCGAGGAAGGTTCATGTATTTATATCCTCATGCAAGAATTATGGGATAAAATGTTTTACTAAATTTAAACAGTGAGTGTGTTGTCTGCTTGCCCCACACGACTCACATTCATTATTATTCTATGAGGATTGTGATAAGGAACTATCTTAATTTTCTGCAGCTGCAACCACACTACATGAGTGTATGACAACAATAAATATGAATTTGTCTTGCTGTGCCTAATGATGTCATAAACATCCCTGTGCTTTTACATATGTCCCCCTGAGACTTGACCATATATTCAATGACTAGTATTCTTCTTTTCTTTCCTTGTTCGTGCCTTGCCTGCACTCAAAACTGTGATTGCCAATAGTAGAAAAAGTAACTTTTGTACATGCAACTGGCTAAAAAGCTGTACCTTCTACACTTAACACCAAGCTATGGCATAATAAGTTAAAAAATATGTTGCATGCTTATTTTTTTATTTATTTGTAAAGACATGAGGGGTACTTAATTATGAGATATTTTAGGCTTGAGAACTAAATTCAGAGTGGAGCTCCATATGTGTGGTCATTCACCAAGAACAATCCAGCCTTCTTCTGCAGCTCTTGGAGACACAGGTCAGAGTCATCTGCTCTAAGCACGGTTCAAACACATCCTGAGAAACAGTGGCTGGTAGCTATAGCATAATTGTAATGTTAGCTGCTAAACAGGCACTGGGTGAGGGGTCCTTCACAAAGTTGAAGAAGCATAAGTCCAACCAACTTCTGTTCATTATGAGGACACTATGGTGCAGATTTATGAAACGTTATACATAGTGCAGCGCCACTTTTTATGAGCCCTTTAGCGCCCCCTAACCCCACCATGTTTGTGCCGTACTCAAATTACAGCACGCCATGGTGGTAGTTAGGGGACTATCATCAAAGTTTTTGACACTAGTCCAGTGCTTAGCTGGATTAGCGTAAAAAAATATGACTCTAATCCTGCAAAGCACCTAAAGGCTCATTTTAAGCAATGGAAGCCTCCTTTTAACACCTGCTCTGAGTGCCATTCTTTTGGCCCCTCTAAAGGGGAATACCCCTTTCCATACATTATGCCCGGTGCAGGCACAATGTAGGGGCAAGAGTTGCAAAGTGGTGCAATGCATGCATTGTGCCACCTTGTAAATATGGCGCAGTGTTTTTGGCCTTGCTGGGCCACATTTGCGTCAAATCAAATGACGCTAATGTGATGCAAGGAGGCGCTGGGGGCTCTTAAATATGCCCCAATATTTTTTATTTTGTCATCTGACAATATTTTCTTTAACTGTGACAGTGATGTAGAGAGTCGGCTCACCTGGAGGTTCAAGTTATTCAGGGTCTATAAATCCATAGGCTAGATTTTCTCATTATTATTTTTTCAGTTTTTTGTGTCCTTGTGACCATACAGAAGATCAGCTCACTGTCCCTTGCTGTCACTTCCTTCTACTGGGCACGAAGGAGCACAGAACCAGTCTTTCATGGCTCCTCTCATGTTGCAGTAAGCAGGATCCATTCCTCTTATGAGCTTCCATAGGTCCTGAAAGTGTTCCTTGAGGTACCATCCTTTTGGGTTGCATAGGCCAGTAGCAATAGTGACGCCTCACTCATCCCTAACCAATGGGTTAAGGGTTCTGAGGAATAATCCTACCCACTTATTCAACAGCTCTTGTTTTGCCAACCTCAAATAATTTAACAGTGCAGATTAATCCTAAAATTCTAATTGGGGGAACCATTACTTCCTTGCCTTCTTTATGCGGGGCCATTTTGTCCACTCAGAAGTGTGGCCAAGGAAATGAGCAGTTTCCTCCTCTGTGACCACTCCAAACTGGTGTGGAATAGCTTTTTCCCGGGACCCATTTTGGGCCTGTTGGGCCCTGTGATACCCAATGACAACTAGGCCTGTTGTGGGGACAACTTCCCTTCCACTGGGACTGGAGCCAGCCCAGCTAGTGTGGGCCTGTTGAACAAAAGGTTACCTTCCTCAGGGTCTCACTTTACATGTGCTTCTGAAAGAACAAGCCTCACCTTGGTCCCTTGCAAGGGGGAGAAAAACACCACCCCACACCCAGGCTATTTCTGCCGTGGGAGCAGTTTTCATACCTCATTTTCATCGAGGCAGTGGCAGGCCAGCTGTCTTAGGCTAATGCTAATTATCCTAACTTGAGCCCAGGGTGGAAAAATATAACCTTCTACATTTTACTTTTCACACATGCTTTATTAAAATCTGACTTCACCAAGGAACCAAAATAGACTTTGAATGACTTTTCTAGCTATTTCCTGTCAAATGTTTTAGATTGAAATTTGCAATCAGAACTTTGACATTTTCCAAGATCTAGCTACAGCCCTGCCAGTGAAAACAGCATTTGGGGGCTAGTCACTGGATTTTACACATTCCACTTTTACAAATCAGATATTCTAGCCGGTGGGCAGCAAAGGTATACTTAACAATGACTTTTTTAGTATCTAAAATCATAGTTTCTCATCTGTCAGAAAGGGTTATTTGATAGCTTTTACAGATTGTATTTAGACTTCTGTTGTCAGGCTACATATGAGAAGCCTGAAGACATGATTTACTGCTATACTCTGTGGATGACAAAATAGGAGCTGCAGTCAACATGTGGCATTGAATTTTCCACACCATATACTAGGGACTTGTAGGTGTGAGAAATTAAATCTTACCTTTGACTTACACAGAAACAGAAGGACGACTGGTCCCAATGGCCTTCTCAGAACCCTTCCTACATTCAAAGATTCACTGGAAAAAAGGAAAGCCCTAAGGGGAAAAAGGTAATGAGGAGAAAATGAAGAGACTGCCTGGTGTGTCTTCTGGTTCCTGCTCTCAATAATTTCTGTCACTTCCTCAGTCTTAATATAAATATTTTGCTGCATTCCATTTCTGAGAGCCTATAACAAACTAACAACATAAACAATCTATTAAAGTTTATACTGATTCATCTATAGCACCCGTTTACATGTTATAATGATTCCTTAAACTATCTATAACATTTAACATACCCAAAATGACTAAGGCATTGGCTCCGCCTCTGAAAATGAATTATCTTATACAATTTTGTTTTTTGACTGGGAGTATTACTTATGATTACTATATAAAGTTCTTTGTTATATCATGTATGCAAGAATTAAGTTCATATTTTCATTTCTTTTAACACATGTTTTTCATTTCTTTAGGAATACTTGCATGACACTTAGAAAGGATTTTTATTGTTGCTGGAGAAGGATTTTTGGTAAGTTCTTTCACCTTCTCTATTCAGTTTAACAGTCTATTTAATTTCCTAATTAAATCAAACTGCCCAGAATACTTAATGATAGTCAGGAGTCATGAACAGCGTTCACAAGACAATTTTGCTTCAGCATGCAAACTCAAGAACAGAATGCTGATTTCCGTTTTCACGGAGCGATATGCCCCCTCCGACCTCTAGCAGCTTCTATGGACATAATAGTAAGCTTTACTTATTTGGGACACTAGTCACTGAGACGTGCAAACTCAAAAGCGAGATGCTTCCAGATGAAGTTCCTTAACTGAAACACTGCTTTCTCTATCTAGAGCACAGACTTGCATATGGGACACTGAATTTCTTGCCCATATAACTCCGCCCACACTGCTTGTCACAAATATGTCGAAGATCAAAAAACTAACCTGCAAAACTGACGCAATTCAAAGATGGTTCTAAATTCACTAGCCATTCAGTGATGGACATCAAAAATACAGGAGTGCTTTGGATTTTCTCTTCAGTGAAGTAAGTCACCTCAGGAGAGTGCACACTTTACATTCAAATCTTGGTGTCGGAAAGCACAACTAGTGCAGATTCAGAGGTAATGCATGGGCGGCCATTTTAGAATTCCTTCAATTCCATACCACCCTTTACCTGATGCATTTATTCCTTTTCTTTAGATGAAACAATCCTCTGTAATTAATCACACATGTAGTTTGACCCTTGAATGATTGGATCCTGACTGCACCCCCTCGCAAGGGTGGTCCTTCCGGTCGTGGTTTTATTGGACATTTCTTCTGGTCCATGACCTTTCCAGTCTCTCAAATAATATATTTGATTCTTGACCTTTTTTAAATCCAGAATTCTTTTCACTTTGAATTCCAATCCACCTTCCAATTGCAGAGGTTTGGGTGGAAGTGGCATTCCTACATCTTGAGGTGCCTTTTTCAACAATGAAACATGAAATACAGGAAGCATTTCACTCTTTTGGGTAGTTTCAAAGGGAATGCTTCATGATTTATGATTTCCTCAAGTGGGTACAGCCCAATGAATCAAGGTGGACATTGTTGATTTTCCTTAAGTCTAGTTTTTTTTTAACTAAACCAGTCTCATCCCCTACCTGCAAATGTGGCTATTCCTTCCTTTTTTTTGTCTGCATAACTTTTATAAAGCTCTTCGCTTGTCTTAGATTTTTGATTGCAGAGTGATTTAATAATGTTAAATGTTTCATTATATCCTTAATAGCATAAACTGGGTTGCCTCTAATATCCACTAAGGAGTATAGATGTCTACCGTAATTCAAAGAAAAAGGGGAATAACCTGTGGACACGTTCTTCACTTTATTGAGTACAAATTCTGCAGCCAACAGATATTGTGTCCAGTCTCCCTCCTGTTCTAGTAGGAACAACCTCAAATACTGTTCTAGATCTTGGTTTGTCCTTTCAGTCTGACCATCGGTTTCTGGATTGTAACTGGTGGAATGCCTGGCCTTAATTCACAACCCACCAATGAAAGCTTTCCAAAAATGGGATCAAATCTGAGATCCTCGGTCTGAGATGATTACCTTCAGGATACTATGTGCTTACACTATGGTGGTCATTACAGCCCTGACGTACGGTGTTAGAGCGGCGGTCTTACCACCAACAGGCCGGCGGTAAACAAATTGGAAGTACGACTGTGACGGAAACCGCCAACAAAGACAGCCACTTTAACACTCCAACCGCCACGGTGGTACAAACAAACAGCTTGGCGGTCACCGCCAACAGACAGGTGGAGGACAACATACCACCCACAGTATCACAACCTACCAATCCGCCACCTTTTCCGGGGCGGATTCACCGCGGACAAAAACACGGCGGAAACAGGACTCCGAAGGGAAAACGCTCACCTCTACACACCTCACGAGGAATCCGGACGCCATGGAACCCGAGCTCCTCATCCTGCCAGCCCTCATCTTCTTGCTCCTCTACCAGGAGCACGAACGCTGGCGGCGAAGACAACGGTGAGTACTGCACCTACGACACAGGGGAGGGAAAAAACAGGGACACACACATGCAACACTCCCACCCCCACCCTCACCCACTACAACACACAATAATACAACATGATACATTACAGTTACACCCCGCAAACCCCCCGGAAGAATGCAAAGACAGAAGCAAATGAGTGTAACCAATGTAATCTATTAAAATCCAGGATGCAAAAATATATATACATCAATAACAAATATTTACACAAAGAATGGTAGTCCAGGTAGTGCTCCATTGAAGTCCGTGGAACACTGGGCCCACACGGCATGGGGGAGGCCCACACTCAATCCCCGACCATGACAGAGAGAACACTGCAGGGGCATCAGATAGCAATAAAACAGGCACCTCAGGGGGAAGGGAATGGGGGGCACCTCAGCCGGTTGAGTGCATGACGCCAAAGCGGTCCTGTCTGTGCCAGCGGGCTGGTGCTGGCGGTCCTGTCTGTCCCAGCTGGGCTGGTGCTGGCAGTGGCCTCCTGGACTGCTGGGCTGGTGCTGGCGGTGGCCTCCTGGGCAGCAGGGCTGGTGCTGGCGGTGGCCTCCTGGGCAGCAGGGCTGGTGCTGGCGGTGGCCTCCTGTGCAGCAGGGCTGGTGCTGGCGGTGGCCTCCTGGTCAGCTGGGCTGGTGCTGGCGGTGGTCTCCTGGGCAGTGGGGATGATGGAGGTGGCCTCCTGGGCAGCGGGGATGATGGCGGTGGCCTCCTGGGCAGCGGGGATGATGGTGGTCTTCTTCGCCGTGCTGCTCTTCCCAGACTTGCAGACTTTCTTGTGGCCCTTCTTCTTTGGAAGGTGTCGCAGCTGACTCCACACTCCCACCTGTACACCAGGGAGCGGCTTTGGTGGCTGGAATCTTCCCCCTCTCCAGCCGGGCACTGGCCAACTTTTGATGTTTGACAGGTGGGGGACTGTCCGTGCTATGGCTCTGTGACACCCTGGCTGCCCTGGTGGCCAGTGCACTCCAGATTCCGGTGACTACAGGCACCACTGGTCCCGGAGATGTTGTGGCTGAGGTGCCTGGGACCTGGAGAGTCGGGCCCTAGGATACTTACGGGGTAGGGGAGGTGAGGGAAAGAGGTCAAGGTTGTACAGGAAACGTTTTTTCGGGAAACTGGGACGGGTAGCTGGAGAGGGTTTGCGAGTGGAGGAAGAGGTAGTGGTTGTGGGAGGTGTTCGTTTGGTGAATTTGGGTGAAGGTGCATGCGCTGGAGGCTGTCGTGAGGTGGATGGCTGTTGGGTGGGTGTGTGCCTGCGTTTGTGTATCTTGGGAGGTGGCATCACAGACACACTGGGAGGGGACACAGGATACGTGTGAATGGCAGTGGGGGTGGTGACTGCACGTAAGCGGGGTGTGGTGGTGTGTGTGCTGGTGATGGAAGTAGGGGCTGTAGATGTAGAGCATGCAGGTGTGAGTGTAGACGAGACTGGGAGGGAGGAGGGAGATGAGGAGGAGGCGGACACAGTGGAGGCAGTGGATGTTGGTGTGTCTGCATGTGTGTGATACTTGCGTGAATGCCTGTGGGATGTGTGGTTCTTATGTTTGTCAGAGCTTCCCTTGTGTGTTGAGGTGTGCATGCTGGTCTGAAGGTGTGCTTGGGATAGGCTGAGGTAGAGGGGATTGGGTCTGGGTGTAGGAAGTTGGAGGGGGGGAGGCTAGACACAGGGACAATGGCTGCCATCAATGCTGAGGCCAGAGTCTGAAAAGCTCGCTGAAGGGCTGCCTGACCAGAATGAATGCCCTCCAGGAATGCATTTGTTTGTTGCAACTGCCTCTCTACGCCCTGGATGGCATTCAAAATGGTAGACTGCCCAACAGTGAGGGACCTGAGGAGGTCAATGGCCACCTCACTGAGGGCAGCACGGGTGACTGGGCCAGGTGCCTGGGGCGAAGGTGATGCCCACCCTCCTGGGTGAGGGGGCACAGGGCAAAGGCTGAGGGGCTGCTGGGAGGGCGGTGCTGGTATGGGGGTGGCAGCTGTACCTTTAGATGCGGGGGGCACAGATGTTGCCGCCACCACAAGGGAGCTCCCATTGGAGGACGAGTCCGTATCACTTGTCTCAGCTTCTGTCCCCGCCGTGGAGCTCCCCTCGCCCTCCGTCCCACTGGGCCATGTGGGATGCAGCTCCCTCCTGCTCCGGTGCCACTGGTCCTGCGCCTGATGATGCTAATGCACACAAGAACAGGGAGACCACAAAAAGGGGGGGACGACAGAAGGGATGACAGAAGAAAGACATGTTGAGTGTATGCATTACTGCTACCGTTGGTGGACACGACAGACACAGAAGCCCCCTGCACTACGCCGCGCACTTGAAGTCCACTGTTCAATCCCTGGGACATGGCCTACAAGGCTATGGCCGACATCTGCACACATGGATGACACAGGTGCCTGACTAGGTGTACTTGGCACTGTACACAGGTGGGGTGGGGTGCCACAGGGTCTGCCGGAAGAAGGGGACATAACTAGCACACTCGCCCTGGCCTAGGGAAAGCCACAGCCCACCTCCCCCAGCCAGACACCTCCACTGCGCGCAAAATCAGCAGAATGAGAGTGTACTCACCCCCTTGTGGCTGCTGTGATGCCCTCAAGCGCCCATCCAACTCCGGGTACGCCAGCGCCAGGATCCTGAACATCAGGGGGTCATGGTGCGACGGGCACCCCTCCCACGTTGGGAGGCCATCCCCAGCTGGGCCTCCGCCGTCTTCTTGCTCCAGTGGCGAATGTCCTCCCATCTCTTACGGCAGCGGGTGCTCCGTCTGTGGTAGACCCCCAGGGTCCGGACGTCCTTGGCGATGGCACGCCAAATATCCTTTTTCTGGTGGGCGCTGACCTACATGAATTGTACAGGGAGAAAAGAAAAATTATTAGCAACTGCACCGTCACAGTCATTGGCCCCCATCCCTACCCTTGCCATGTGGCACATGCACTCACCGTCGTTTCATGCACGCCTCAATCTCCCCCCCACAACTTTCGTCCACCCCACTCCACACAGGCTTAGCCCATACAGCATGCTCCCAGTGTACTTACCTGTTTGTCTGGAGGACCGTAGAGTAGCGTGTACTGGGGGAGGACCCCATCCACGAGTTTCTCCAACTCCTCCAATGTGAAGGCCGGGGCCCTATCCCCAGACGCAGGAGCCATTGTCTCTTCCAGACTGAGGTCACAGCAGCACTTGCAGTCTAGGTCCTCTCCTGTCGAAGATCAGGTATCGAGTGATTGAACAGATGGAAATGGCGGTCACGTCCGCGGCGGTGTGTACCGTCACTGCGGCGTACATTCTCATTGGCTCCTGGGACCCATAGGGTCCAATGTTAACCAATGCAGAATTGCACCGCGGTCTGCGACCGCCTACCGCGAAGGTGTACAATGCCAGAGCAGTTACCTTACATCCCATTGTTCCACTTTCCAGGTCAGGCAGCCACCATTTCAGGGGCCCACATGGCTTTATTTTAACTGCGTCACACATACCTAGGCCTTGACTCAACACTCATACAAACCAAATTTCGGATTAGGATTCGTGTTCTGTGTAAGCTGCGTGTACGTACCTCTGAGTTGTTTGACTCTGTGCTCGCTGTTGTCCTTCATAGGCACCGTCCGCTGGGACATGCGAGGAGATGGCGGCATCCTCCGGTGTACAGACCGCTGGTGGACCTGTTGACAATGGAGGAAACACATGTGATCATCACCTACAGGCTTGATCGTGCCACACTCCTGGAACATTGTGCCCAGCTGGAGCCAGACCTGATGTCAGCTATCCGTCATCCCACAGGAATCCCCCCTCAAGTGCAGGTGCTGTCAGTACTCCATTTCCTTGCAAGTGGGTCATTTCAAACAACAGTGGCCATTACCTCAGGGTTGTCCCAGCCTATGTTTTCCAACGTGTTGCCCAGAGTGTTGTCTGCCCTTTCTCTCAGGTGGAGGATTTTCCTACAGTGAAAGGTGACTTCTATGCCCTGGGACATATCCCCAACATCGTAGGTGCCATTGATGGGACACATGTGGCCTTGGTCCCCCCGCAGGAGTGAACAGGTGCACAGAAACCGGAAGAGTTATCATACCATGAATGTGCTGATGGTGTGTTTGGCCGACCAGTACATCTCCCATGTGAATGCCAAATTCCCTGGCTCAGTGCATGACGATTACATCCTGCGGAATAGCAGCATCCCTTATGTGATGGGTCAACTCCAGAGGCACCGTGTGTGGCTATGAGGTGAGCACCTGGAAGCAAGTCAGTGGGAATGGTTGTCTGGGTCTGGGGATATCCCTACAGGTTAGTGTGTGTCTAACAGTTGTCCCTCGCCATTTGCAGGTGACTCTGGTTACCCCAACCTGTCATGGCTACTGACCCCAGTGAGGAATCCCAGAACAAGGGCAGAGGAACGCTACAATGAGGCCCATGGGCGAACACAGCAGATTATATAGCGGACCTTCGGGCTCTTGAAGGCCAGGTTCAGGTGCCTCCATATGACAGGTGGATCCCTATTCTACTCACCAAAGAAGGTGTGCCAGATCATCGTGGCCTGCTGTATGCTTCACGACTTAGCTTTGTGACAACAGGTACCTTTTCTGCAGAATGATGGTCCAGATGGCGGTGTTGTTGCAGCTGTGGAGCCTGTGGACAGTGAAGACGAGGAAGCAGAAGAAGAGGACATGGACAACAGGAACTCGGTGATCCTGCAATATTTCCAGTGAGACACAGGTAAGAATACAAACATGCTTACTACATGTACTTTAACACTACTACCTCTCTACTGTCTCGTTTTCACCCAGTGTATGGTCACTGAGTTGTCACTTTCCCTTACGATTTCACAGATGTGGGTCCCACTGTGTGACATCTGCTTTGTTTCCTTATGGACTAGAGCTGTGTGATATAGGTATGTTGACATTACATTTGAAAGAGCATTTTGGCACTGTAATTGCTAATACACTATATTGAAATCACAGACTGACTCCAGATTGTTTTGTGCTTCAAGGGTGTTTATTTAAGTGCTCAATATTGGAGGGGGTTGTAAAATGGCGAGGGGTGATGGTGGAGGAATGTCCATGGAAGAGCCCAGTCTATTAGTCTCACAGGTGCATTGCCCAAATGGGTGTAGGAAGTGGAGCTGGGGCAGTTTGAGGATGGACAGGGTGACAAAGTGGGCCAGAAGGATGACATTCAGGGTGGTCTAATTTCTTTGCGGGGGTCTTGGCATCGTTCTCTGTCTTTGTCCTGTATCTCAGGGACCATTTGCGGGGTGGTTCACCCTCTGCAGGGGGTGGGGTGCTGGTGTGGTGGTCCTGTGGCAGTGCCTCCGGTCCACTAGCACCGGCAGAGGTGGTGGGCAGTCCATCATCCAGGCTAGTGTCAGGGGCCCCTTGTTGTGCCACAGTGTCCCTCCTGGTGTTCACAAGGTCCTTCAGCACCCCTTCAATGGTGACCAGGGTGGTGTTGATGGACTTGAATTGAGTCCCTCCCTGATCCCCAAATACTGTTTCTCCTGCAGCCGCTGGGTCTCCTGAAATTTGGCCAGTACCGTTGCTGTCGTCTCCTGGGAATAGTGGTAGGCTCCCATGATGTTGGAGAGGACCTCGTGGAGAGTGGGTTCCCTTGGCCTGTCCCCCCCCTGTCACACAGCAGCCCTCCCAGTTCCCCTGTGTTCCTGGTCCTCTGTCCTTTGGACCGTGTGCCCACTGCGACTGCCCCCAGGTCCCTGTTGTTGTTGGGGTGGTGGGTTAGCCTGGGTTCCCTGTAGTGGTGGACACACTGCTGATTGATGTGTCCTGGGTACAGAGGGATGGGCCCGCTGGGTGGGTGCTGTGCTGGTGTTTCCAGAGCGGAAGAGCTCTTTGGTGGCCTGTGACTGTGTGAGGGGAACCGACTGTCCAGAGGTCCCCGATGGGCCGGGCTAGTCATCTAGATCCAGTTGGACAGAGCTGCTGTCATCACTGTGGGCCTCTTCTGTTGGTGGTGTACACATGTGTGGACCCTCCTGTCCGGTGACGTTGGGTAGGGGTTCTGCAGGGGTATAAAAGAATGTTTATTACATCTGTGTGTGGCATGGTGTGCAATGGGTGGGTGACCGTGTCCCCAGTGCTTGCATTCTTGTGTGGGACCTTGAGTGATAATTTTTTAGGGGTGTGTGCGAGTATGTGCAGTAGCAATGCATTGGTGATAGTTGTCCGTGCTTTGTAGTTGCATGCAGGGCTTGCTGTTGGGATGGGTGGGTTGTGATAGTGGGACATTTGTGAGGAGTTGGAGTGATGGGGGTGGGGGTGAGGGTGAGGGTATGTGATAGCATGCAGGTAGGGTGGGGGATGTAATAGTTAAGATTTGACTTACCAGAGTCCATTCCTCCATCTACTCCTGCGAGGCCCTCAGGATGCAGAATCGCCAAGACCTGCTCCTCCCATGTTGTTAGTTGTGGGGGAGGATGTGGGGGTCCGCTGCCAGTCCTCTGAACCGCAAGGTGGTGTCTTGAGACCACGGAACGCACCTTCCCCCGTAGGTCGTTCCACCTCTTCCTGATGTCATCCCTATCTCTTGGGTGCTGTCCCACAGCATTGACCCTGTCCACTATTCTTCGCCATGGCTCCATCTTCCTAGCTATAGAGGTGTGCTGCACCTGTGATCCGAATAGCTGTGGCTCTACCCAGACGATTTCCTCCACCATGACCCTGAGCTCCTCCTCCGAGAACCTGGGGTGTCTTTGTCGTGCCATGGGGTGGTGTGGGTGATGTGTGGGGTGGTATGTGTAGTGATAAGTGGGGTGATATGTAGTGGTGTGTTGTGTGAGGTGCGTGGAAGTTATGTGGGTGATGGTATTGTGTGCCTGTGGATGCTATTGTTCTTTCTGGTGGTGTCTCTCTCTGGCCTTCTATCACAATTGTTGACGTGAGGGTTTGTGGGTGATGTGGGTGTGTGTTTTATATTGTATTGAGTGTGTCGGAGTGGTGCGTGTATGTGTATCAGGTGTGTGTATTTGGAATTGTCCAATGTGGTGGTGTTTTGGAGATGTGTGTGTATTTTGAGCACAGCGGTGTGTACCGCGAATGGAATACCGCGGTTGAAAGACCGCCGCATGGATTTGTGGGTCGTGGTAGTGTGGGCGTATTTCTGTTGGCATGACGGTGGAGGTTTTGTTTTCGACAGTTTATCACTGACCTTTGGTGTGGCGGACTTGTGTGGGTGTCTGAATTTTGACGGATTCCGAGCAGTTGGTCATAATGACCGTGGCGGAATTCCACTGCTGCGGCGGTCTGTTGGTGGTCTTCTGCACGGCGGTAAGCGGCTTTTACTGCCAATGTTGTAATGAGGGCCTATGTTTTTACTGAAATTGATGACAAGTTATTTAGCTGTAGGAACTCCCTTTAAAGTAATAATGTGAACCATTTTAGTGAAAGCATCTATGAACACTAGAATTGTATCATACCCTTGACTAGAAGTTAAATAAATCCACTATTATGTCCAAAGTTACTGTATGCTAAAGATGAGGGGGTGTGGACAGTGGTTGCAGCAATCATTTTGGTGCCTGCCTCTCTGATTTTCCCCAAGCACATATTGATGAATGTCCTTGGTCATTTGTGGTCAGCTAATGTGCTATTGTGGCATTCATACAAGGCCTTTTCTTGCAGTTCCAGAGCAGGCAGGTACAGAGCTCCATCACATTATGGTAGATGATTACAAATTTCTCGCCTTGGATCTTGTTCAGCCCATACTCACGTTTCTTCTGAGCTTATTGAACTACCAACTTGCTTTTCCATTGTTTCCTGTAAGACAGTTCCTATGATCTGTGACTCGGGTAACTTTTCTGGGCCTCAAACGAGTTCTTCTAAGTTTCTGAATCAATTCGGAAGAACGTGTTAGCTTTTCCATTTTTGTTTCCGGGTCTATATGTGATAACAAAATCGTAGTCAGAGGAATATAAAGACAATCGAAGTAGTGGTGGTGTTAATGTTTTTGTTGATAAAAAAAAAAATCAGGTTTCGATGGTCAGTGAACACTGAGGCATTGTCTGGCTCCCATTAAATAGTGTCTCTATTCTTTAAGCGCATCTTTAATGGTAACCAACTTCTTCTCTGTGATAGAATAATTAAATTCTGCTGGGGTAAGTTTCCATAATTGATAGACTACTGGATGTAATTGTCCGATTTTCTTATGTCTCAGGGATAATACTCCTTTTATGGCCAAATCTGATGTACATGTTTCTCGGTAGAAAGGTTCGGAGGGGTCAGCATGAAGTAGATTTGGTGCTGTGGTGAAATCTTTCTTTTTTATTTAAAAGGAACCCCGTTTTTCAGCAGATGTGTGAATTGAACTACTTTGTGTGAGAATTCCTCGATAAACCTTTGATAAACATTTGCACAGTCAATAAGGCTTTGCACTTCTTTTATACATGTTGGAGACTTCCATTCGGTAATCGCTACTATCTTTTGTTCATCCATCATGATTTCTGCAGGTGAAAGCACAAACCCCAAAAACTCCACAGATCTAACACTGAAGGAACATTTTTCTAATTTTACATACAAATTATTCTCCCCAAGTTTTTGTAGAACCTTCCTCACTTGTTCAAGATGCTCTTCTGTGGCTGGGTAAATCATGATGTCATTGATGTAAAACTGGCACATTGATCGATAAATGTACTCAAGTTGTCATTAATAAAATGCTGAAATGAAGCAGGTGCGTTGCAAAGCCCATGTGGCTTACCTTGGTATTCAGAGAAGCCATATTTTGTCCTGAAGGCTGCTTTCCATTCGTTCCACTTTCTTTCCCTTATTAAGTGGTAGGCCCCTCTCAAGTTAGGCTTTGTGTGAATTTGTTATTCTTTTACCTGATCAACTAATACTGAGATATGGGTCGAGGGAAAGCTATTTTTTCACTGTGATTATGTTGATTGCTTAATAATCTATGCACATTTTAAGTCACCTTCTGTCTTTTGAAACAAAAAATGGGAGACAGAGGGTCTAATAAATGTGTTGGCAAGGTACATTTGTAAATAATCCTCTAAATGCTGATTTTGTTTTCCTGTTAAAGTGTAGACTCGGTTGCATGGAAAATTTGAACCTGGTTTCAGATCTATTTTATAATCATAAGGCCAATGAGACAGAGGTTTTCAAGCTTCTACTCCTTTGAACACATCCTCAAAATCTTAATACTCCTGGGGAATCTCACTAGCATGCATGACACTGTCATAGTTTGGACTCTTGCTCTAGGCAAGACTGCTGGTTAAAGGATGACCGTACTTTTGCTTGTGGGTGACTATGCCTTTCCTACAAGTCGAAACTGTTGTCCCAACCTTACCGGCTCACTAGCAGCACCTCACCAGAAACACAATAGTGAAAGGTGATTTGAGGCAGCCTTTACGCATGGACTCGAGAATAAGACATCTCAGGGAGTGTCATGGTTAAACGGAGATTACCCCTTTCTCACAGATATATCATGTCTCGTACCAACACAGGTAATGACAAAGATGCAGTAAAGTTTCAATAGTTTTTATTTAACACAACTGCAGTTTGCGATATGTTGCATGGACTGCAATGATTAAGATAATGAATAATGCAAGAAACAGGATTGTGACGATGAGAGTCATTATTACAAAGACCCCCACCATCTTGCAATGCATGTAAAAGACATACAAGATGTAATGTGCCCTAATACCCTAATGTGAGAAGCCTAACATCCTACCTAAAGGAGAGCTGGGTTTGCTAAACCTAAGCTGCCAATGCCATGTCCATGAGAGGAGCCCCCAACCATCGTTACCTTGGAATTAGGTCTCTATCTCAGACTCCGCAGGAACACAAAGACTGGGTCAGCGTCAAGACGAGGTGCAGCATCGGTATCAGCGATGGTGGTGATGCCTTCTGGTCAGAATCCCTCTGATTATCTTTCTAAAGTGTGATGTATTTATACAGATCTACCAGGACCCCTGACGTAGGTGTGTTCCCAAACAATAGATAACAGACATGCTTGGGACGGCAATTATTATAAACAAATCCCTCGAAAGTGTAGAGAGGGAAAATCCCTAAGTGTGAACACCTACTGTTTGTTTGTCTTTGTTGCTTGATATTGACGCCTTAGTGCAGTGGCACTGATAATGCAAAGCATAACAAGTGGCCTTGTAGTGTGGCCATTTTTTAATGTAGCTTTTGCGCGTTTGCTTAAAGTATTAGGCCTCTGTGCACTTTGTCCTAGATGCATTTTTTTTAACCTTGCACTGTTATTTTACTATAACCAGTTTCATGGTCTTGTTTTATTTTCTTCTATCACACTGTTTAGTTTACTTCAGCACTGGGGTTCTCAAACAATACATTCTTGCTCGCTCTGTGCTTCAGTCAAGGATACAGTCTGGTACATTGCCGATAGATGTGGTATAAGTTTAGTCTTTAGGGTTCGTAGAAAGTACACATTCTTACGTAGGGACGTTTCTTAGAACACCGCCGTTTTAGTTATAAAAACACTTCCAAGTCCTGGTACATGTAAGAGGAAGATTCCGACCAGGGAACCACAACTAGACGCTGACTGCCCTGTTGCAGATGCTGATCCCGATCACAGGCCTTTGCTCAGGTATGAGGGTTGATGTCCTCCCGGGGAAACCTGAAAGGCAGGCTTAGAGCTTAACATGCTGTGCTCAAAATAGAACTTAGAAGAGGGAACGTAATCTAGTAGCACTATGACAGCGTTATTCTTATGTTTCACTCTTCTCGTTACTATTTCAATCCTACTGTGTTGTATGGCTCTGGTTATTGCGGCTCACGCCTTGTTATCTAAAATGCAGTCTTTTTATTAAACCAATCTTTAAAACTCAAACTGCCTTTGTCATTTATATATGAGACCACACTGTGTATGAGAGAACTGGTTGGGATCTGAGTGACCACATCTTCCCTGGGAAGCCCTAAAATGTCATGCGCTCGGCTGCCCAATTGTCTCTTCCCTTTGGGAGAGATGAGGCACTGCTAGTTAGCCGGAGCTCAACCCGGATTTGGGGTGACAAGGGTCCTTCGCCGTGGGTTAGACTTAGTCCCCCACACTGTGAACGATCCTGCCACCCAAAAATCCAGTAGTCTCATTAGGATAATGAGAGCCTACGCGACAGCCTAACTATAAACAAGGCAGCCATCTTAGATGAATTAAATAATTAAATGGGCTAAGACATAGCAAGTTAAGTAGGTTAAAAGTCACTAGGTGATGGGGGCACGAGTCTGCAAGCCAGAGACTAAGCTAACTCCTGTTATCCGATTAACACAAACTAGGATTCACTACACCCTACCCAATGCCGTAAGAGGTATGACGAAGATACAGGAACCCAAGTGCTAAAATTGCTCTGAACTAAAAAGCTAAAAGCATAAAAACTAGCAAAAAACTCTTTAAAATGTGTTAAAAAGGAAAAAAAACTGTTCAGCTAAAATACATACAGAGATGTTAATGTCAACCATGATAAGCACAGCGTGCCATAGCAAGTTAATTTAAATGCATTATCGGGAATGGTAAGCCAATTCATCAAATTATTTGCTGTATGCATGATCTCAAAGAGTGTCATTGAAGTCATCAACCAAGGACCTCAAAAATGAGTCAACATCATCTGATGTTAAATCGAGTGCTGGGCGGACAAACAGATCCACAGAGCAGTAGTGAGCAGTACTTTCTGGTGTAAAGTCATCCGTTGCAGTGCTGTCGTCCATGTAGATCTCAAAACGGAAGGCTCATAGGTGGCCTCGCGGAGCAACCTCAGTCTCAAGGGGCATGACCGTGTATGAACCCTCATCGAGGACATCAGCAGTTCATGGTCCACAGGAGATGTTCGTGCAACAGCAAGACAGACCATAGGCAGATGTTTAAAGAGGCACCATATGCAGCGGAAAACTGGTTGTACGCACCAGAGAAGGGGCCGAAATGACAACGACCAGTCATGCTCCAGTTCCACCAGCAAGGGTGCACCGAAGACCTGAACCATGCATTCACGGCACAGCGGAGTTGGTGGGAGCGGCTCCATTGCTCTGCGTAGCTAGAAAGAAACAACCACTGCGAATCAGAAGAAATAGCAGTAGTAGTCTGCCAATCAAAGCCAAAATAATTGGAAAGCCACCAAACACACTTGAAAAGAGCGAGTGGATGGCCGACGGGATGACTCCGAAGACAGTCTGGAAGATGGACATGAAACCAGACCCGACAGCCTTAAAGAAATGGACAATCCCAGTAGTGCTCGAAGCATTGAATATTGTGGATACCAGTTCTCTAAAGTGCTTGGGGAAGTTGGTATTTAATAGGGATTGTATCTCGGCTGATGATCTCGCAATCTGGAGAGCATACGTCTCCTTTGCGGATGTCAAGGCGACCTGTTTTTGAAACAATAGTGCCTTTAGCCTGCTCAGCTTGTCATAGTTCACATTAATAGTATCTATGTGGGGCCACATGTCAGATACTTTTATCTCTCATGTGGGGGAAATAAAACATGTCCACAACACGTAACGACCTTCGAGACCGAGATTGCGTAGGTAATTCCTGGTCGCATGCTGCAACAGTTTTGATCGTTCAGTACCATTGGAAAGTACATGAAATACCGGGCGAATCAAAGGGACGGGAGTACCCTTCAGCAAACAGGCCAAGTTCGCGAACCCTGCATTGCAAAGACCGTGAAGGGACACCTGCTTGCATATCATCGAATGACTAACAGCAGTCTCACATTCGCTTCTGCTAAGAAAGACCTCTGTTTCGACGTTCAGACATTTATAATCGAAGGGCAACTCCTGCACTTCCTTAATATAGCTATCTCCTAGTTGCTCGTACCTTCCCACTGCAAGTTGTTTCAGGCAGCTTGAGAAAAGAAAGGTCAAAATGGGTAAATTAATTATGCAATTTAAGAGCCAGATAGTTGAAGGACTCTCTGCTACCGTGAAGGGCAACTTATCTAATTTTTCGACGTGAAGCATGGTGAAACTAGCCTCCCTTTTAGCCATTGTCTGTTGTTCTCTGGAAAAATTAAAAGTAGTGAAGAATTCACTCCCGTTAATATACTTCCATGGAATACGGCCAGTTGTCAGTGTCTGTAAAGTCCAACCCAGCTCCATGATGGAACGTAGCTGTGTCTGTCCATGACATAACCGGGACAAGTCTGTCTGAGTGATATCAATAGCAGACGACACTATATTCGATAGTAAATAAATCCTGTTGGACAGAGTTTTCATGCCATTGTCGACAACTGCTGAAGCCTTCTCTAAATGTTCCTTATCCAATTGCCTTAAATGTGCAGCAGTCTCAATCTGTGAAAGTTTCCAAATGTCATTGTACATAGCATATAGGAACCTTTTTGAACGCTGTTTTCTAGGACCCAGCAGAAAATCCTGCAAGTCTACATCTTCAGAAAGAGTTTTCAGGTGTTTCTTAACTGCGGCTAACGTGTTGGTCTGTACCCATTGCTGGCACAGTTTACCCACACTGTATGTCGTAATTATACCTGTATGTTGACCCGATATAAAGCGAGGGTCTGGCCTGTTAATTGAAAAAAAACCTGAAGAGTTCAAGAAAAGCGCTTGACACTCATTGGTGTCAGTGGGCCATATTAACCACCAGCCTAGACTGGAAAGTGAAGAATTATAGGTACCAGCCTTAACCATTGCATCTAGCTTTTCCTATGTGATATTTAGGAAGTATTGCCAATCTTTAAATCTTGCCAGAGTGGGGATACTGGGCGTATTCATGTGTTTAATTTTTGCTAACCCTAGACAGGATGTCTGCTGAGTAGTGGCATTTAAGAAAATCATTTGCACAGAAATCAGGCATGCTCGAAATAAAGCTTCCCTATCCTTTATCTGCCAATCTTGGGTTCCCCATACACTTTTCAAGTCAATAGTGCTCTTCCAGTATTCGTAACCTTCAACTGCTAGCCGGGAAACAAAGGGATCTGAATAAATCAGTTTTGTGTCAGTTAGCAAAATTTTCCTAATTTGTGCTGGAGGTATTTTAAAATAATATGACTACGCTTTTTTTGTGTCATGTCCAGAGAAATATGTAAATTTATCACTATAGTATTTTGGGCTCCCCACTGGTGGTGTAGAACAGTGTTCCCACTGTGTGTAGTTTAATACTGGCCTGTATCTAGTGGCATGGTGTAGGTAGTAATGTCCCCAATTGTTATAGCAGAACATTTCCCCATAATTCATTGTATGTTTATATACATCATCACTTTCAGAAGCGGAATAATCCTTAATTTCAGTTAGCATGGAATCAACTGTTTGGACATCCCAATCATCAGAGACAACATCAGATGTAATTACATCTGTCATAGAAATTTTGAACACGTATGGTATTTGAATAATCTCTGTAGGCCCGTATATATCAAAGGGAACTTTGTCCCACACAATCCCATCAGAAATCGGTATTGCTGTAAAATTTACAGGGGACAAGTCTCTTCGGATCTTATGTGAGGAATGATATGGAGTTAAAACTTCATCGACAGGCTCAACAGAGGAGCGATCAGGAATATAGTGACCATTTATGAGCAAAAAGAACACAGTCACAGAACCAATCCATAAAAATAATACAAAAAATGTCAAACAGAACCATAAATAGTTCCACGGTTTAGCAAATAGTTACTTTTAAGCCATTGATACAGCTTACTTCTTGTTGAAACATTGTCAATCACAGTAGTGGATGAGTCTGAAGAAAAATCATCAATGTCAATGAAATAGCCAGAGTCAGTCTCTGCAAACATGAGAGCCGGTGCATTTTTTGTACTTTGGTCCACTTCACGTGGAGGCTCTTGGTAGACAATGTCAACAGTCTATGAGGTGTTTGTGTAAAAACAGCCAAATCTTGGACAGGAGTGGTCATTGATGTGGTGACTGGAACTAGCAAAAGTTCATTTTCCGCCCTCCCCATGGTCGAGGAGGTGTCTGGAACAGCATTAGACATTGTTGCATAGTCCTTAGTAGTGTTGTTCATCCTACTATGTAGATGTATGTCCTGTTGGGTAGTGAGAGGGGATCGGGAACCACCCAAGAGATCTCTCGGTCTACTTTGAAGGATCGGCCACATGGTGTAATTTGATGTCATCGATGGAGATAAATCTGTTCGTACGAGAGCCAGACAGTGGTGGTAAGATGACAGTCCTGGTACCTTGAATTCCCAAGACCGGTACAGGTGCTCTGTACGATGGACTGAATTCCTTCTTCACAGCATTCTTCTCACAAACCAGATCCCCAACTTTAGGAATCCAGCCAGTAAAAGTTTTTGCTAAATCCCTCATTCCTAAGGTGGCAGCACTGGTAGATGATTTATCATCACGAAATTGCTGAAGCTCCTGTAAAACAGTGAGACGTTCATTTATGTCAAATGGTGTTTCTGCTGCCACCATACTAGAGACATAAAGATCTGGGACATACATAGATATCCCAAAGAGAACCTCATAAGGAGTGCGTCCCCCCAAGGACCATCTTGGCAGATTATTCAGTGCTCTCTGGACCCCATATAGGCGATATAACCAACTGCGGCCTGAACCTAATACTCGAGCTGTTAAGGACTGCTTTAGATCACGATTCTGCCTCTCCATGACCGAATTTCCCTGGGAATGGTATGGTGAGGAGTATTGGAGTTCAACACCCATCGTCCCCATGGTGTCCCTGAATGCCTTAGAGGCAAATGCAGGGCCCTGGTCCAAGTGGAATGCTGCAACCGCATATGTACCGATAAAGATCAGCAAGTTTTTTATAACAGTCCGAGCGTCAGCCGACCGCTGTGGCCATACCCACAGGAATCTAGAACAAGAATCTACAGCGACTAGAATGTATTTTTATGTACCATCAGGCTGTAAGGGACCACAATGGTCCAGGTACACACACTGTAGTGGCCTGTTGGACACTAAGCGAGATGTCTGCGGTGGGCGTTTGATATTAGAGCCCTTTATCTGCTGGCAAATGTCACAGCAAAGGACATACTGCTTTGTTCGTCTGCATAGACCAGGCCACCAGAAGCGTTTCTGTAAGAGTGTTATCGTGGCCGATATACCAGCATGTGCAGAAGCGACACCCTCATGTGCTGCTTCTACTAGATCTAAACTTTGGTCTTCGTTGGGGATCACTCGATCTCCAACCCCAGGAATTGTTGCGTAGGCAACATTCTGTGCACTGATATGGTAAGTATATTTTGTAGGGTATCCCTTCGGAAGGGTCTTGCCTGCAGCCGAAGCTTTCATGGCAGTCAGTATTTCATTATCCAATCTTGTTAGTGAACGAGTCACTGCAGCCACCGAAGCCGTAGCTCCTGCTGCTTTTGCTGCTTCATCAGCCAATGTAATAACAGTAACGTGTACTCCTACACGTTGGTGCCCCAATGTATATACTACATGGACACGCGGTAGCTTATCCTTAAGATCAGCCACTCTCCCCCCCACAATAGTTTGTGTTTAATAGTGTTCCCTTTAGAGTCTCTAAACCGGTTCAACTTCCAATGATTGAGATAATCATTATATGACTGAACACAGTAATATGAGTCACAGACTATTAAAGTCAGGCTTCCTGGCACAGTATGTTCGAGCGCTAGTATAAGAGCTTTAAGTTCAGACAACTGGGCTGTGCAGTCCCCTAAGGTCTGCGTGTAGGTATTGTGAGGGTGGAAGACTCCATCTTCCATCACTACGCTCACGGCTGCGCAAGCTGTGGAGTGTTGATGTTTAGTATCTACAGCCGGTTGTGCTGAACCGTCAGTGTATATGACAGCATGGTATCTGTCTAGTGGCAAGATATTTAGAGGAGCGGGGTACTCTTGTTTGTACTGGAGAAACTCCTGTGTCTGAAGTTTTGGATCAAAAATGTAATCAACGTCAGTGGCGGTCAGAGACGTTGCCCATTGAATCCAACGTGGATGTAATGCTTTAGCGTTTTGAACGCTTGCTTTGGTGGCAACCTCTAAGGCCGGCACCGGGGAGACAACAAAATACGTTTCTCCTGGGCACGTGTCCTCTCTTTTCTGACGGCCATCTGCATTGCTCTCAGAATCTTTTCAGTAGGTGCAAAACGTTGTTCTGCGTTCGAGTATAAATGTGATTTATATGCTATGGGTACTGTGTCGCCTTCGTTGAATGTGACATAAGTAAATCCAATGGCACAAGCAATTATTCTGATGACCACATTCTTTTTATTGTCACATGTGTGCAAGTGTTTAACTTCCAGCATGTCCTTTTGCATTTCCCTAAGGATGCGTGTGTGTTCAACTGTCCAGTGTCTGCTAAAAAAATTGGGCTGAACCAAGTCATAAAGTGGCTTGATACATTGTGCATAATCTGGAATGTATGTTCTTCTAAAATTAAAGAAATCTAGTAATGACTATAGTCTCTTAAGTGTGTTAGGAGGGTGCAGTTGAGCACTTTTTCTAGAAAGTGCGGGGCCAGGCTCTTTCCCTCGTTTGATAGCTCATATCCTAGGAACAATACACTGAGAATGGCGATATTGCTTTTCTTAAAGTTGAATTTGTAACCGAGGTCTGCAAATCCCAAAATGATCCGATCGACCCTTGCAAGATGAATGTCAAGGTCGTCGTCTGTGAGATATATATTTCATCCACTTAGGATAACGCCTGGGAATCAATATCATATAATATTAATGTTACACGGGCAGAAAGTAGTCCCGGGCTGTTTTTATAGCCTTGAGGTAAACGACAAAAGCGTTTCTGTGAGCCAAATGAGAATGCCCTCAGGTCCCGACTTTCGTGTGCTAAGTTCTGGCAGAAAAAGCCATTAGATATGTCTAATGTTGTTTTATATTTTTTATGCACTATATTATTTATTACTGCTGTGCTATGTGAATTTTGTGTAGCATATGTGCGTGTATGACTATTTAAATGTCTATAATCAATGACCATTCTGTATGAATGGTCTGGCTTTGCAATGGGGAATAATGGATTATTCATTGCAGATGTACAGGGCTCAGTTACTCCCTGGTACTCAAGCTGGGTGAGGATCTCCCTCACTGGAGCTTTCACTTCATGTTTAACAGGATATTGTGGCTGCCGTTGGGGTGTGGACCTAACGGGAATACCATGACAAGGAGACTCCTTGTCCTATCCTACATTATTGCGATATAACGCAGCGCTAAAGCCCATTCAGCAGCATAGGCTTAATTTTCTGCATCCGGAACAAGATCGGAGAAAGAAGGCAAAATTACATCTTCCCCTTGCGGGAGCTTACGAACGTGTTCAGGTGGCCAGTCTCTTTCGGCCATTAGGATATCACTAGTAAGTTCATCCCAGAATATCACACTAATGGTGCGCTCCACATCTCCCTCTATCTGAATTTTTAAATCATAAGCCCTGTCGGGTGGGAGAACGCGCCCGTCCGCAGTTTCAAATGCGATAAAATCACTAGTTGCTATCGCATCCAGATGATCTTTCAGGCTCTGGCGACATATCGTGACCTCTGCTGCGCTATCTAACAGAGTCACTGCCCATGTCTTGTTCCTCAACAGTGTTCTCAAGTATACTGGCATTTTTAGCTGTCAGTGCTGCCACCTTTTTCTTTTTAAACAGTGGCTTTTGCTGAGGAGTCTTTTCTTCTTTTTTAATAGTAGACTGTGGCTAGTCTTTCTTTTCTTTCACGTATTCAGGACGTCGGTATGGACGGTCCCCTCTCTCGCTACGTCTATCCGGTGCGTCCTGAAAGGAACGAGAGGGACGTGAATCAGTATATCTGTCTGGAGTTTTAATGTTCTCCCTATTTCTGAGATTGTATCTCTTTTCGGATTTCTCCAGGTGTGGAGAATCAGCTCTCTTATTTCTTCTATATTTGAAGTCTTTTTGTTTGTCCCAGCGCTTCTTAGGGCCCTCTTGTGCCTGCTTTGTACCCTCTTTATGGGTGGTACTTTGTAACTCGAATTTCTTTGGCTTAGCTCACAAACTATCCCGCCCTGTATAGGTGTCGGAAAAGATTTTCGGCAGCTCTCTCTCTTTTTCCAGGTGTGGACTTTCCTGGAGACGCTGGTGTATTGCCAGTGCTACTGCTTTTCCTTTAATATTACTGAGTATTATTGAGGAAACAGCGTCAAAGTTATGCATTAATTTCATCCCCAAATCCAAGGCTGGTGAAGCCCTGTGCTCATTCTGTATTTGCTTTAACACTTCCAGGTAAATTGGCACGTGTCGGGGTACCATGTGTGGTAGTGTATATAGCAGCGAAGACTGTACCCCATGTGGCGCATTCATCCACAGAGGGAACCATCCCAAAGGGCAAGCACATAGTGAGCAGTCTATGTTTTTCCTGTGGTCCCGTATGGGGAAACACAGCTTCCAGCTGATTAGTTTTCTGGGCAATCCAGAACAGTATTTTTTCCCGTTCTGTGGGCACCTTACCCATGATAGTATGCACTGTTTGTGGATTAATCCCAGTAGGCAATTGGTAACCACCAGGTGCTGGCGGTGCTGGACGCGCTGGTGTGGTGTTCAAAGTTCTCACTACGAACTGAACTAATCGTCTATATAATGTCACTAATTCATTATATAAATCTCGCAGATCTGCTATTGGCATATTTTGTATGCCTGGGTGAGGTGTGTATGTGGCGAACATAGGCCACGTTGGTCCGTCATTACTTAAGGGACCTAGGGTCAGATGTAGCAAGGGGTTTTACCCATTCTGTGTCTATGGGAAAATGTGTTCGTACATATGGCCTCTAGCCTCACTCTTTGTAGTACATGTGGTAGGGCGCCTTCAAACCAGTTCTGGTGCTCTTGGTATGTGAGTGATATTTCATGATACGATATGCTCGGTACTGTGAAGGTACGTTTGCAATTTCATATGTGTGAAATGTATGTGTTCTTTGGTTCATCTCAGGAAAGGTGACCCAACAGTAAAATGTTTCTGTTTGGTATGCTTCATTAGCCTTTATTATAAGAGTAACATACCCGCCCTCTTCTGTAAGGCCATGCGTTAATAAATGTTGCATTAGAGCTTGTCTAGCATTTTCAGGAATGTCAATGGCATCTGCCATTTTGTTTAGCAAACGGAACACCAAAAATGGGGAGAATAAGTCCTTTTATGAGTTCGAGCTCGAGCAATCTACAGCTTAATCAGGTGTTAACTTTTCAGCTGAGGAGGAATTTCCCATAGTCTCTGTATAATGGCACATGGGGTAGTGATAGTCGGGGTATCCGTAAATCAGTGCCTGAACACCGTTGTTGGTGGCACCATGTCGTAGTTTGGACTCTTGCTCTAGGCAAGAATGCTGGTTAAAGGATGACAGTACTTTTGCTTGTAGACGACTATGCCTATCCTACAACAAGTTGCAACTCTTGTCCCAACCTTACCGGCTCACTAGCAGCACCTCACCAGAAACACAATAGTAAAAGGGGATTTGTGGCAGCCTTTATGCATGGACTCCAGAATAAGACATCCCAGGGAGTGTCGTGGTTAAACGGAGATTACCCCTATCTCACAGATATATCATGTCTCAAACAAACACAGGTAATGACAAAGATGCAGTAAAGTTTCAATAGTTTTTATTTAACACAACTGTAGTTTGCGATATGTTGCATGGGCTGCAATGATTAGGATAATGAATAATGCAAGAAACAGGATTGTGAAGACGAGAGTCATCATTATAAAGACCCCCACCATCTTGCAATGCATGTAAAAGACATATGAGATGTGCCCTAAAACCCTAATGTGAGAGGCCTAACCTCCTACCTAACGGAGAGCTAGGTTTGCTAAACCTAATCTTCCAATGCCATTTCCATGAGACGAGCCCCCAACCCTCGTTACCTTGGAATGAGATCTCTATCTCAGACTCTGCAAAGACACGAAGACTGAGTCAGCGCCAAGGTGACGTGCAGCATCGGTATCAGCGATGGTGGCAATGCCCTTTGGTCGGAATCCCTCTGATTATCTGTCTAAAGTGTGATGTATTTATACAGATCTACCAAGACTCCTGACGTAGGTGTGTTCCCAAACAATATATAACAGACATGCTTGGGACGGCAATTATTATAAACAAATCCCTCGAAAGTATAGAGAGGGAAAATCCCTAAGTGTGAACACCTACTGTTTGTTTGTCTTTGTCACTTGATCTTGACGCCTTAGCGTGGTGGCACTTATAATGCAAAGCATAACAAGTGACCTAACTATAAACAAGGCAGCCATCTTAGATGAATTAAATAATTAAATGGTCTAAGACACAGCAAGCTAAGTAGGTTAAAAGTCACTAGGTGACGGGGGCACGAATCTGCAAGCCAAAGACTCAGCTAACTCATGTTATCCCATTAAAACAAATAAGGATTCACTACAACACAAACTGAAGACACTCGATCACACAATAGTAGCCAGATTTGATTTATGGTATGATTCACATTTACCAAAACAGTTTTGCTTACAAAAATCAGAATCCATAACAATGTTTATGTTGCTCCATCTATTGTTGGGTTGTGCTCAGCTAGCCATGGTAAGCATCTATGAAGCTGAATTGGATGATGTTCTGCCGCCTTGTCTGAAAAAGTAACTCTATTTGCTCTGTGTGACTCACTGTTGGTCCTGAAGAAAGATTAGGTTGGTCAACTGCTCTCACTGGTTCACTCTTGAATTTTTGTATTGCTCTTAATCCAATCTTTGCTGCAAACATCAAGTCAAAAAAGTTTCCAGTGGCACTGGAGTTGATCATTACTAAAGTCTCTGGCAGAAAAACATGTCAACTTAAGTGTCATTGATAAAACCAGATGGGGGAAGATGATTGTAGGGTATGAGCTAGCTGGTGTCCTTCTGGATTTGTGTCCTTCTTTGCACTCATAAGTCCAACCCCTCCTACAGATGGTGTCACAAGTTCTCCTTCTGCAACATCTTTTGTTTTGCTGGAGAGATTTTTACAAAATACTTGCTTGGTCCACAATATTAACATAGATTGTTTTGTCTACTTTAATCTTTTTCTTTCTTTGTCAAAGGACCACAAATAGTTCCGATCTGTATGAGCTCACCGCCTGCTGTCTGTGATCTTTGGATTTTTAAAAACATTCTGTCAAATCTTGCATTTGGGCCGGAATTATTTTCTTTTTTTTTCTCTTCTTTTATTTTGTCAAAAGTCTATTGCCAATAATAAATCCACTAGCGTATGAAATCTCTGTGGGTCTATTGGGTATCTGAGCTATGGCATCTTTTAGTTAGTCTTTTAAACCTCAGTAGAAGGTGGTGCGCTTTTGATCTCCAGCCAATCTGTCTCCACCACCAACTTGTTAAATTGAGCCAGATAACTGGGTAGGTGCCTGATTTAGATTTTGGCAGTAACGGTCCCACCGTCAAGTTTTTGACTAAAAACTTGTCCACTGCCATGATGGTAGGCCCGCTGGATTTAGATGTTGGCGGTCCTATAGACGAGTGCCCAAATTCGTCCTGCTGTCTCTGCCAAGAAACACCACCTGCTTACATGGCACAATAGGGATAGTTGGCTGCCAGTGGGACCCCAGACACCTTTCCCACTGTGCAGATTTGAATGTGCCTTACTGGCAAGCAAAATGTGGTGTTCCAACCTCCATACTTGAGTTGGTAGATTGGGGGGAAATAAGATTAAAACGTATCTTTTTCCCCCAAATTCGCTTCCGTTTTCGACTGGAAATGACTGGACTAGACCGGCCGTTGCTGCTGCCACTGAGCCACAGAAAAAACATGACCACCCCCATGGTTGAACTTGAAGGTAGGGACACTGCATTGCCAGGGTACATTGGGTGGACACTGCAAGTGAGGTCTGGACCACTGCAGGCATATACATGTCACAGTAATTTTTTTAAATCACTGTGACATGGATATGTTGGGAGCACAATTGGGTCACATATGGATGGGGACACACTGGTGCAACATGCATATTACAAACGTACACAACTGTCATTGCGGTGTCATCATTCACTGCCAAATGAATTTTGGCACAACAATGAAGGTACAATCACACTTGTCAACTGTGTCCATGTATGTGCATTGCAAGGGGATCTCTACTGGTAAGGCTGTGCTACCTGTTGCTTATGTGAGTCAGTACGTATATGTGTGTGTGCAATTAGGTTGGTTGGTTCGCATGGAGGGAGCTGAAGTGGATGATGTGGTTGTGTCTGTATGTGTCTCACTTGCATGTAGGATCGATCTTGTACATGTTGTGTTGCAGTGTGACACATTCAGGTGAGTGTTGTTGTTGTGTGGTGGATGTTGTTGTGATGCGTGTAGGTGTGCCTCATGTGAGTGTGTTTGTATAGCTGAGTGTGTTGTTGTGTTGGTTGTTGTGGATGTGACATGTGTGGGTGCAGTGCCAAACGTGTGTGTGTGTGTTGTGCCATGGATGTATTACAATGGGTGTGTTCGGTATATATGGATTGTGTGGTGTTAGAATGGCAATGGATGAGCGTGTTTATGGTGTGTTGAGTCGTGTGTATGTAGGGGGACACATGGTGGAGGTAGGGAGTGTGTGTGTGAGTTACCTGCATAAATTACTTTCCCACAGTTCAGACAGTCTGTTAATCCCTGGGAGGCCATGATATGTGATTCCGTAGCTTGGTCACATTGCAGAAACTGGACAATGCATGTCTTTGTTTGTTGGACACCATCTCTGTAGGATGGACACATATGTCCAAAAGAGTGTCCTGTGGTCCAGGTACATAACACAGAACCCCACCCCCTGAAGTGGCATGAGTCTGCATTTGTTAGGCCACATAGCCACACATGGACAGAGTGGACCCTTTCTGTTCCCATCATGCCAGTCCCTTCATTGTTTGAGTTTGTACTCTGGCAGCAGCCTGTAGGCACTGTATGCAAAAAGTCATTCTCACATAGTGTGAATGTTTTGGTCCAGTCATGCCTAAAGAGTTTACCCTTCAGAAGCCACAGAGGTGCGATGTGTCTCATAGTGGCATTACATCTCAGTTATGTTGCTGGAGCATGGCCCACATAAAGTCATTAGCTTGCTTATTTTTTGAGGGTCCTGGGCAGGGTGGTAGGTTGGTCTGCAGATCAGACACATTGGGGGTCATTCTGACCCCGGCGGGCGGTGGTTGCCGCCCGCCTGACGGGAACCGCCATTTGGCCGCACCGCGGTCAAAAGACCGCTGGTGCCATTTCAACTTTCCCGCTGGGCCGGCGGGAAAGAGGCCTGCAACACTGAAGCCGGCTCCGAATGGAGCCGGCGATGTTGCAGGCGTGCGACGGGTGCAGTTGCACCCGTCGCGCTTTTCACTGTCTGCTAGGCAGACAGTGAAAAGCATGCTGGGGCCCTGTTAGGGGGCCCCTAGACACCCGTTACCGCCAGCCTCTTCCTGACGGTGACAACCACCAGAAACAGGCTGGCGGTAAGGGGGTCAGAATCCCCATGGCGGCGCTGCTTGCAGCGCCGCCATGGTGGATTCGCCCAGCCGGGGGTAAACCGGCGGGAAACCGCCGGCCCCGGTTTTCTGACCGCGGCTTTACCGCCACGGTCAGAATGGGCAAGGAAGCACCGCCAGCCTGTTGGCGGTGCTTCCGTCATTCGCGGCCCTGGCGGTCTTTGACCGCCAGGGTCGGAATGACCCCCATTATATCTGTAGTCATGGCCCTATACTTATTGGCTTGTATGTGTCACAACTGGGGAGTATTGACAAATAGGAAAGTTATAGCTTGATGTTACTGACATGTATGACATGTATGGGACTAAACCATTTGTGATGAGACTTGTGAACATGATCTCTTGATTTGTCTTTTGCATCCATGCAGGCCAACGCCCATCACAAGAAGGGAATATGGAGAGCCATCACCAAGAAGGTGCAGACCCCGGGGGCCTGCTGCCGGCGGAACGCCCACTTCAGAAAAAGGTGGGAAGACCTGAGAAGCTGGGCCCATAAGATCGTGGAGACCCAGCTGGGCTGTCCTCCCAACGTGAGCGGGTTGCCCGTCAGACCATGACCCCCCAAATGGCCTGCATTCTGGTGTTAGCTTGCCCCAAACTTCATAGGGATTTCAGGGGAGCACAGCAGTCACAAGGGGGAGAGTACAGGACATAGTCCTAGCTGTCCCATTGACAGTGATTGAGTCAGGTTCTGACTGCTCCCCCTGACAAATAGGGATGAGTCATGTGTCACACAGTAGATGAGCAATTGTGTGTGTACCCATGTCATGTGTTGTATACTAATGTGCCTTGCCTATTGTCCCATGGACCAAATATCCAACTTGATGGAGTCCACAAACCAATGGCTCTGCAGGGATGACATATGGCTGTGTACATTGATCAAACAAGTACTGTTTGTTATTGTAGTGGGTGTACTTTCCATGTAACAGACCACTACTCCTAAATGTTCCAGGCCAAAGGTATGTAGGTGATAGATCATTGTACTCTGCCATGTGTCTGGGTAAATGTGTATGTAGACATCTGCCACCCACCGGTAAGTTGTCTTCAGCTTCTGATGGGTGCTGGTGCCTCACTACAGACTGTAATGTGAAGAAGTCCAACATACATGTGACAGGGCTTACCTTGTTCTTTGGATGCAGCTAGAGATTACTACTTTCCCTTGGAAGTTGGAAAAGTCCATTGACATGTGTTATGTGCCAGCACTGTTGCCAACATTTCTAGTGTCTACATGTCGGCATGTTCCCCTTTCTCTGTGTTAAATATCTATGAGTTGCAGTTTCATGAATGGTCTACCTCTGTAGATGGGATGATGTCTGTATTCCCTGTCTCATATGCTCATGGCAGACGTTTTGTAGAATAGGACATTCAAAATGGGGCTACATTTCATGTAGTGCCAAATACAGGAATGTGTCACCAATATTTATTGGCTGATATATAACCTAACCCATCACAGCATGTCATTTTGCATGTACAACTGCAGTACCAATCAGGGACATGACAGATAGACCTGATGTTTAGAGCCACAATGTGTATATCTATGCCCTTGATGTGGTATCAGGTGGAAAGATGCACTGCACATATGTAATGGGTAGGGTCTGTGTCTTCACTGTTGATGTGCATCATGGAGTGACTTGCAGGTTATGTAGATATCGGATGTATTTAGGTATAGGCGTTCATCCACAGACAGACATCCGGGTTTGCATGAATAAATTTGAGGGGAGTGATATAGCTTCCAATTGCTTAACATATTGAGGGCCTACAACAAGTACATGTGAATCTCAGGGCCTCTCCAACATTCAAGGGACTAATCTCATCTGCTGATGCACTCAGAGTATGTCATAGTAAGGGGTGCCAGACATAAGTGATGATTACCTTGTGGCTTGCTGATTCATTGTGTAGTGAAGTTTGGGGACATATTTCAGTGACATATTGCAGATGATGTCTACAGTGTCCATTTCCATGCCACATGTGTGGCATATCTGGGCAACATTAATACTACCTACATGGCTCTATTGGGATAAATGTCACTTGGTGAAGTGTGCATTGTTGATATATTTCCATTGTGACATGGGCATTTCCATTTCACCTTCTCCAGGATATTGTACTATTGTCATCAACATGGCATGGTTTTGTATAATCAGTTCTCATTGGAGGGTCTTTACATATGTGACAAATAGCTGTGTGCATGACATTGAGTGGGATCTGTGGAAATGCATTTTGCATTGGCCCACTATTGTATGTCGACAGGAGAATGTGGTCTGCTCCTGGGGCAAAGCTTTCAGGCTGATGGTGTCTCCTAATGGTTGTAAGGTCATTTTGATTGCACAAAGTCTGCCATGCAATTGTAGTTGTTTGTGACCTGTTTTTCCTGTGGGCAACTGTTGACGGTTCAGATAGCATGCATGCATATGGTATGGCACATGAATGGGCCACTTAGATGGAGTTTGTTCCTCATCATCATGGTACTGTATGGTAATCAGAGCTGTTGTTCACGTGTGATCATGGACATGTGATAACCTCATTTTTCTTTGTATTTGTAGCATCAGCACCGGCAAGCAAAGGAGGTGGGGCACAGCTGAGTGGCAAGCATCTAGTCATGGGACCTAGAGTCATGACACCACGGAAACAGAAGGACCCAGTGGCCTGGAGAGCGAGGAGAGTGTCATTGGGTAGATCACAACATCAACATCATTATTGGATTCTTCCTTCAGTGGACTCTCCCTAGTGGTGGTGGACCCATCGGGGCATCTTCCTGCATCATCTTTGTCTAGCTCTCATGTTATATCTACCATTCCTGTTGCTCCCCTCCCAGTTGGCTGTTCTCACTTACGCAAGATGGTTGGCATCTCCGTTGCCACAAGAACCTGCTCCCCAGCCCCTGTTTCCCCTACTGTCCTCAGTGGGGAGGCTATTGACCTCCTGAGAAGTATCTCTGTTGGACAGACAGCCACTTTGAATTTCCCAAGGATTGGTAAGTCAGCGACAACAGACCTATACATTCCTAGAAGGCATTCGTGGTACAATGTCTGGCCTACAGAGATCTTTTCAGGCTCTGGCCTCTACACTGACAGCAGCCAGTCACCCCCCCACCTTCTGCCCCCCTCCATCTCCCTCTTCCCAATCTAAATCCCTGCTCCCTCTACCTAGCTAACACACAAGAGGAGTACACACAAACACAAGCACCACAAAACACACCAGCATGCAAGCAAACAACAGCTACCCACAGACACAAGTCACAACTTCGCTAGACACTCCCACCACTGCAGCTTCACACACACAACATTGAGCATACCCACAGGGACCACACCAACAGTGAGTGACACATTCACCACAGCCATCATACTCCCAGATACCACCCCAGCAGACCCCAGACATCCACCATGAATACCACACCTGCAGACACTGCAACTACAGACACACATACATCTACCACATCCAGAATACCCACAGTCACCACCCCAACAGACACTCACACATCCAGCACTCCATTCCCTAGCACCTCCACCTCCCAGATCCCAAGACACACAAATGCACTTACTCACCTACCCAAGATAAAACCACCAAACCCAAGCATACCTCCCAGAAGCACACAACTACTACATCCATACCCACACAGCAGACAACCACTTCATCATCCTCCAAATACCAACCCCCTTCTTATGACCGCCCCAATAAAGTTTTTATGTTTGCCCTTACCCTTTTCTCTGTTCCCCCATTCCCATTCACCTCCCAGCCCCTCCCTTCCACCTCCAAGGCCTCCCCTGCAAGCATCTATACCTCTTGCCCCAGAAGAAGCCCACTCCTCCCAAAAATAAGACCACCCCTTCCAAGCCCAAGTCCAAAGCCCCCCTCCCAAATCTGATTGCCCAGAATGATTCCTGAGGTGCCTGCCTGTCCCTTCCTGTGGAGGCTCCCTGGCAGTTAGAGTCAAGTTTGTGCACAACACTGCTATTATGGACCACAAATGGACTGGCCAACAGACTTTATTCTAATTTTATTGGTTAGAATAAACCGAAACAGGTGTTGTTTTACTGGGTACACCTTTGTACTGCAATTCCTTTTCTACTGTTATGTTGTTACTGAGTGACTTGTGTTGTGTGCCTACTGCTGTGTGTGTTTCAGCCTGCTTGCTGTTCCTTTTTCTGTTGTTTGCAGTATGTGACTTTGTGGGCAGTGCTGTTGTCCCTCAAGACAAGGGTGTCTGTAGTGTGTATGGATATGTGGGTGTTCATGCAATGGTGGTGTCATGGTATTGTGCACTGTTTGTTGTGGTAAGTATTTCATCTTGTGTTGTCCAATGTGACCATGTGTGGTTTTAGACTTGTCCCCCTGATATGGCTTATGTGTGTCAGCTTGAGGTTTGTTTGTGCAGACATGGAATCTGTTCAGTTGTGCTAGCTTTATTTGCATTTGCCTGTGCATATGACCATTTAGCTGTGTATACCTTGCAGCTAGTTACTGTAGATGTATGTCCCATGCAGTTGGAGTTACATGTGCTTTGTTGACTTGCACTTCCTCATTGTGCAGATGGGCATGCCATTTCTACCTAGTATTGTTTGTCCCTGTGACACATGTAGGGCTATTTCCTGTGCACTTGTTGTTTAAGGAGCGAGTGCAAAGTGATATGTGTCCCAGTGCAGCCTCCTTCCCTGGGTTCTCCTGATGCCCCCATTCCTATTGTACACATATTGTAAGCATAGTGCTCTTTTATCTATTTGTCTCTCTGTCTATTGTGAATGCCGTTATCCTTCCATGGTGCTGTGGTGTGGGTGATGTGTGTCCACGGCAGGGCTGGTTCATGGTTGTGGTGTTTGTTTTCCATGCTACATCCATACATATGTGTGTTGCTTGTGACAACAGTCCATGGCCTGTGAGGAATGGATGTGAGTTGTGTTTGTATGTGTGATGTTGGTGTGTTGTTGGTGATGTGTGAGACAATGCTGTAGTGTTGCAGTGCAGTGTGAGTGACCAGCCCAAAGGGGGCTTATTGTGGCTGTGCATCTGTCTATTTTTATGTATGATTCTGAACCGGGACAGAATGAGACGTGTACTTGGTGCCCGTGGCGTGACCCCCATATGATGTGAACAATGGCACAAAGAGCGGGTGTTATGGTTAATGAGACAGGTAGCTACGTGTACTTACAGTCGATTGGGCCTATGGTGGCATGGTTTTTTTGATCCATCAATGATCAACAACAGCAGCAGGACTTGCATGATGGTTTCTATGGTGGCACCAGATGTGTAAGGCTGCCTGCAGGTGAGTGTCTCCCTTTATAGTCCCTGTTTCAGCCTTCTGAGACGTGGTGGTTGGACTGCCATGGTCACAATGGTGGTGTGCAAGCTCGTAATGTGTCTGGTGGCAACATAGGCTCCGTCTGCCTGTTTGTGAGGCCTTGTGACTGAGACAGTCTATCCTGCCTGTCGGGGCCTGCAGGACAGCGGCGGTCTCCATAGTCCAGTGTATCTCGACGGCGTTCAGACCGCCGCCATGGTGGTCAACAGACCACTAAACTCGTAAAGAGGCCCAAGTGTCCATTCCCCTGCTTCAATTGTAAAAGCTCATTATCCTTGGCTTGTGAAACCTTTCGCCTATCAAAAATTCAGAGCAATTCCTTCATCGTAGTTGCATAGAATTGGATCATCTCTTGTAACTATTGGCATAGACCATGATGCTACATCACCACTGAGATAGAATAAAATGAACGCCACACAAGATTGTGCATCAGGGAAGGATGACACCGAAAATGTAGGGAGCATTGTGTCAGGAAGATCTGTGCTTTCTTAGGTTCAACACTAAACGCTCAGGTGGGGATAAAGGTATTAGTGGGGATAGTGAGTGTACTCCTTGAGTAGTTACTCTTTGTGCTGAGCTCATGGTAGAACTAGAGGCTTAATTTTCAGGCACAGTAAGTCTCAAACTAGTTCCTAAAGCTACTCCACTTAGTTTTAAGGCTAAATCTGAGGCTTCGCTCCTCGAAGCAACTAATTATTGTCTTACATTTTTATTTTCCTTCCTGACTGCCACTAATTCTTTTTGAATTACCTATAGGACCTGTTCCAGGTCTTGCAAATGTATTCCTTCAATCATTCTGCTTGGGTGTAAGATTTTATGTGGGCACTTCACTCTGTCAGAAATTAAGTCTTACCTTTGACTTACACAGGAGCAGAATGATGAGTGGTCCCAATGCCCTTCTCAGAACACTTCCTGCATCCAGAGATTTACTGGAAAACAAGAATGCCATAAGGGGGAAAGGAACCAGGGTGAAAAAAAAGAGGCTGCCTGCTGTGTCTCCTGATTCCTGTTCTCATTCAGTTCTTTCACTTCCTCAGTCTTAATATAAATAATTTGCTGCATTCAATTGCTGAGAGCCTCTCAGAAAAACTAACAACATAAGCAATCGATTAAACATTATGCTTATTCATCTATAGCTTCCTATAACGTTATAGTTATTCCTTATACTATCTATAACATTTAATATACCCAAAATAACTGAGGCATCAGCTCCTCTTCTGAAAATTAATTGTCTTATACAGTGCTTTTTTTAATCTTGGAGTAATAATTATGATCTGTTAGAAATGGGGTCTCTAGTTGGCAGAGGTATACACCCTTGTCCAAGTAAGGACCACATTCCTACTCAGGGTAAGTCAAAACACAATCCAAATTATCCTGTGCCCACCCTCTGGTAGCTTGGCACTCAGCAGTCAGCCTTAACTTAGAAGGCAATGTGTAAAGTATTTGTACAATAAGTCATACAGTAACACAGTGAAAACACCACAAAAATGCACCACACAGTTTTAGAAAAATAGATAATATTTATCTGAATAAAATAAGGTAAAAACGACAAAGATCCAACAAGCACAAATTGAAATATCACTGTTAAAAGGTTTAAAAGAGTCTCAATCCTTAGAGATAGTTGTTTCTTTATATTAGACAGTACCTGGGATGGGTCAAAAATAACGACGCAGATGAGGAGATGCTTGGAAACATAAGGTGTGCATCAGATTTTCTGGCACAGCATAGATGACGCATTGTTTCTTTCCATGCTTCAAGAGGTTGCGTCATTTTTCAAGTGCACAGTCTTGGTTCCTCACTGCAATGCAGGGATATTTTGATGCCCAGTTAGGATGTGAGGATTGAAAATCCTTGACGTGTTGGTAGAAGGAGCAGGTGCTCCATCGATCTGGTACGAACTCTGGCACTTTACTCCTGTGTAAAAGGAGTAAAGTGCACAGAGGTCTAAGTGCAGCAAAATAGGGCTAAAACTGGGGAAAGATCACACAAGAATTGGCTATTTCCTACTTTGCTCAATGACCTAGCACAATAGACAAGCTATAGTAGGGTAGTGTATAGATGCTTCACACAGGCAGAAAAGATCCAAAGAAGGAGTGAACAAGAAATGGAGTTGTCATAAAAGGCCTCTTTTGTGTACTCACACTCATTTATGCTAAATGTTACTGCTGGTCTTTAGACTCTGCACACTGGAACACTGCTGTCCACTGCCCATCGTATGTTCTCTACCCCTTAAAAATGTAGAAATTAACTAATTCTGGATTGGCATATTCATATTTTCAATAAATTAATAATTACTTCTGGCATGAAAAGATACATGTCATCTGTGGACTGCAGTACGTATTGGGCCATTGACTGGTACAGGAATGGAAAACATGGCTTCAATTCTACCATTGTGGTCTAACGTCTGCAGTATAAAACCTGCAGTACACCCTGATAAAATAACATTTTTTGACAGGTAAAACTCTGTTTTAAATAATAGTAAGTCACTCCCTGTAGCCCCCAAAGTAGAGTGCATTAAATTTAAAAGTGGGACATCTAGGACTGGGAATTAATGTTAAATTTTCCCTACATCAACATGGCCCTAAAAGCTATTTTTGAGGTGCAGGCCTAGCTGTCCTTTGTAGAAAGTACAAATTAAAATGTGAAAACTGAATCTTATGAATGGAACCAGGTATAAAAAAGACTTAAACCACTGTTTTAATAAATATTATAAATGTAATTCAATGGTGAAGCTATATTTTAAATCAATATTAAAAAAACAAGGATCAAAAAGTTACCTTTTCTTTGCATAAAATTTCTGGAAGCTGATTTCCATTAACTTGCCAGTTTCTCCCAGCCTGGGAAGAGGTCTGAAGGATGTGTGAAATTCCTCCCAGATGCACATAATAGGCTGAACTGAATGGTCTGAAATGACATCGCTGAGCAAAATGGAAAATGCAGGTTGGAGACTGTGGGCATTCTGTTGTCACCACAGTGCCAAATCTTGTATGACATGTCTGCTCAAACTATTTGTAAATGTTTTGCACCCTTCAAAGGGAACAAATCGGATACCAGAACAATTCTTGTGTATTCTCTGTCTGGTAGCTCAAGGACCCTACTTTTGTCCTACCAGATGTCTGTCTCTGAATTTCTTGTGGGAACCATGCCTGCTTCAACCTTGATCTTAGTGTGATGCGTGGGAGGACACTAAGATTATTGTTGCAAGCAAACACAGAAGAAGATATAAACCTTGAATATAGGCTTATTAGGAGCAGCCTCGAGATACCAGATCCTTTCAAGCCAGCCACAATCAAAATGTCATTGGTCAAATACTACTCCCCTCGAGGGAGCCTTAGAACACAACACAAGTTCTACATTCCACCCACTGGCAGATAATAGAGTGCAGTCCCCAAGCTTCCAGTACTACATTACTACACATCCCCTCCCTTTCTACCACCAACAAAGAAAACCCCCCAGAAAATCAAATTATAGACCTACAAGATAAAGGAATGAATACCACTCACTCTACCATGCACCACCTTCACCCAATCAACAACCTGGATAATGCCACCCAACACATTCCTCAAATCTTCCCTGCTAGCTGGGACATCAAACTCCAACAACCATAATGGAGTCAATTTAGTATTTGGCTTCCTTCCCCTCACACTCTTGAAAGGAGAAATCTTGGTTGCATTATTTTCCGTTGTGTGATGGGCCCACACCATCATTTTGACTGTGCCTTCTACATCATTTTCAGCCTGAATTGCCATGAAGGCTGCCATTTAACCCAGTGATTGGTCCTCTCCACCATACCATTGACCTGGCGGTTACAAAGTGCTGTATGATGACGTCTTATGCCACACTTCTCCAAGTATGACTTTATTTCAGACGAGGTGAGTTGCATCCCATTGTCCATGATGAGCCACTGGGGAATACCCTCCTCAAAGAATACTTTATCCAAGACATCAATGGTGCACCTAGTAGTCACCTCCTTCGTTAATTTGATGATCAGCCATCTAGAATGGATATCCACTATGACCAAAGAATTCTTGTCTTCTCCATGCACCCCTTGTATGGGTCAAATAACATCCATGCAAACTGTGATCAGGATCCACAATATGCCCTGACACACCCTGCACTCCAGTTGTAAGCCCTTTTTCACTCTCTTTGCACATAACACATTCCTCAACACATGGCGTGATCGGGACATTCAGACCCGGCCACCAAACTTTCTCTCTCCCTTGTCAAGGTTTGTGTGAGATCTCTTCATGCGCCAGTTTAAAAACTCTCCTCTTCAAACCCTCTGGCAGCACAAACTTGTCATTTCTCATAACCGCCACACCAACACCTACCATCAAATCGTCCAAAATGTTCACAAACTGTCTCACAGAGGGGGAAACAGTACTCTTTCTACACCCCTTTTCCACCACCATCTGTTTCATGACTTTCAAAACTCTGTCTGACTCCATGCAGTCACTCCATTCCTTTGTTGTGAATGCTCCATCCGTGCATTCTCCACATCTGATAACCGTGTCACCTCTCCTTTTTGCTCTTGCTCCTTTGCTAACACAGTCTTTTTGTCCACCTCTGACTACTCCAAGGACATTCATGAAAGACAGTTGGCCTGAGCTTTTCACCATCTGAGAATTTGCTTACCTCTGTATCTATGTTCCTGCAACCTGGAAGCTAGCCTTTCCACACTGGTTGACCCTTTCCCTGCCCGCTCCCCATGTGTCAGACTTTGATCAAAGGTTTGTGATTGTTTCAAACACAAAACTCCAACCCCCACAAAAACATCCAGAGGTACTCTACACTCCACATTGTAGCTAACACTTAACTCCATCCCTAAGTGTTCCCAAGGCTGTGAATCTGCAATGGCAGCCAAGATCATCGTCAAAATGTTGTAAGCAAACACAGAGGTGGATATAAACCTTCAACATAGGTATGTTAGGAGAGCCTGGAGAGACCAGATCCTCCAAAGCCATCTACATTCCAACTGACATAGGCTGAATACTCCCTCCTCTGAGAATCTTAGAACACAACATAAGTTCTACGTTTCACCCACCTGCAAACAATAGAGTGCAGTCCACAAGCTTCCAGTACAATATTACCACAATTACCATAATATACACCTACTTACACCCCCAGCCTTCAGAGCTCAAGCTTAGTGTGGCTGACAATGTTAGAAAGGGAATACGTTTGTCCTAGGCTGCCTCCCATCCACAGTCTGGTGAACCTTACAAGGCAGGACCCTCGCCCAGCCTTTTCCAGCACACTGATTGACTTGCAAAAGGATACCAGGCAGACTGACCCTGCTGCACTTTGCATCTATGACCTGTGCGGAGGACCTAAGAAGGTTGGACCCCCTTCCAGTTGCAATCCAAGGACAGAAAGATCTCCAAGGATCATAGTAAGGATGGTCTTCTAGGTGGTTCCAGGAGCATAACAAAGCACAAGAGGATATTCATTTGAAGCATCTCTGCTGACCAGGGACATATGAACGTGCATCAGCTACCAGGGTTTCTGCTCAGATATATATTGCTAAAACCTATTCCTGGACCTAACCTGTGGTGGACACCAATTACCTCCAACCAACAAACTACTTTCTCACAAGTGTTAGCTATGAGACCAAGGATGCCCAAAACCACAGAACAGTGGATGTCATTATGTATTATTTACTATTCATTGTTTCTTATGGGGATTTCTCAAATGTAGAGCAGTGGTCTACACATATATAACTGTGATTAGGACAGTACAGGGACGTTTTTGCGGAGCAACAGGGTTATGGCCTGATGAAGAATCTTGCTTCAGAATGAGGGATTTGGGCATTGACCTGTGGATTAAATTAGTGTTACTTATGCAACTAATTCTAGCAGTGCACATTGCTAGTGGTCCACTGGACCCTACACCCACTTTGCAGCCTCAGGAGGTGTGAAGGATCCAACAGAAACAGCAAATGGGTGCAAACTGGGCTTTATTAAGGTTTCATTTCGGAATATAATTGTCAGAAATATTGTATAGGATGACTAACCCGTCCTAACTAAAATTTAAAACCCATTGGTTGTAGATTTTTTAATATTAGCTCAGTAGGGCAATATTTGTGTAATTATGTTTTATTAAGGAGTCAATATTTTTGTCAATATTTATGTTAAATGATAGTATAACATAGACAATCTGCTACCATACCTTCATTAAACAGGTATGCCATATTACACCCTGCAAAACTGAGCATAAATATTCTGAAGCCAATCATTGTATATTGACAACATTTTTGTATCATGTATTCATTATATTCTGAAAGTAGTTTAGTCCATGCATTGCAATCTAGGTATATAAAGCACAAGTAAACAAATGCATTGATTCTAAGAAGAATATAAACATGCATTTTTAAGGTACATGATTATATTGCATTGTGTACTGTTCTGTTTAATGTTATTTTTCCAAAAATTGCTAACTTTGTGACAGGCAATGCTCTGCTTGACTGAAAGCAGTTTATTGCTTGCCTTGCAACAGACTGGAAGTTTGTGAGCACATACCTACAACTCTATGCTTGTCTGAATGTATTTATTTATGTATTCTTATGGAGCACACTCCACACATCGGGAACTCCCGAACTTGCTGCTGTACTTAAACTTTAATTGAATGAGAGATGACAATTAAATACACCAATTCAATTTACTCTCTCTAATGGTCTTCCTCACAATAAGCGAGAGAGTGAAGCATCATATGATGAGGCACAAAATCAGAGCAATTAAAGTACTAGTGTAACACCTGCTGCAGCTATGAGCATGAAATATTAAATCCAGAGAGTGCAATTGTGCCAGCCTTTGCTTTACAGAATATTAGTAGGCTTACAAACATGATGTTCCAGTTGCAGAAAGGCTTAGACAAAATTAATTGACAGTAGGGCTGGAAAAAGGCATATTTAGTGAGTGGTGCTGAAGAGAGTCTTAGCCTCCTTGTTAGAGGAAACAATTGGCATCTGCCACTATATCAGAAAAACTGTTGGAATACCTTTTTTCTAGAAGCACTTTTGGGATTTTGACAGGTCAGGTGCAGGGTTCCGAAAGAAGATACTAGAGGGGTAGTTCAGAGAAAGGGGATGAGAGAGGGACACAAGAGAATTATATTTGTTGGCATTTTAGGAAGAGCAATATCACATACCAAGGTTATATGTGTGACTACCAGGGATCCTTACCAAGGGGCTCTTGGTTACCTATGCTTCCTTCCCTGGATGCCCCACCCACCCAAAGAGGTACGGGGGCTGTACAGAAACAGAACATGGGGGCACACTGAGCCTTTAACAAGGTGTTATGTCTCAACATCCTTGTCAGAAACATTGTCTGGGGAAAAAAGGTTTTTCTAAATAATGTTTACAAAAATATTGTCCCATTAAGTGTGGGTTTTCTATTGCTACCTTCATTGATGCAATAATTTCTAAAAATGTTATTGTTCAATTTCTTCCATTATGTGTTTGGGACATTTAGAGTGTTTGAAATTTATGAGCCAAAATATCAACTGCTTTGGGGTAGAAATGTGGAGCTAAATTGCCTACATTGAAGAGTAGGCCTGATCAACAAAGTAAAGAATCAACAGTTATACTGAAGAGGTAAAATAACAAGGATGTGGGCTTATGGGTAGTTTAGGACTGTTGTATCGTGCATAGACAGTGTGGAACGAAAAGAATAGCAAGGTGGTGATCAGTGGTCAGATGCTGTGCATACTGAGGTGGTGTTCCAATGCAGAAGATTGGGAACCTATGGAGTTAAGAACACCATTTTGCAAGCAATGGGGATGCAAAAGAGAGCGGTGGCTTACCTACAGGAGGGGCCAAGCCGAAAGAGATGATTAGATGTAACAGACAGACACATGAAACAGAAATTCCAGTGTTCTCATGATACTGAAGTCCTTCTGTGCAACACACAGAAAGTTCATCACCAAAGCAAAGCACTATACCAACACACAATGAAGCCATTAACAGATGCAGAATTTTTTTCGAAACAAACAAGCACAGCATCAAATACCTGCATGTCCCTCCTACAGCATACTCCAGAGACAAGTACACTGCAATTATCCTCTTCTTCAATGAAAACTTAAAGAGGATCAGATATTACATTTACAGCACCAAGCCTGTTTATCCTCAAAGGCCAACCCCTTCTTGTAGAATTCCACAATGGTCATCATTCAAATCACTGTTTCTCCCGGATCTGGCTGGCATGCTCAGCTCCCTCAAAGCCACTTGCTATAAAGATGATGTCTTATCCTTGTGCTTTCTCACTCAGGCACATTCCCAGAAACACTTAAAACATACCAGTTCTTCCCACTCCTAAAGAAGTCTACTCTAGACTCCCATGTACTACTGGACCATCACTCATGTACCCTTCAGCAGCATCGTTGAAAAAGTAGTCTGTGCTCAACTCCAAGATCACAAGAATGCTAACCATCACCTGCACAACTACTAAGCTGTTTTCAAAACATGCTGCAGCACAGAGACAACAGCCCTTCATATCCAAGACAATACCCTCATGACATCAGATGAAAATTATCCCTGCCTCCTGACCACTAAGGTGCCTTTGACATAATTGACTATCCAAACCTCATCTACAGCCTGGAATCTCAAATTGAATTCACTGGTAATGATCTTCACGGATCAGACACCTTCATTTTAAACCAGCACCAATTCATTTCTATGGGAAGCTCTGGGTCCCAAAAGTTCCCTATTACTTGCAGAGTCCTCATAGGTTCTATACTGTTACATATCGTCATCCTCTTCATGTAGCCCACAGGAACTATATTCACAGATGATTTAATCAAAACTCACCAATATTGAGGCCATACTTGAAAGTCGTCTCTGCTCCAACCATTCCAATGTCTCAATCACTGTTTACACCTTATCCAGACGTGGATGTCCTGCACTTACCTGAAGCTCAACCCCACCAAGACAGAATTTCTTGTATTTGCCAAGAACAAGGAAGGAATCTTTGGTGTAATGAAAATTTAGGGCCCCTGCAAAGGTTTTGGAAGGGGCCCCACCCCACCCCTTCCCTGACCAAAGTAAGAATTCAGTCAGTGTACTGTGTTGAGGGGCCTCCTGTGGAGCTCTGCAGGGACTAATGATACACCACTCAAAGGAACAGTACACACCCAGCTCAGTAAAATGAACCATGACGACTTCAATGCACAACTTTTAGCAAATTCAATGTGTCTTGGATCCACCATAGACACCAATGTCTCCCGCCCAAAAGAAAAAACAGAGACAGCCTAGTACTAGTTCTCTCTTCTAAACATGTTAAAACTGCTTCTTCCAGAAAGCATTTTCAGAACTGCTGTTCAAGAACTCATGTTCCCACATCTGGATGGTAATAATGATGCCCTGCAACATTGTCTCCATGACCTTACATTGGCCCCCCTTTAAGGGTATCCTAGCTCATTCAGGGCCTGAAGAAATATGATCATATCACCCCGGTTCTGGTAGGACTCCATTAACTTCACTTGCTAACTTGCTCCATTTGAAAAAACCAACTGCATTATTTTCCAAGTTATTTCAACCACCACGCCCACCCATCTGACTGCTTAACCTGCCATCTCTGATGCATCTTGGCACATCTGGAGACAAAATATTAAAAAAATGAAAACAAAGAAACAGACTTTCTCAATCTATGCACCTACGATCTGGAAAAGAATATCCATGTCCATTACGAAAGCACCAACCATGCTCATATTTAGGAAACAGTAGTAGTCTTGTTTATTTAAAGATTACTAACCTAATATGAAGTAAATGTCCACTTCCTCTCTTTAAAATCCATCCATCTATCCATCCAAATACTCATCGATTGCATTGCTGCTTCAGATTCTGAAGTCATCTGCTGCCTTCCTACAAGGTGACATACATACATATGCACATATGTTGTGGGTAGTAGAGCAAGCATGTTATTGTTTTTAATTGTGAACAGAGCATAGTGAATTTCACGACTGCATTTTCCTATTATTGCCAAAAACATTATCTTCAGCATGCAGAAATGTATGCAGTCCCCCTACCCCTAACAGACCACACAGGCAGCCAGAATTATTTACTAACATTTTCAGGACAGCCAAATGGCACAACGCTAAAAATGCTAGGATTCAATGTACTTACATTAAAAAATCTCCAGGGAAGCAGAATTAAAGCGAGCAGCACCACGCGAGTGCCCAAACTAGTTGTTAGTAACTTCTAAGTTGGCCGGTCCAAAGAATTTCAGAGTTGCCTTGATTTGCAAATGTGGGACACTTTCTCAACTGCCTGCTTCAGGAACAGGGATAGTTTTATATCAGAGCCTGGGACTATTTTCTGTTCCAGTCTGACACTTCCAGCCAGTCCGTCAGATTAAATGATGACATATCCTGCACTATCCTGGCAGAGGATTGCCCACTATATTAGAAAGTTTCTGCTTGCCCCATGGGGAGTGCTTAATTTGTGCTTGTTGTTTCCGGTGCTGAGCACCGGCAATAATTTTTGAGGGCCGGCGCTTAGTCTTCTGCCTCAAGCATTTGGTGCGAGCAAAAGACACGTTTGGGAAAGACGGAGGAAGAGAAAAATGAAAAAGCGTCACAATAAGGGAAAGCAGAGAGCTGCAGGTGTGAGCTGAAGGAGCAGTGACTGGCTTTAAATGGATTGAAGAGGTCCGAGATGGCTTTGGGATTACGCTGCCTCAGTATTCCGTGTTCGCACATTTAATTGCAGCAGCCGCGTGTTAAGAAGAGGGCTTTGGGCACTGGCACCTTTTTATTTACAAATTAAGCACTGCCCATGGGGATCTACTTGCCATATGTTCATTCACTTAGGTAGGAGTTAGACAAGGAGAATTATGCTAAGCGGGTACTTTGCTATTTTGGATCTATGTGGCATATTTTATGTTCACAAATAAACATTGGAGCAATGATTTGTTTCCAGGAAGGACAAGCAAATGGTCCTAGTGGTCTGTGGGGGTCAGCTTTTTTGTAACCTTAAACATGAACATTTTACTCCCTCTCTGCCTAAGTCTTTCTCATGGATGTTCTCCAGCAGGTCAAGGCAGAATGTTGAAGGGCAAAACACAAGCATTGTTCTGAAGGTCCCTTTGAAACCTTCAAATTTGGCATCAAAAGCCTCAAGTAGAACAAATATGGATTTCCTACCACTGAAGTTCCTCGCTGTTGGGATGCATTTGTCACCTGGCCTTAGTCCCAAGTCCGACTTTTGGACTTTTTTCAATTCTCAGATTTTTCCAGCAGGGCAAGGAAGGAGGATTTAGTAGTCCAGCTGTAGCCCTGAACTATACTGGAAAAAGCTCCGAGTGAGAAATACTGACAATCCTTAGTTTGCAAAGACATAACTTTTCAGGTAAGCTTTCATTTATTGTCCCAATCTCAAAGAAAGATAGAAAATTACAACATCTTTCTGTATTCTAGCACTGCTAGTTTTTTCTGATAGCTTTTACACTTCTAAAGAAAGCTTGCAGAGACTAGACTCACTCCAATTTCTTTTATAGAAACAATTTTATTTTCATTCATAATAACCACAATGCTCTTCTTACTGTATACATTAAATGTATCATACCATCCGGTTCCCTGCCCTCCGAGCCCACATTGCTCCCTATGGTCCACTATCCGGATCCAACCAGTGTCAGCCTTCACCCTCTAGTGCAAAACATGCCGACCATTTACCCCAAATGGCCTCAAATTTATGGGGGAAGCCTCTGGTAGAGTATATTGTTTCCTCCATTTTAGTACACCATTCCATACCTTTTGTGTAGGCTGCTATGGACGGGGCTACAGGAAAGTTTTACTGTCTAGCTATGCCTCTCTTGGCCACTACAGTTCCCAGCCCCACCAGCATCTAAACCCGGCAGAGTCTCCCACATCATCCATTATGCCCAGTAGCGCAACTCTAGGGTGTGTCTCAATGCATGTCCCCACCACCCTGGAGAAAGTATCCATTACATCTGTCAAATATGTATGCATAACTGGGCAGGACCACGCCATGTCCCCCCTTGGGTTCTGGCACCAGTGGCAGGCAGGGGTGTCACGGGGTCTGGTTTTCCACAGTGGAGGGGTGTGAGATTTGCTTAATGGAGATATTTGAATTGCACTAGTCACAGGGTCGCCATTATCATTAAGGGCTGGGGTACCATACATGTGACTCGCCCATCGGCTCATTTAGTGCCTGTAACCACTCCTCCCACTTCTCCTTCAGGGGTAAATAAGGTCAGGTGGATTAACCACAAGGGCTTTATAAATCTGCAAGATCGCATCTTTCCCCATCTGGCCCATAAGCAGTTAAACAGCCTTTGCCTAAGTGGGCCGGGAGATACGTTTCACCTCCGGCTCTCCAGTTTCGATTACAGAGATTCTCAGAGGCCGCAACTTGGGCTTCTCTCCCTGGCAAGTCATGTCCCTGTACACCCAATGACAATGGTATATGGCAGTCGGGGAGCCTGCCAGGACCTGCTCTGTCCTTGTTAGGCACACCAGCACACAGGCAATCATTCTGTCAGGAGTGGTGGGCAGGAGCTCACCAGACCACATCCGCCATCTTGGCCATCCAGTCTGAACATCATCTCTTTCCAATTAAGACCCACACAGGAGCCAGTGAAGTCCACTCTGAACTGAGCAGCTGGTTCTCTAACACAGAATGGAGCCCCTCTTCAGACTTTTGAGTCCCTAACAAATAGATAAATTCAGCAACCAGTGAAGTGCTTTTAAAAATCCTTGGGCTCATGTGGATTGTAGGGGACACTGCAGGTTTCTTTATAAACAAGTCAGGATGAATTCTTCTTTCTTTTGATGGTTATGCAGGTCCAGGAGTGTCTGGTGAGCTGATACTGGGATGCCATTTTCATCCAGTGCAATAATCAGTGATTAATGATGTCCCTAGGCCCAATCCATGAAGCTTGCTTACCACTAGTAATTCCACATTTGTAACACTTCCTGGATTTTATGTTGTCAAACTGTCTTGAACACCTTTGTTTAAGTTGATAGATTTCAAGCTTCCCTCTAGAGATCCTAGTTCCGTCCAAGTTTCAAACCTATGGCAATGAAGAGTCACCCCCTTTTCCTGATCCATGAATAGACTCTCCTCCTATTGGAAGCAGTAAACAATGTCTGAGAGGGCTTCCTTAATAAAAGGGGTCTTCCACACCCAGCCCTCCATAGTGTAATCATGTCAATATAATCTGTTCTTGCCCACACTTAATGCCATGCAGCAGATAAACCATTAGGAGCATATTTATCAACTTTTCACACAGTGCAGTGCAACACAGCTAGCCACCTTGCTGCACTGTGCTAAGTGAAAGGGAATGTACCCATATGATAGGCACTAAACATCACACAGGGCAGGGTGCAGAGAATTTAAAGTTGGTCACATAATTTTAGGTTTTACATGTCCTGGTACTGAATAACTCCTACATTTGTTTTTCGCTACTATGAGGGCTACCACCCCCATTGGATAACAATAGAATTACCTTATTATATTTAATAAGTGACAACTTTCAATTGGGATTAGGATGAAACGTAGAGTTTGGTGTTTAAAGCATTATAATTTAAAACCATCTCTAATAGAAAAGTTGGATTTTGAGTCACTATTCTGAAAAAGCTACATTTAGAAAATTAGCATTTTCTTGTCTTACGTATTTGATGCCTACAGCCTGTAACCTGGTTCACATTATTAGGTGTAGCTGGCAGTTTGTCTTTGTGTATTACTGTTAGGCAATGAAGCAAAGGGGAATAGTTGTTAGCATGATTAGTCATTTATGTCAGGATGGGGGGGCGTCACCAACCACATTTGCACATCACAAAGACTCTGCCTCAGTACACTCACCAAGGGTTTCACATAAATCCTTTGTGCCCCCAGACAGGCTGGGACCAGGGCACAGAGGTAAGAAATTCCAGACACCTTTGGGAGTGGAAAACACCAGAAGCTTCTTTCACTTCAAAGCTGGCACCAAGTATAAATATTGGACCCTCAGACCCTACGCTTCAGGGTACATCTGGACCTGTGGAAGGCTCCAAAGAAGGACTGCTGTGCTGAACTGCTGCAAAAAGAACTTCCCTGCTGCCCTGCTACTCTGCTGCCCTGCTGCACTGTTACCAGAGTGAGAAGGACTATTCCTGCATCTTGAACCCAGGACCACCAGAGTGACTCCAAGGGCTAGTTGGATGGCTCCTGATCACAGCCTCAGGGACAGAAAAGGCTCCAACCTTTTTGAACCGTAAAGCTGAACGATTCCTGCTCTGAGTGCTACAATGCCCAAGGGGTGCCCCTCCAGTCCTGGACCCTTAGGAGTGGGGCTAAAAGTGCTCTGCTATTCCAGCTGTGGTCCCTTCAGAACTGACACAGCATGGCACAAACTCAATGCAGGTCTTTGCAGCACCTCATTGGACCAAAGAAGTACATCACAGCCTTGGCGCAAGCCTTCATCTCAACCTGCTCAGCTCATCAGAACCACAGATTTGTGATGCATCCTTGACGTGGACCTTGCAGCCTTTCATTTGAACTGATGTAGAGTGAGGCAGTCTCAATGCAAGTCCAAATTACAGCCATCACAGCTCATCAGAATCACCGCAGCATGACGTATCTTTGATGCGGACTGTGCATCGTTTCTTGGGACTACTGCTGCGTGGGGCACAGCTCTGGAACCATGATTTAAGGTACATTTCTCAGTAGGACTCACTTAGTCCCTGTCTCTGACCCGTGCTCCATCACAGTCAGTCGGCCTGAACTTGTGACTTTGTCCCGGTTCCCAATCTGGGGTGCCCAGATAGCCACAGTTGGCGCTTTGTGCATTTAGGCACTATTTTTACCTACATCTACACTCTAGTTTTCTAAATTAGTGTGGGGTTTTTCTTGTGTTGTGGTTTCACTATATTACTGTTTGTGTGCTGCATAAATACTTTACACATCGCCTCTAAGTTAAGTCTGACTGCTTTTGTGCCAGTCTACCAGAGGGTTAGGCATGAGTTAATTTAGCAAGTTTGGAGTATCAACTGGATGGGGATTGTGGCTGTTGCTTGAGCTGAGTTTCACCCCACCTCAACCAACAACCCAATTTCTAACAACTTACCATGGTCTTGCTAGAAACTCAAGTAAGCCAATTGGATGTAGCCAATTTTAATTCATGGTGCAGGGATATAGCACATATACTGTGATACTGATTAAAATTGTACAGTGTTCAGAGTCCCTAAACTAGCAATACCTAGCTAAAAAAAAAGTAAAAATCCATGAAGATAGTGCAGAAAAGGTAACGCCATTGACCGACTACCAATAGGGGTCAGCAAATATTTGCCTGCATTTAGAAACAGGTGAAATTTGCAGTTTTTCTCTTCTCTGAAACAAATTATACCATGGCCGAAAATTAAAACTAAGCCCATAAAAGATTTTATTTAGGAGCACAGTGAGTGGTCTTTCAGTGTAATTATCTTAATTTTAATTGCACTGAAGTAAATACATTACATTTCACAATAAGCTTGAAAGCTACTGTTTCATCCTGTGTCCGTTGCCTCCAAGAAGGGTCTTCCTAGTACACTACCAGGTAGGTTTCACACACAGGCTCCTCTAGCGAAGAACTGGCTTTCATGTACTGCCAGGGCAGCGTGATTAACTTAACTCAAGTATAAAACAACATACAATGGATAGGAATACAAAGAAACCCTGGCAGTGAAATGGTTAACGCAATTACTATTAAGGAGATTAACTTGCCTGGCCTCTGGTATTGCTGGAACACACAAGTATTCCCTGCTCTTTTCATTCCTCACTGCCAGGAATGATTAATACTTGATCTTCCTGGCATTCCTCTTCTACTTCACCTGATTTTTTAATCTGGGTCAGACTTGTGAGAAAACGGGTGGAAATGGCTGCAGGTTTGCATCTGTTTGACAGATTTAAAAAAGTCACCCTACTCTAGTCATAAATGAATAATCTCCCATTCAAAGGCAGCCTAGAGCAGTAGCAAGTAAGGGGCAGATTTATCATCATTTTACGCAGTACAGCAAGCCACCTGGCTGCGCAGTATGTTCTGTCCTTCTGTTGGCGCACAATGTGCTGCTTTACGCCAATGCAGGAACCCTTGCAGCATGGGCCAAGGGTGCCTGCATTGCAGGCACAATTGTTTGTGTGAAGGAAGGAGTGCCTTCCTGCACAAAAGCAATCTTCTGATGCATTTTCCTCTTTCTAAGTGTTCTGCGGAATGCTGCACACTTAGAAAGAGGAAGGAACGAGGAGAAATCGAGATATTTTTTCCTTCATGCACCTACCCTGGGAAGACCTAGCATGTTGATGCATTCCCAGGCTCACCAGTGTTGGTAAATCTGGGAACGTACAAAAATCCAAAGGTGGATGCATGGGAACACCCACTCTCTGCCCATGGAATGCAGAGTAATGCAAGGCAGTGTTTTGCATTGCCTTATGTTACTCCAGATTTATCAAGCCACCCAGGGACATGCAAGTTGGAGTTGCATGACTTGATAAATCTGATGCAGGTTTTGGGTCACCCTTTCGCCAACTTGTGTGGTGCAAGGATGCCTCAAAACCCCTTATAAATATGCATCAAAGTGTTTATGAGATTGCTAGCAGATGTTCTCCGTATTCTACTATGTGCATATCCAGCACTTGAGGAAGTATGGGGAGTAAGATTTTCAAAATGGAGCAAAAACATATTTAATGGAACCTTAGCTAGACAGCCTTGACACATCTACTCAGAGAATCATGATAGATGCAACACCATTCCCATCATGCACCCTTTGAACACACACAGATCACATACTCTGCTTCATTTTTTTACCATGATCGCTCTTGGAAGGCAATCTATTTAGAAGTGGCACAATTATTGTTATAAAAGTAAAAGACATTTGAAAAATGAGCACCACGTTAGAATGAAGTAAATTAATGGTGATATGTCTAGAATATTTCATAGATATCAACTTCTTAATGCTGGTAAAAAGTACCATACTGAAACTGGGCAGAATTATTAGATGTGTATCTCAATGACAGTGCATCGTTTAAGAATGGTGTCTTTCAATGAATTAGATAACTCTGTATGGGAAGCTTAGTGAAAACCACTACACACAAAACTTAGGGCCTGATTTAGATCTTGATGGTGTTCCACCCACCATATTTAGATGTTACAGCTCTGCAAGCGGAGGACTAATGGTGGATTGCTGACAGGGGGAGATGGAAGTGGGATCTAATGGGGTTAGTACAATGGCATGGGATATGAAAAAGAGGTAAGGGACACACACACACACTATCCCTTAGCCATGGGTGTCCCACTGCACTACATACTACATTACACACCACATACACACCATAATCCATTACTAGTCCAACACAACACAACCCGCACATGCAGAAAACACACATTGACATACATCCATGACGCAACAAATACACACAATTGACACTGCACCCACACACAACACAACAGCCAACACAAAAACAGACTCAGCTACACAAAATGACCTCACACACAAGCACAATCACACACATCACAACAACACCAGCCACACAACAACAACACTCACCTGAATGTGTCACACAGCAACACAACATACACAACAACATCGGTCTCACATGCAAGTGAGACACATAAAGACACAAACTCCCCTACTCCAGCTCTCTCCACCTCAACCAGCCAATGCACACACTCACACACACACATACATGTACTCTCATACACAACAGATTGCAGAAACCTACTAGTACAGCTCCCCTTGCAATGTGCACATTACATTGTTGTAAAGTGTGAGTGTACTGTCACTGTGGTGCCAACATTCATTTGGGAATGAATGATGACACCACAATGACAGTTGTGTATGTGTGCGTTATGCGTGTTGTCCCAGTGTGTCCCCAGCCATGTGTGACACATTTGTCTCCCCGACACATGCATGTTACGGTGATTTAAAAAAATACTGTGACATGTATATGCCTGCAGTGGCCCTGACGTCCCGGGCAGGGCCACCAAATGTAGCCTTGCTATGTGGCATCCCTACCTGTGAGTCTGGTGACAGGGGTGTTGTGTTTTCTCTGTGGGATGGTGGCAGCAGTGACTGCAGGTGTTGTCCAGTCATGTCCAGTCATAGATGGAGCTGGAATGAAGAAAAAAGGTGAGTTTTCACCCCCCCACCCAATCTGCCAACTCAGAAGTGGTGGTCACACTGCCACTTTTTGCTTGGTGGTAAGACACATCCAAATCTGTACTGTGGGAAGGGTGGCTGGGGTCCCGCTGGCATCCACTTTTCCCTCTCCCACTGTTGCTGTGGGTGGTGTTTCTTGGCAGGGGCGGCGGTTCGAATGTTTTTTTTTGGCTATTTGACCATCAGCATCTAAATATGGTGGATGAACCGCCACAGAGGCGGATGGGTTTTCAGTAGAAAAACCGACAGCAGGACCATTACTGCCAACATCGGAATCAGGCCCTTAGTTACTATGCTACACATTTTTATTATGATAACATCACAACATATATTGCATGTTCACAGCACCTTTATGGAAAGACAAACATGGTACCAGCGTCAGACACTAAATACATTAATCAGGACACAGTTCCCAAGAAGATAATAGGTGATCCATGCTACTTTTCTGTAATTTTCTGGTAATTCTGTGCAAGTAGTCATTTTGAAACCATTTAGCCTTTTGATTTCAGGGCCAGATATAGCATCTGGCAACAAATAGCACTCAGTATTTTTCAACTATGATAGAATTTTGTAAACTGCCCTAATGGATACGTTTGTAAAATTTTAAATTGTGTTGGGCCGCAATTCAAGCTATCTAATTGATGGTCATTAGGTAGGTTGCAAACTGTGACTCACTTCGGTTGTGATGGAGTGTAGCTTTTATAATCAAAATTAACATGAAATGTTTGCAAATTAATGTGTAATGATGCCGCATAGAAAATGTATTGCTGTGTTTTACTAAACGTGTGTTTGAAATGTGCCCACGGGGAGTGGCTGCCAATGTATACGATGACTAATGAAATTGACTAATAATGAGATATTAATGTACTATTGTATGATTTTGTATTAGTATTAAGGACATTATGTTAAGGTTTCGCTAATTAATCACTAGGCCTTAGTTAGCATAAGTCAGGGCCTAGCTGCCCGGTTTCATATTAAATGTATTTTTCTAACGTGCAATGTGCTGACTTGCTGAAGGACATGTAGTCGTACTGTTGGACTTTTGCTTTTGCAGGGTCATCCCCAGACTTTTTTGCCTCCTGCCTCCTATATTTTTCTGACATGTTGCTGTTGGCTTTTCAACTCTGAGCACTTTACCACTGCTAACCAGTGCTAAAGTGCATATGCTCTCCTGTTTAAATTGTATGTAAGTGGTTTATCCATGATTGGCATATTTGATTTACTAGTAAGTCCCTAGTAAGGTGCACTAGAGGTGCCAGGGCCTGTAAATCAAATGCTACTAGTGGGCCTGCAGCACTGGTTGTGCCACCCACATAAGTAGCTCTGTAATCATGTCTCAGACCTGCCACTGCAGTGTCTGTGTGTGTATTTTTACACTGTAAATTCGACTTGGCAAGTGTACCCACTTGCCAGGCCTAAACCTTCCCTTTCCCTACATGTAAGGCACCCCTAAGGTATGCCCTAGGTAGCCCCAAGGGCAGGGTGCAGTGTATGGATAAGGTAGGACATATAGTAATGTGGTTTATATGTCCTGACAGTGAAATACTGCCAATTTCGTTTTCACTGTTGCAAGGTCTGTCTCTCTCTCATAGGATAATATGGGGGCTACCTTTAAATATGATTAAAGTGTAGATTCCCCTAGAGAAGAGATGGACAGGTGGAGTTTGGGATCCCTGAACTCACAATTTAAAAATGCATCTTTTAGTAAAGTTGATTTTGAGATTGTGCGTTTGAAAATGCCACTTTTAGAAAGTGAGCATTTTCTTGCTTAAACCATTCTGTGACTCTGCCTTGTTTGTGGATTCCCTGTCTGGGTCAGTTGACAGTTGGGTTGTTTTTCACCTCACACCAGACAGTGACACAAAGGGAGCTGGGGTGTGATCTGCATTCCTGATTAGCCATCTCTGCTAGGAGGGAGGGGTGGAGTGGTCACTCTCATCTGAAAGGACTGTGCCTGCCTCTGACAATGCTGTCTCCAGCCCCCTGGTGTGTGTCTGAGGCCTTGCCTGGGCAAGGCAGGATTTCACAAGAAGGTGTGAGTCCCCTTTGAAGGAAGGTGACTTCAAAGACTAAAATGGGTATAAGAAGGGCATCCAAACTTACAAACTTCAGAAACACTTCTGGAATCAAGGGGAACCTCTGCCTGGAGAAGAGCTGATCGCTGAGGAACAAGTGCTGCCCTGCCTGTGACTGTGCTTTGTGGAGCTTTCCTGCGGTGCTGCTTCTGCCTGAGTAAGAGGGCAAAGACTGGACTTTGTGTGCCTTCCATCTTGAAGAAGAAATCTCCAAGGGCTTGATGTAGAGCTTGCCTCCTGTTGTTGAAGTCTCAGGGATAGCAAAGACTTCTTCCTGCCAGCACCTGGAGTCTCTGGAGAGACCCCTACTCTGCTCTGTGGTGCCCTTCCAGTTCCTGGGACCCTGAAAGGAGAGGCTGGCAGCCTAAGGACAAAAATACCCACACCGAGCACCGTGCGGAGAAAAGATCGACGCGAATCCGATCGCGGCTGAGAAAACGACGCGACGCCGGCTCCGCAGCTGAGAAACGACGCCGCAGGAAACGCGACCGGAGAATCGACGCCCGGAGCAGGAGAAACGACGAGCAGCATCGCTGACGAAGGCTGAGAGATCGCAACCAGCGCCGCGGGACTTCGGACCGTCGCGTGGCTGGCTTTTTCGACGCGCCTCGCCGAGCCGAGCTGTTTTCGACGCATATACCCGTGCAGGGTTATTTTCGACGCACACCGCCCGTGCGGGGTTATTTTTGCCGCAAACCAGGTACATTTTCACGCTAGCAGCGCTAGTGTGGTGTTACAACTACCTAAAGACTCTTTTTATTTTAAACCTTTAAAAAATCATAACTTGACTTGTGTATGTTGGATTTTTGTCGTTTTGGTCTTGTTTTGTCTAGATAAATATTTCCTATTTTTCTAAACTGGTGTTGTGTCATTTTGTAGTGTTTTCATTAAGTTGCTGTGTGTGTTGGTACAAATACTTTACGCCCAGCACTCTGAGGTTAAGCCTACTGCTCTGCCAAGCTACCAAGGGGGTAAGCAGGGGTTAGCTGAGGGTGATTCTCTTTTATCCTAACTAGAGTGAGGGTCCTTGCTTGAACAGGGGGTAACCTGACTGTCAACCAAAGACCCCATTTCTAACATTGGTGACCAGCGGTCGGGATTTGGACTTGTATTTGTACTTGACATACAGTAATTAAGTGTACACTACTGTTTTGATCTCAGACCACTACGTGACCACATACTACTTGTCTTGTGATTCTGCTTTTTGTTCTCTGATGTCCTCCTGGAAGTATTGCTAATATTTTTGGACTTTGGTTTTTGGTTGTGAAGCCTTTGCAGAAATGGAAGTCAATTTCTGGCACCTATCTATGTATAAAAAGTGGCAGCTTAAAGCATTCTGCATGGAAAGGGGACTGGCTGTGAACAAGGAATCCAGAAGGGAGGATCTTGAGTCAGCCCTGTTTCAGGATGAATTGAAACGTTGTCAGGCAACACCACCAAATGAGTCTGAGGAGGATAACTACTCTGAGGAGGAGGACTACTCCAAAGAGGAGGGCAGTGGCCCTGAGGAGGGAACAGAAAGAGATGATAGGCTCCTAGCTCGAATCCGGAGTCTGGAAGAGCTTAAGAGGGCCGAGGAGAAGAGAGCCTTAGTCCTGGCAGAAAGGAGGAGGGACTTAGAGATTAAAAAAATGATTTATGCTTACGAGCTTAAATTGAAAGAGCTGGAAGTCATGAGGGCTGAGTCCAGCTGGAATGGTGGCAGCAACAATTGTATATCCAGTGATGCTGCAGAAGTGCACATGCCCAGAGAGGTGGTGCCCTACTTGAAGGAGGGAGTTAACACACGCCAGGAGGTTCAGGGGTATGAGGTAGCTCCAGTGATGCACAGGGTCCCTGAGGTGGATTGGGGAACTGGCATGGGGAGTCATATTCCTACTGGTGGGAGGGACACTCTACTGACTCTAGTTGAGAGTGACAGGGAGAGGGGTTCCCCCCAGGTAGAAGTCCTGGTTATGGAGTGTGAAGACATCCCAGAAGAGTGTGGGTTGAGTGTCAGGGACAGTCAGGTACTGTCTCACCAGTCTCAGGAGGGTGATGTGGGGTGCTTTTTCAAAGCAGAGTCACTGGATGGTTGGGTGAAGGGTACTTTGGTTAATTCATGTGAGGGGCTGAGTGATGTAATTGCTGGAGAGCATATGTCTAGTCCTTATTTTCCAGAGCTATGCCAACACCAGGTGGAGTGTGAGTTCTCTGACCCCAGGGAGCTTACAATGGAGGCAGACTTCTGGGTGAGTACCAGAGAGTCTGAAGAGGCATTCGGGGGTGCTCCTGAGAGGAGTGGTCTAGGTAGTTCCCAACCAGGTGAGGTAGGGAAGGATTGTAGTGTCCCAGGTAGGTCCCAGTGTAGTGGGATGGGTGAGGGACCCCATGTCCAGTCTCAGAGGAGAGGGAATGGGGATGGGTTGAGGCCCAAGGTGCCCGAGATCCGGTCCCAGGTCCTGGAGGGTTCCCTGCGGGAACCCCAGGAGGGGAGCCTAGCCTGTACCATAGGGCCATCTGTTGAGGGAGACCCCACAGTGTCAGGAGAACTTGGGGGGGCGGCTGTAGCCAGCGTCCCACCAGTTCTGGTGTCTGGCAGTACCACTCCTAGTGAGGGGTTGCAGAAGTCCAGACAGAGGGTTGAGAGGGGGTTGCGGACCCCAGTGGAGAACCTGGAGGGTCAGGGGTCAGCTCTGAGTGCAGAGCCCCCCAGGAATGACCTTGGTGAGACCATTTCTGGGCTGGGGGGAATCCAGACTCTGTCAGATGGGCAGAGGTCAGGAGACCTGCGCCAGCCAGACTCTTGTATGGCCCTTGGGGAAAGTGTTTCCCTTGTGGGGGGTAGGTGTGCCCCCCAGGAAGTCCTGGTGCGCCAGGCAATGATTCAACCGCAGGATGGTGACTCTGGGTTGGATGATCAGGTTCAGGGGGTAAACTCTGACCTGATGGGGAGTACGTGTGCTCCCAAGGAAGTCCTGGTGCGCCAGGCAGTGGTTCAACCGCAGGGTAGTGACTCTGGGTTGGATTGCCAGATTCAGGGGGTAAGCTCTGATCTGGTAGGGGGTAGGTGTGCTCCCCTGGAAGTCCTGGTGTGCCAGGCAATGGTTCAACCGCAGGGTGGTGACTCTGGGTTGAATGATCAGGTTCAGGGGGTAAACTCTGACCTGATGGGGGGTAAATGTGCTCCCAAGGAAGTCCTGGTGTGCCAGGCAGTGGTTCAACCGCAGGGTGGTGACCCTGGGTTGGATGACCAGGTTCAGAGGGTAAACTCTGACCTGGTAGGGGGTAGGTATACCCCCCAGGAAGTCCTGGGTTGCCAGGCAGTGATCCAGTCTGTGGGTACAGACCCTGGATTGGGAGGCCAGGTTAAGGGTGTCCCCCCTGACCTGGAGGAAGGGGCTACTGCTAACAGTACCCCTACCATGTTGTCTTCTGGGGGGGCCGCTCCTAGTTGGGTGGTTCAGGACCCCAGAAGAGAGGGCAGGGGGAGGGAAGCCTCACCCCTGGCCCTAGTCCAACCTGAAGGTACAGACCCCAGGTTGGAGGATCAGTTGCAGGTTAACATCCCTGCACTGATGGAAGAATTGTGCAGGACTGCTTCTACAAGCACCCTGACAGTTTTGGACTCTGGGGGTGCCGCTTCTGCAGGGAGGGTACAGAGCCCCAGAGGGGAGGACCAGGGTCAGGTTGTCATCCCTGACCTGGTGGAAGAGAGAGTGGTCAAAGGGTGCCAGGCACCTGGGGCTACCGCCCCCCACTCTCCACAGTCACAGTGGTTAGAGAGGCCTGAGGTCGGGCTCTCATCCCTGACAGTTGTCTGGGGCCACTGTGGCTTGCTGTCCTGGTGGACAGAGTTGCCCCTGGGGGGGGGAGGACGAGAGTCACACCCCGGGGGTGGAGTGGGCAACACCACTGTGTTGGCCCTGGTGGTACTATCTGCCCATTGCAATACATCTGTGAGCAAAGTAAAGTTAGGTGTTGCACAGATGGTGTCTGTAGATGTGGAGAAGGGTTCCCCATGGGTTAGCTTAGTGGGCCCTGAGAGTATGGACAGAGGGATCCAACTGGAGTCAGGAAGGCGTAGAACTGGAACATGCCCCTGCTGTTGTGGGCCTGGGTCCCTGTTCTATCGCCCCAATCAGGGAAGTACATCAAGGTATTGATTGTTCTCCCCTGGCTTTAGGCTGGTAGGGGGTCGTGTTGGACTTTTGCTTTTGCAGGGTCATCCCCAGACTTTTTTGCCTCCTGCCTCCTATATTTTTCTGACATGTTGCTGTTGGCTTTTCAACTCTGAGCACTTTACCACTGCTAACCAGTGCTAAAGTGCATATGCTCTCCTGTTTAAATTGTATGTAAGTGGTTTATCCATGATTGGCATATTTGATTTACTAGTAAGTCCCTAGTAAGGTGCACTAGAGGTGCCAGGGCCTGTAAATCAAATGCTACTAGTGGGCCTGCAGCACTGGTTGTGCCACCCACATAAGTAGCTCTGTAATCATGTCTCAGACCTGCCACTGCAGTGTCTGTGTGTGTATTTTTACACTGTAAATTCGACTTGGCAAGTGTACCCACTTGCCAGGCCTAAACCTTCCCTTTCCTTACATGTAAGGCACCCCTAAGGTATGCCCTAGGTAGCCCCAAGGGCAGGGTGCAGTGTATGGATAAGGTAGGACATATAGTAATGTGGTTTATATGTCCTGACAGTGAAATACTGCCAATTTCGTTTTCACTGTTGCAAGGTCTGTCTCTCTCTCATAGGATAATATGGGGGCTACCTTTAAATATGATTAAAGTGTAGATTCCCCTAGAGAAGAGATGGACAGGTGGAGTTTGGGATCCCTGAACTCACAATTTAAAAATACATCTTTTAGTAAAGTTGATTTTGAGATTGTGCGTTTGAAAATGCCACTTTTAGAAAGTGAGCATTTTCTTGCTTAAACCATTCTGTGACTCTGCCTTGTTTGTGGATTCCCTGTCTGGGTCAGTTGACAGTTGGGTTGTTTTTCACCTCACACCAGACAGTGACACAAAGGGAGCTGGGGTGTGATCTGCATTCCTGATTAGCCATCTCTGCTAGGAGGGAGGGGTGGAGTGGTCACTCTCATCTGAAAGGACTGTGCCTGCCTCTGACAATGCTGTCTCCAGCCCCCTGGTGTGTGTCTGAGGCCTTGCCTGGGCAAGGCAGGATTTCACAAGAAGGTGTGAGTCCCCTTTGAAGGAAGGTGACTTCAAAGACTAAAATGGGTATAAGAAGGGCATCCAAACTTACAAACTTCAGAAACACTTCTGGAATCAAGGGGAACATCTGCCTGGAGAAGAGCTGATCGCTGAGGAACAAGTGCTGCCCTGCCTGTGACTGTGCTTTGTGGAGCTTTCCTGCAGTGCTGCTTCTGCCTGAGTAAGAGGGCAAAGACTGGACTTTGTGTGCCTTCCATCTTGAAGAAGAAATCTCCAAGGGCTTGATGTAGAGCTTGCCTCCTGTTGTTGAAGTCTCAGGGATAGCAAAGACTTCTTCCTGCCAGCACCTGGAGTCTCTGGAGAGACCCCTACTCTGCTCTGTGGTGCCCTTCCAGTTCCTGGGACCCTGAAAGGAGAGGCTGGCAGCCTAAGGACAAAAATACCCGCACCGAGCACCGTGCGGAGAAAAGATCGACGCGAATCCGATCGCGGCTGAGAAAACGACGCGACGCCGGCTCCGCAGCTGAGAAACGACGCCGCAGGAAACGCGACCGGAGAATCGACGCCCGGAGCAGGAGAAACGACGCGCAGCATCGCTGACGAAGGCTGAGAGATCGCAACCAGCGCCGCGGGACTTCGGACCGTCGCGTGGCTGGCTTTTTCGACGCGCCTCGCCGAGCCGAGCTGTTTTCGACGCATATACCCGTGCAGGGTTATTTTCGACGCACACCGCCCGTGCGGGGTTATTTTTGCCGCAAACCAGGTACATTTTCACGCTAGCAGCGCTAGTGTGGTGTTACAACTACCTAAAGACTCTTTTTATTTTAAACCTTTAAAAAATCATAACTTGACTTGTGTATGTTGGATTTTTGTCGTTTTGGTCTTGTTTTGTCTAGATAAATATTTCCTATTTTTCTAAACTGTGTTGTGTCATTTTGTAGTGTTTTCATTAAGTTGCTGTGTGTGTTGGTACAAATACTTTACGCCCAGCACTCTGAGGTTAAGCCTACTGCTCTGCCAAGCTACCAAGGGGGTAAGCAGGGGTTAGCTGAGGGTGATTCTCTTTTATCCTAACTAGAGTGAGGGTCCTTGCTTGAACAGGGGGTAACCTGACTGTCAACCAAAGACCCCATTTCTAACACGTACTTTTCCAGAAGCTAAAAGATGTGTGTAACCATCGTAAATCCTTTCTCATGAGACTCGACTTGCTCAAGGAGACATTGTTACTGAATGCAACAGTGTAAACTTGCAACAGGTACAAAGTCGCCTAAACTGGTATAGACAATGAAACTACGTACTGGGTCTGTGAGAGGACCGCAAGAACATGAAATTGTACCTGACATTCTACCCGTTAGAGACGTCAATTACACGAACCAACAAACTACGTGAGAACTGTTATGAGGTGACAAATTTAATGAGGCGACTAGTAAACCATTGGCTGGAGATAGTGGTGCCCCAAAACTTGCCCAATTGGAAATTAGGGGACTGTACAACAGGATAAATATAATTCTTGAACACGAGGAGAAATCAGCCATTAGGAGCCATTATATGCCATTACCTAGCCACTTTGTCACTCTGCCTAAAGACTTTGCTGCTTGACTCTTCAAACCATCCTTACCCTTGCCTAGCCCATTCCATACTTTTCCTCCTCATGAGGGAAGTATTCCTTATTCCCCCGTCTTGCTGAACTTTGCTGTGTTTCCTGGCTGATGGCGAATCAACTGATGTCCTGAGGACGAAGACTGACTCTGTATGCTGACCCATTATTGAGGGTAACTATATGATGATTACATTGTAATTGTCTGTTTTCTAGGTACCAACTGCTTCTTTTGATAGAGACCATAGTTTAGATTTTTTCTAAATTTGTGTTGCTAAATTGTTTTGCATGAAGCCCAACATGCTAATGCTGATTCGAGGTTAGTTAAGGACTCACTAAACGGTCGCAAATATACAAATGACTGAATCTATGCTTTGTTGAATAATGCACTAATGATACTCTGCTATGATGAACTCATGCTGACGTCGTGCTATGTTCTAATGTTTATTATTCTTGCTTTGATGAAATCTTATTTGAGTTGCCATATTGTGACAATGTTGATGTGCTTTATGGTTTTGAGACTAATGAACTTGCTAGTAGATTGTAACCAATAGGGAATAAATATCAAAATCCTTAAACAATCTTGTGTGGTTATTCATGACTGAAAGGTCATGAGGTGTTCTGATTTTTATTGATGACTTTAGCTAACTTGATTGATTTGCTATGGTGAATATTGACGATGTCATTGATCTATTGATTGGTATGTTGATTAATTGTCTCGTCCTAAGGTGTCTTCAATCAGGGTCAAAAGATTCATTGGCCTAAAACGAGTCCCAGTATAAGTAAATTATCCAGTACGGGGCGCGTTATCAGTTCTGGTAGCAGAGGACGGTTTAGGCCCTTTGGAGTTCTAGAACGAGGGACCATTGTTTTAGGATTGTTTTTTAAATAATGCAGATTGGAGGTATGATGTGCCCCTAAGTCCCAAATGACTTTCCCGGAATCTCAGAGATTGCCGAAGTGAGTTGGGTATGTTCTCGGCATTCTAGTGATAGGTATGTGTGGTGTAGAATTTGCGCTTGCTCAGCTTATGCGAATCGCAGGTGAATTGTGAAAGTTTGTGAGGTTATAGGCCAGGTAATGTTTTAGTAGGAGTGGGCATACTCCGCAGTATGAGAGTATGGAAGTCGGCGAACTTCATGTGAGTGTGGCACTTTGTTCTCAAAAAATTGTCCACGTGGTTGTTGGTGATGTTCGGACTCGGCGTGGTCTAAGACTCCGGAGTATATTGATAAGTGCCATTAAATACAAGAGGCACTCATTATAATATCAAAAATATAGTACTCATGAGTAAGTGTACATTAAACAATGATTTTCCATATATTTCTGAGAAAAATAAGATGACTTTCAACATAATGTTAATATCCTCAAATTAAATATCAATGTCCAAATCCAAAAGAATAGAAGTTTCAGATCTGTTGCTCCAAACTTGTTACATGATCCAGAGTCAAGGTCCAGATTTCTCCAATCAAGATTCAGTCATATTCTTCAAAAGTATCATGTAATCAATCCCGATTCCAACCTCACATCCAAATTAAGAGCCAACACGTGTTTCGTCCGGGAATTTCTCAATGACTTCATCAGGGCTGTAATTATATGAGTACCTATCATTACAGTCTAGATCCATACTTCCTAAATATGAAGACCACCACCAATATAATGAAACGGTGGGATAGAAAGTCATGCAAGTTCTTAAAGCACCTTCGTCCCCAAAATATGAAGGTATCACATGTTGTGATATCATGCATCGTTTATTATTAAATAATATGCCACCAATTCATGAATAAAAGTGTGAAAACAGTGCTGAAATGTAAGAATTAGTAGGTGTATGTCCAATAAAAAATCTTTTAGACTCACTAAATCACTCATCTTACTTGTCGTGTAGTGACCCTAATCCCTAGTGATACCCCTAATAACTAATACTGTGTAAAAATGAACCCATACTCTTGCCTACACATATATAAGTCCGTATTATAACTTAAGTACTCCTTGTTGATGTATCCAGAAACACTTCTGTTATGATAAATATCTACTGTTGAAAGAATACAGAGGCTAAAAGAATATTCAACCATTGTAAATATCAAAAAACAAATCAAAACACCCTACTCCCTGGGACCCCATGTCTATATGTATCAAAAATAATAATAAAACCACTACCTTTCAATATGAGTGGTAAGAATATATCATACTACCAGCACATTCTAAAAATTCTCTACTCCCCTATAGTTTGTGAACATGTCAATATACATAAAGTTTGTTGTCTCACCTAGGTATGGGCACAGTTATGAGATATAGACTCAAAGTACCATATCCCATATTAACCAGGGCATGTACTTTATATATAAAATACTGTAAATACACGTTAATCCTGATCCTCACTATCAGCCCCACTTGAAAACATTATTACTACTATCAAGCCCTCAACGCTACAGTAGAATACCGTTTACATTGGGTAGCATACCTGATTTCAATTATAGAATTTCAATTATGTGTGCTCCTGATGCTGATTTTCAGATGCGAGTGCGCGTAGGGCTTCAAATTATCAAAAGCGCAATTGGTCGCGTCTCCAAGCCTTAAATAGAAACAAAGGGCTGGACGCTTACAACAATGTTCAAAATCTCGCGCTAGCCTGCTTAGATAGTCCACATAAAGAAAGGACAAGAGTTCTGGCAACCATCTTGGAGGTAAAATAATACCTTCAAGCAAAGATGTTTGTCATGAAGATAAAAAGAGGACCAAACTACTGGCAGCCATCTTAGAGAGGAAAATACTCCTTTGTTATACGTGTTGACCCTATAATGAAAAAAGGGCTGAACCACTATCGGCCATCTTTAGAGTACAAGATTTTTACAATATCACAATAGGAATGCACAATAAGAGAACTTAAATGTCATGGATAAATATCAGGATCCAACTAAGACTAAAAATCATCACTCTAAGTGTAATACCTGAGGGCTGGATGCTGGTCCTATTGCCTTGAGTATCACCCCACTCTACTCAATATTCATCAGAAAATTCCATAGGGAGACCTAGAATATTGTCGATCATTTTTGCAAAATGGTGATACAACGCACCATGTGAAAGACTACTGGAGACATAACCAATAGATATAGGTGTCAAGTACCCATTGGAAACAAGAATCCACAATTAGAGATTAGTGTAGGACGACAACCAGTCTGGTGAGGATTAGTAAGTGGTTACAGAAAAATTCAATTATATATAAAAAACAACCTACGTGTTAGTGTTTTACTCAAATGGTACATTCCCAGATTTACATCAAAGAATTTTTATGTAAAAAAAAAACAACGCAAGGATTGTTATCCCACAGATAATCTGTTAATAATCATATTCAGATTGTGGGAAAGCACCTAATATAAGTCATGTGTATCATATACAGGACATTTATCATATAACATTATGTACAAAACTTTCACAATGAATCAAATTTCACTGCCATATCCTATATCATTGATCAATGTAAACTCAATATTTGTAAAATCACATCTCATATTAGTCCAAAATTTGATATGCACCTTTTGTATAAATTCATACCAGTGACAGAAATATTTAGATATCATCATGTCAATATTGATGTTATTAAAAATATTATTACCATTCTAATGTTAAACCTATTTCTCCTAGTTACCAAGAAAATATTAAAGTTCCCTGTCCGTATTAGGACCGGTTTCTCTTGCTTTTAATTGTATTATCCATATGGCCTCTTTCCTCCTTAGCGTCAACTCCCTATTACCTCCTCTTGGATCAATTCCTATATGATCCATGCCAAAAAATTCAAAAGACTTTTGAGGTCCTTGCAATTCACATGACATTATATGTGCTACTAATGGGTATCTATAATCCTCATGTGCAAGTGCCCACGCATGCTCTCCTATCCTTATTCTTAATGGACGAATTGTGCTCCCAACATAGTAACGATTGCCTTTGCAGAGCACCACATATACCACAAAGGAGGTACCACAATTAATGTGTGTTCTAATCCTGAAGGTCTTTCCCAAATTATCAGTAAATTCTGTCCTTTTACGACTTGCCCATTTACATGATCCACAATGACCGCAATTACGAAAACCTATTGTATGGGCTGACAACCAGTCCTCCTTAGTGTGATTTGAGGGATAGCTCGGACTTAAAATACATCTCAAAGTTTTACTTCTGCAGTATGTAATTTCAGGTTTAGTACCAACAATACCTTTTAAAGAACCGTCTTGTTATAAAATGTGCCAATGTTTGTGTACAAACTTACGCAATATTTTTGAATTCTGAGTGTAATCTGTTATTAATCTGACTTTTCCTTGCTCACTCTGGTTAACGTGTTCCTTGAGCTTCAGTGTATGTTCCCTTTGAATATTTTTAACTCTCCGTTTCGCCTTGCTAATAACCTGCTTTGAATACTGTTATTTTCAATGTATAGTTGTACATCCAAAAAGTCAATACAGTTTGTTTCTATTTAAGGCTTAGAGACGCGACCAATAGCGCTTTTGATATTTTTAAGCCCTACGCGCACTCGCGTATGAAAATCGGCATTGGGAGCACACATAATCGAAATTCTATACTTGAAATCAGGTAAGCTAATCGATGTAAACGGTATTCTACTGTAGCGTTGAGGGCTTGATAGTAATAATGTTTTCAAGTGGGGCTGATAGTGAGGATCAGGATTAACGTATATTTACAGTAATTTATAACAAAAAGTACATGCCCTGGTTAATATGGGATATGGTACTTTGAGTCTATATCTCATAACTGTGCCCATACCTAGGTGAGACAACCAACTTTATGTATATTGACATGTTCACAAACTATAGGGGAGTAGAGAATTTTTAGAATGTGCTGGTAGTATGATATATTCTTACCACTCATATTGAAAGGGAGTGGTTTTATTATTATTTTTGATACATATAGACATGGGGTCCCAGGGAGTAGGGTGTTTTGATTTGTTTTTGATATTTACAATGATTGGATATTCTTTTAGCCTCTGTATTCTTTCAACTGTAGATATTTATCATAACAGAAGTGTTTCTGGATACGTCAACAAGGAGTACTTAAGTTATAATACGGACTTGTATATGTGTAGGTAAGAGTATGGGTTCATTTTTACACAGTATTAGTTATTAGGGGTATCACTAGGGATTAGGGGCCAGATGTAGTAACCCGTTTGCGAGTCGCAAACGGCGAAAATCGCCGTTTGCGAGTCGCAAACGTGGGTTTGGCATGCAGAAATGCATATTGCGAGTCGTTACCGACTCGCAATATGCATTTCCAACTGGCAAATAGGAAGGGGTGTTCCCTTCCTATTTGCGAGTCGCTGTGGGATGCAATACCATTTGCGACCACGTACGCGGTCGCAAATGGCATCGCAGTTACCATCCACTTCAAGTGGATGGTAACCCACTCGCAAATTGGAAGGGGTCCCCATGGGACCCCTTCCAGTTTGTGACTGGACCCCAAAATATTTTTTCAGGGCAGGGAGTGGTCCAAGGGACCACTCCCTGCCCTGAAAAAATACCGAAACAAAAGGTTTCTGTTTTTTTGCAGTGCAGCTCGTTTTCCTGTCAGGAAAACGGGCTACACTTCAAAAAAAAAAAAACTGCTTTATTTAAAAGCAGGTCGCGAACATGGAGGTCTGCTGACGTCAGCAGGCCTCCATGTTAGCGAGTGCCCATACTCGCTATGGGGCCGCAATTTGCGACCCACCTCATGAATATTCATGAGGTGGGTCATTGCGACCCCATAGCGAGTTGCAGTCGGTGTCTGAGACACCGTACTGCATTGGGAATTGCGACTTGCAATTTGCGAGTCGCTCCGACTCGCAAATTGCAAGTCGCAATTCCCAACTTTCGTACATCTGGCCCTAGGGTCACTAATCGACAAGTAAGATGAGTGATTTAATGAGTCTAAAAAATTTTTTATTGGACATACACCTACTAATTCTTATATTTCAGCACTGTTTTAACGATTTTATTCATGAATTGGTGGCACATTATTTAATAATAAACGATGCATGATATCACAACATGTGATACCTTCATATTTTGGGGACGAAGGTGCTTTAAGAACTTGCATGACTTTCTATCCCACCGTTTCATTATATTGGTGGTGGTCTTCTTATTTAGGAAGTATGGATCTAGACTGTAATAATAGGTACTCATATAATTACAGCCCTGACGAAGTCATTGGGAAATTCCCGCACGAAACACGTGTTGGCTGTTAATTTGGATGTGAGGTTGGAATCGGCATTGATTACATGATACTTTTGAAGAATATGACTGAATCTTGATTGGAGAAATCTGGACCTTGACTCTGGATCATGTAACAAGTTTGGAGCAACAGATCTGAAACTTCTATTCTTTTGGATTTGGACATTGATATTTAATTTGAGGATATTAACATTATGTTGAAAGTCATCTTATTTTTCTCAGAAATATATGGAAAATCATTGTTTAATGTACACTGACTCATGAGTACTATATTTTTGATATTATAATGAGTGCCTCTTATATTTAATGGTATTTATTAGTGCGTGAGCACACATCAAGACTCAGGGGTGGGGTCTTTCAAGGGTGCACCGTTAGAGGATTTGACCTTTATTGATATTCACCTCGTTACCCAGAGCGCACAGTATTCTCCCAGTATAGTACACCCACATGTATATTGATAAGTGTATGAAACACTTAGTTTATGTTGTAATTTGCACGGTTTAATAGGTCAATCGGGCGTGGTTGATGAGTCATGTCTGAGTCAAATTGCGTGAGTGAAACCTTCGATGGAGACTTGGCAAGTTCTAAAGTGCACTAGGACGAATCATTGACAAGTCGAGAGTAGAATTTGCGGGTCGAATTCTGCTTGCGAGTGTGGGATCTGAGAAGGAGAACGTAGCGGGTGAGGCTTCAAGTGAAATCTCTAAAGTTCTGAAGCGATTGTGTTACCCTTCCTGAAGTGAACCGGCAAATTTGGGTTTTGTTGTTAAGGTGCTCGCAATATATTGGATTAATTTTGTGTCGATTTAGAGTGAGAGAGACAAGCCGCAAGACTTTGTCAGGCGCAGTGTGTGTGAGTGTCTCGGTTGAGTGGGATAGGTCTGTTGCCAAGAAGGGTCGCGCACGGATTGGCAGCCCTCCGTGATAGGCAATTGGTTGAGAAGGTAGGCGAAGAGTGTTCTGGGAACTAAATCACTTCCTGATTAGATTCTAAACAAAATAAAAGATGCAAAAATGAAGTTTTTCAAGGCTTTAAAGAGCGCTTTGAGGGGAGATACATATATTACAGCAAGTGTGGGGGGGCCTACACCGCCAAAGGATACTCTGGCTTATGCCGTAATGGAGGAGAAGAGAGTCGCACCATGTCTTTTGCTAAAGCATTGGTGCAAATTAACAGAGAAAGATGGGCATTTCCAGAAAATGGAACCTATAACATAAGAATACTAGAGAATTTGCGGAGAGCGTTAAATGAGCATAGGCCGCCTCCGAGACCAGCTCAGTTTGAGGCGCTAGCGATTTGGGAATTAATGGCCACACGACAGAGACAACAGAAGTTTGAGAGGAGAATGAGAAAAGCAGAAAAGACTCTAGCGGAAGCTAGATGGGATAGTGAGACCAGGATGTGGAGAAGTGAAATAATAGAGGGAGTTCGGATGTTTCCGGCAATAACTCAAGAAGCCGAAACACAGGGAAGAAAGGTCACTTGCAAAATGGACAAGGGCTCTAGCAAACAAAAGGAGACTCAGAAGTCTTGGGTAGATGCAGATGATGATGAGTTTCTTAATCAGTTGTTACATGATTGACCGCCACCATATGCCATGAATGACTAGACCAAGTACTAGTGCAGGTCCTGTAAATCCAACACAAAATCAGGGGATCACGAATACAGTACAGACAAGTAATACAGCTCTGATACAGAATGGTGCTAGTGTATCCACTGCACCCGAGACTCAGATACAGTTGCAGCCACCACCAGTTCAGAGGCTTTACCCTGATGTCCCAGTATTGGAAACAGCTACAAATTTGATGGTGCCACCTTATCCAGTATATACAAGGTAAAAGTTAGTGCAGATTGAGCCAACTCCACAATTGCTGCCCCAGCCGCAGCAACAGGTGGTTCTGAGTTATACTTTGGTCACAGGACCACAGGCAGTTACAGCACCTGTAATGAATCAAGCGATGGGAGTTAATGCTCCACCAGGATTGGGAAATGGTCAGACACCAGCTGCTATGTCCTCACCAATTACTGTTGGCCCGCCAGTACCGCTATATGCGCAGGCGAAGCATAGTGTATGCGATCAAGGAGTAATGACTCAAGAAATGATAAAAGGAGGGTTCACAGGAAGCTCCCAAGGGATAACACCGGGAGAACAGACAGCCGACAGGTAATGAGTACAAATATGCCGCAAACTCCAATGATGCAGGCTGGAAATATCTTGTTGCAAGGTTTAACTGCTCAACAGTTGAATGAATGGTTAGACAAGCTTAACACTCCACAGACTACTCCTGCGACAGCAGAGCGGTCAGAAAGAGAAGAATACCTGAATTTCGTGAGACTGGGTGTGGAAGCAGCTGAGCTAGTAGAAGGGAGGATGGGAGTAAACAGGTTAGAATCATACACTGAAGCAGAATTGAGGTTTCTGTGCCCGAAAATAACTAAAGAAGTGAGTAAGGAGCACCAGAGGTTAGCGAACTTGGCAGACAAATACGGCACAGACTTAGACAATACTAAACATCTGAAGAGGAGTGATATGTTAGACTTCAAACCTAAAGATTTTGATCACATGAGGTCTACCGGGGTGAAGGCACACCTTAAGAGATACTACAGAGTGCTCAAGTTTGGGGAGCTTTAGAGAAGTGGGAAGGCAGATGGGCAAAGAAGAGAGATAAGAGGAAAAGTGACTGCCTGGAACCACAGCAGGTGAAAGCTGTGCCGGATACAGGAACAATAAAGATGTTACCCATGAGAGAAACAGCTGGAGGGGTTCTTGTTCATGTACCATGGTCTAGAGTTGACATTTTGTCCTTCAAAAATGACTACCCCAGGTTGAGGGAGAAGCCGATAGAGTGGTATCAGCAGACGGTTAGGTTTGTGAAGCTTGCAAAGTGTCTCTGGAAGGACTTGAATACACTGTCTGAGATTATAGTCACAGCTGACTTGTGGCTTGAGTGTAAGAGGAGTGTGGATTGGCTGACAGAGGAGCAGGCAAGGGACAAGGTTACAGGAGCACCGTCCCTTGAGGTGATGAGGCACTATTTTAAGGTAATTGAGTATTTGAAGCAGAAGGTGTCGCCGCAAAATATTGGTTGGCAGAAAATTGATCGAACGGCAGAAGAAGGCAAAGAGTCGATACAAGCTTACTATGAGAGGTTGTTAAAGGCATTCAAACACTGTAGTGGCACGGACGTCATAGAACAGAAAGATATGAATCACATTGTGTTCAGGTTCGTGGAAGGATTGAGGCCAGAGATTAGCCAGATGATTAAGAATAATTTGATCTGTTGGCAAGCAAAGCCGATTGATGAAGTGTTGCAGTATGCAAAATACTGTAGCGATGAGATTGAATTGAAGCAGAGAAAGCTGAAAGAGAAGGAGATGGTGATGCAAATTAAGGCAGCTCAAGCAGGGATGCAGGGAAATGGAGTACAGCAGATGGTACAGCAACAGCCTCAAGGGAACGGAATGTTCCAACCGCAAACAAGAGGCAGAGGTCAGGGAGGATTTGAACATGGTTGTGGTTCAAGATGATGTGCAAGGGATGGAAAAGATGTTGTCATGTCACACGTTCGGGGGCGTGGGACACTGGAAGCGGGAGTGCCCAATGATGGTGCAGGATGGTGTTGTTCAACAAAGCAATGATGTCGGTATATTTCAAAATGTGAGGGGTCCAAGAATGAGGGGTCAAAATCCGAACTTCCAGAATAATATGGTTTAGATGCAGGGTCTCCAGCCCATTCAACAAATGCAAATGCCACGCATGCAGCAAGTACAACAGCAGATTCCCATCGTACCTAGACAGCAAATGCAGTTGCCTTTAGCTCCGATGGGACAGGTGATGCTTCCTCAACAGGTCACAGGCCAAACAATGAGTCAAAATAATACAGTACAACAGTTCCCATTGCGTGGTGAGAATGGAATAAACGATGAATGGCCAGATGATTGCTCAGATAGTGAAGAGTGCAGGCTTGCAGTGTCCCGAGAAGTAGATCAGAGGGGACCTTATGTACAGGGAAAGGTGATGGGCCACAAAGTTTCATTCTTGGTTGATACAGGAGCTACATGCTCTACAGTCAGAAGCGCAGAGGTGCTGAAATTACCATTTTCAGGACGTACTATAAAGGTGGTAGGAGTAGCAAATCAAGTCCTGACAAATCCGATTACAGATCCGGTCCAGGTTGAGATTGGTACCTTTCAGGGATTGCGCAGGTTTGCAGTCTATGATTCAAGTCCTGCGTCCCTACTGGGAAGAGACTTGCTGTATAAAACGAGGTGTTCAATCACCTGTTCCAATGAAGGGATTGAGGTGCAGACAAACAGTGATGATGAAGGGGACGATGGTCAGATCTCAGAACCAGAGACGGAGACCACAGATGAGGAGTACCCTTTGATAAGCTTCTTCCCGATGTTCACAGTGACCGATTTGCCAACCGAATTACAGGGAACAGTGACAGAGAAAGTGTGGGACTTGACAGGAAACGAAGTGGGACTGATCAAAGGAGTAGAACCAGTCAAAGTAGATGTAAAGCCAAATGCCGTGTTTCCCCAGATACCGCTGTACCACATGGCGCAAGATGTCCTTATACAGGTGATGCAGATAATTGCAGACTTTGTAAAGCAAGGGGTCTTGAAAGAAGTGATGCGTAGTCTGTGTAACTCACCAATCATGGGTCTGAGAAAGACTTGTGGGAAAGTCCAAATTGTCCAAGACCTGAGAAAAATCCACGAGATAGTGGTAAAATGTTGCCCCATAGTGCCAAATCCAGCCGTGATCATGTTTCAGGTTCCATGCGACGCGGAGTGGTTCACAGCTGTGGACTTGTCTCAAGCGTTCTTTTCTGTGCCTCTTCATGAGGATAGCCAATTTCTCTTCAGTTTCAAATTCTTGGACAAGGTTTACAGTTGGTGTTGAATTCCTCAAGGGTTTTCAGAATCGCCTTCCATCTTCAATCAGATATTGAAGAAGGACTTGGAAGCATTGGAACTGCCTTTTAATTCGACTCTAGTACAGTACATTGATGATTTGTTGATTGCGCCCAAAACGAAAGATGACTGCAGGTGTGATACTATTGCCTTACTGAATCATTTGGGAAAGAACAGCCATAAAGAGTCCCCAAAGAAGCTACAGTACTGTCAGAAAGAGGTGAAGTACTTAGGTCATCTAATTGAGAAAGGGTCAAGGAGAATCTCTAAAGAAAGAGTGACAGCCATACTGCAGATGAATTCCCCGACATCCAAGAGAGACGTTAGGATGTTTTTGGGAATGGTGGTTTACTGTCGCCAGTGGATTCACAACTTCTCGATTATCTCTAAGCCTTTGGTGAGGTTGACTGTCAAGGAGATTAAGGATGGCCCGGGTACCATAACTATGTCTGGGAAAGAGATGAGGGCATTCATTGAATTGAGAGAGTGTATGTGCAGGGCACCAGCTTTAGGTATGCCTGACTACACAAAGCCTTTTGTCCTGTTTTTTTAACTTGATGCTTGTTCTTTGTCTGTCTTGACACAGGTCCATGGAGGTGCAAACCGCCCAGTAGAATATTTTTCAGCTACTTTGGACCCAGTTGCAGCAGCCTTACCCGGTTGTCTGCGTGCAGTTGCAGCAGTTGGTCAGAGCCTCACTCAGTGTGAAGGCATAGAGATGGGACATCCCTTAACAGTAATGGTCCCACACTCAGTTGAAATACTACTCAACCAAACAAAGACACAGCATATGACAAATGCCCGCCTGACCAAGTATGAGACAATTATACTGGGGTCACCAAATGTGTCACTCAAACGATGTACTGTGTTAAACCCGGCAACTTTGCTTCCTAATGAGAATGCAGATGTTGATGATACTGAGGAAGTAGAACATGATTGTCTTGAGGTAACAGATCTGTGCACCAAACCGAGACCTGACATTAAAGATACTCAATTGGAAGAGAATGATTACATTATCCTTGTTGATGGTTCATGCCTGAGAGACTCAGTAGGAGTACTGAGAGCCGGATATGCCGTATGTACAGTCACCGGGATCCTGGAAGCATCTTGGTTCGAGAGAGTATACTCTGCTCAAGTGGCTGAATTGGTTGCTCTTACTAGGGCTTGCCATGCCGCTGACAAACTAAAAGTGACTATCTACACTGAAAGTAGATACGGATTTGGAATTGTCCATGATTTTGGCCAGTTATGGTCACAAAGGGGTTTCATGACCTCTTCTGGTTCTCCAGGGAAAAATGGTGAAAGAATTAAGGAGTTGTTGCACGCGATTCAGTTACCTCTTGAAATTGCCGTGGTGAAATGCAATGCTCATGTGAAATCACAAGACTTTGTGTCAATGGGAAACAGTTCTGCAGATCAAGTCGCAAGGTTTTGTGCATTGAACTGTATATCATTCCAAGATCAGTGGGAATTGTTACCTGAAACTGAAAATGAGACATGCACAGGTTATGCATTGAGGGTGGTGGACACAATGGAAGAGTTAAAATTGTTGCAGGGATGCACCAGCAAAGAGGAGAAATGTTCTTGGCTTAAAATGCAATGTGTACAAAGACCTGATGATTTGCGGGTTTCAGATGAGGGGAAAATGGTTTTGCCAAACAGTCTCCTGTCAAAGTTTGCAAGGCTTTACCATGGTCAAGCACATATTGAGAGAGACGCCATGCTCAGGCTGTTCAAAATCGATTGGTTCAATCCAAAATTCAGACAAGCTGCTGAAGTAATCTGTCACTGGTGCATCATCTGTCAACAGATTAATGCGGGGAAAGGGACCGTTGTAAATTTGCGCCACATTGGGAGAGCTGGAGGTCCATTTAGCAGGATGCAGATGGATTTTATTGAAATGCCAGTGTGTGGAGGCTTGAGATACGTGTTGGTGATTGTGTGCATCTTTAGTCACTGGATTGAAGCTTACCCTACACGTAGGAATGACAGTCTCACAGTAGCGAAGTTGCTGCTTAGGGAGTTGATACCACGTTTCGGGTTTCCGATCTTTTTAGAATCAGATAGAGGAAGCCAGTTCAACAATGAGGTGGTTAAGCTCTTGTGTGCCGCACTGAACATGGAACATAAGTTGCATTGTAGCTACCATCCTGAAGCCTCAGGACCAGTGGAGCAGATGAATGGTACCTTGAAGTCGAGAATGGCAAAAATGTGCGCAGCTAAAAATTTGAAATGGCCAGATGCATTGCCTGTCTTAGTGCTAATGTCAATGAGAAATACACCCAACAAGAAAATAGGACTGTCTCGTCATGAAATTCTCATGGGCCGAGCCATGAGATTGCCCGCAGTGCCTGCAAATGCTCTTGTGAATATCACGGATGATATGGTGTTGAACTACTGCAAGGGTCTTTCTGACGTGGTCCACTATTTCTCTCACCAGGTGGAAGCAACCACACTGCCACCGATAAATGATCCAGGTCACAACCTGAAAGCATATGGGTTGTAGTCAAGAAACAGGAGAGGAAGTTGTGTTTGGAGCCACGTTGGAAGGGGCCGTATCAAGTGATATTGACAACTACTACTGCTGTGAAATGTGCGGGAATTGCAAACTGGATCCATGCCAGTCACACAAAGAAGGTGACGTGTCCAACTGATGAGGAACTTGAGTTGTCGAAAATAACAGCAACAGAAAAGGAAGTCTCAGGGCCGGAGAGTAATCAAAGGGGAACTGAGACTGAAGGAGAGCCCATTGAGGACGGCTTGGTCACTCAAGCAACAAACAAGATCCAGAAGGGTGACGGTGAGCCTATCTCAACTGAGGCACCAGGAGGACTGACCCAAAGAGAGGTTCTCCCAGAAGCAGACGGATATGGGTTTGAAGTTGAACCCCTGACAGACCCGGAAGGAGGTGAAACAGAAAGAAATCAAGGTGTTCTGATTCCTCCTGAGCCGCTTGCAGATCCATCAAGAGAAAACACCATAGCACAAGAGGAGGGCATTGAACAGCACCCTGAAAAGCCAAAAAGCAAAAAGATACTGAAAGGAGATAAGTGGCCAGAATCGCAAACTGAAAAAGGGAAAGTAGTCATCAACGAAACAATAGAGGAAGAGGTTGATACTACAAGGAAAGAAGATCTCAGTGAAGGAGAAGTGCAGGGCTAGCGAAAGATGAAAAGAAAGAGAATTGCAAACAGGAGGTACGCAGGTCCTGAATGGGCGTATGCAACATGTGCTGAGTGGCAACAAGAATTCTTGGCATTCTGTGTTGATCGTGAAATTCCAGGTCAATATTATGGTACTTGAAGTTGCCCACGAAAAAGAGACTGTGTTAAGCTGAAATTGAACAAAGGGAAACCTGAGAAAAGAGACTGATAAAATTGCCGGATGTAACATTGTTAACCTGAATTGACTTTTGAAAACCGATAATGACAAGCTGCTGACCTGATTTGACAAGGATCCTGGGAGTGAGTGAAACGCTGTAAATACTTGCTAAAGAAAGACTTAGCTTGAAAAAAAAAAAGAGAGCTTTAGACCTTCCTCAGTTGATTGTTTGACTTTATATTGTTCTGCTTTCTGATTCTTTACAGATCATGATTAACTCTAGAGATAATAAGAAAGGGAGTAGCATTTGTAGATGGTTGGGTATTATTTTGGGTGTTGTGTGTGCAATAGTAATCATAGCTGTGATTGTGGGAATGCCATTGGTGGATAAGAGTGAGACTAACAATGCTACAATTCATGAGACTGCTACACTAACACCATGGGAGAGATTTGAGCAGGATACAAAATATTTGCATGAAGGAACTAACACAAAAGGGGAACTATCTACTAATGTTTTCTATCGCTTGTTGAATGAGTATGTTGAAACAATGGATGCGAAGAATTGTTATGTGTGCACAAAAATTCCTTCATCAGTACAAAAAGGGGTTACCTATCATAGTTTGCCGCTAACATACAGAATAAGTTGTAGTTTGTTATTAACAAGGCTTTATGATCAAGAATATATTCAGTACTTCTATTCTAATCTAGATGTAGTGTTTTCATTTGTGCCTATAAATGAATATTTGAGTTAGGTGGCTAGAGATCATAGTATAAAAGTAGTTAGGGGTTTCTTTTTAGCCCACACTGACATTTGGTACAGCTTATGCTCATCGCAATAATCTAACCTGCTTACTAACGCCTGTAGAGAAGAGTTTTTTAGATCACACCGATGATAGAAGAAAAGCGTTAAAGGAAAAGCTAGGAAAGGGATTAGAGAAACAAACGTTTGCAAATGATTATGCTTATAGTGCAGTAAAGACACAAGGCAAATTAGCTTTAGATGCATTACACGTAGGAAAGCTTTGTATATATAGGCCAAAATCTTACCAGGACACTTTATTTGTGGGAACGAGTGAGTGCAGACATGTGTTTTTGTTTCAGAGTAAGTGGATGTTGGAAAATGGGTTATTGGTAAGGGCAGGTAGGTACCTACACCTAGCAACAAGCCACTAACCTCCACTTAGGTCCAGTTAGGTCTCAGTAAATTAACCCCAGCTCAACCCTTGGTAGCTTGGCAACGAGCGTCAAGGCTTAACTTAGGAGACAGTGTGTAAAGCATTCAAATATCACAAAACAGTAATTAAATAAAACACAGGAAACAGTTTAAAAATCCAAAACCAATTTATAAAAATAGTTTATATTTTTATCTTTAAAATGACACCAAAATGATTAAAATCGGATAAAGGGAACCGTAGATATGAATTTTTAAAGAATTATTATTTTTCTAGCGCTTAGAAACAAAAAGCGCCAATCGGGTCATCTGGTTGCACCTCGACCGGGGCAAAGTCAAACTTTCAGGCCGACTGCGATGGAGCCCTGCTCGGCTACAGGTCGCGGGAGGCCTCGGTTAAAAAGTTACCTTCTGACTTAGTCTTTATTTTGAAGATTTTCTTCAGCGGGAGGAACCTGCCAGTCCTATCCGACCTCCTGGAGCCCTTCTCCGGATACGCGATGCTGGATTCCTCGGTGGAGATTTTTACCTTCGGACTTAGTCGTTTTTTCGAGGTGAAAATCCTTTGACCGGGGTAAACCTGGATCTTGATCCGACGTCCATGGAGCCCTTCTCGGATACAATGGCTGGGAGGTCCCGGTCAACTTTTTACCTTCGGACTTAGGCCCGTATTTATACTTTTTGATGCTAAACTGCGCTAACGCAGTTTAGCGTCAACATTTTTTGCGCCGGCTAACGCCATTCTGAAGCACCATGCGGGTGCCGTATTTATTGAATGGCGTTAGCCGGCGCAAGCAGACCGGCGCTGCCTGGTGTGCGTGGAAAAAAACCACGTACACTAGGCAGCGCCGGCGTAGGGAAAAATGGCGTTAGGGCGTCTTAAAATGGCGCAAGTCAGGTTGACGCTCAAAAATCGTCTTAACCCGATTTGCGCCATTTTAAACGACGCCCAGACGCCATTTACATGACTCCTGTCTTAGTAAAGACAGGAGTCATGCCCCCTTGCCCAATGGCCATGCCCAGGGGACTTATGTCCCCTGGGCATGGTCATTGGGCATAGTGGCATGTAGGGGGGCACAAATAAGGCCCCCCTATGCCACCCAAAAAACAACAAAAATTTTTTTTTATACTTACCTGAACTTACCTGAATGTCCCTGGGATGGGTCCCTCCATCCTTGGGTGTCCTCCTGGGGTGGGCAAGGGTGGCAGGGGGGGTCCCTGGGGGCAGGGGAGGGCACCTGTGGGCTCATTTTGAGCCCACAGGCCCCTTAACGCCTACCCTGACCCAGGCGTTAAAAAGTGGCGCAAATGCAGGGTTTTTTGACCCGCCCACTCCCGGGCGTGATTTTTGCCCGGGAGTATAAATACCACGCATTTGCGTCGCCGTCATTTTTTTAGACGGGAACGCCTTCCTTGCATCTCATTAACGCAAGGAAGGCGTTCACGCAAAAAAATGACGCTATTTGCCCATACTTTGGCGCTAGACGCGTCTAACGCCAAAGTATAAATATGGCGTTAGTTTTGCACCGAATTTGCGTCGAAAAAAACAACGCTAATTCGGCGCAAACGGAGTATAAATATGCCCCTTAGTCTCTTTTTCGGAGATTTTTCTTTACCGGGATGAACCACCAAATCAGGCCGGGTCGCGGTTGAGGCAAGCCGGCTAGAATTTCCGCAGCGGGTCGGTCCCTCTATGGAGCTTTTTTACAAAAATTCTCAAATCTTCTCCAAACTTCTGGGGCTTCACCCAGATGTTCTTTTAAAGTTCTTTTGGGGTCCACAGCTCACCCCAAGGGTCCAGAAGTTCTGAGATGGTCCTTGGGGGTGCGGACTACCACTCCCAGAATGCACCTGGGGCAAGTCAGCTGGTCACTTTCTTCAGGAGTTGGTGCAGGGGACTCTGGTTAGCAATTTTTCACCTGTAGCAAACAGGGAGTCCCTCCTTGAACCAGTTGAAGCCAGGCAAAGTCCTTCTTGTGGTGAAGCCCAAGTGTGCAGCTGGTGCAGTCCTTCTGAGTGCAGGTTCCAGGTGCAGGCCAGGGGTCCAGCAGGGCAGTCCTTCTTCTCCTTTAGTTCTTTTCTTCTTGAATTCTGGTGGGGATCTGAGGTGTGGGTGCAGGTCTGCCAGTTTTATCCTTGCTCCTGGGTGAAAAGCAGGGGGGTCCTGGTTCTCCAATCAGGTACAGGGTCGTCCCCCTGTGATGACCACTTCCTGGGAAGTGTGGCAAAAATCCATCCCAGAAGGCAACATTCTCTAAAAATCCAACATGGCTGAATCTGATTTTTGGAGGTCACATCTGGCTGAGCCCACCCACTGGTGTGGCTAAAAATCATAAACACACTCTCCTGCCCTCTCCTAATCTAATCAAGGGGGCACCTAGTTGTCTGGGGTTGCAGGATGTGGGGGGTTGCTGGTTGCTCCAAATGTCTTTCTCTGCCTTTGAAGACCAGTTTGGCAGCCATCCCCCTTCCTGCCTCACCATCTGCTGAGGGGAGATTCTCTCCCACAAGCACATTCCTTTGTGTGAAGCCAGGCCACTTCACACCTCATCAAGGCAGCTTGGCTAAGCTGCTGCAGGCTGGCCAATCAGAGCACAGCAGGAAAAACGATGCAGGGCTGAAATTGGCAACTTTTTAGGTAAAGTCTAAAACGTTTTACCTGAACAAGTTATATTAAATCCAACAACTGGAAGTTGTGGGATTTATTACAACAATTAATTTGATACCAAATTCTTGGTATGCAACATTTAAGGAGACTTTAAAATTTAAAATAAAGTCTCCCCATTCTAGCCTATGAAGGCCATTTACTTCAATGAGGGAAAAACGAATTTGGCTGTTTTTACCTCACCAGGGTTTATAAATCTATTTTTATAAAGTCCCTGCTTATAGTTACATGGCACCCAGCCCTAGGGGCACATAGGGCACACCTTAGGGGTGACTTATATGTAAAAATAAGGTAGTTTAAGACTTTGGAACTACTTTTAATTCCAAAGTCGAATTTGCATATAACTTTAATTTAAAAGCAGCCAGCAAGGCTGGCCTGCCATTAAAATGACACTGGGCACCTCAGCAGTGCACCTATGGGTGCACTACCTATGCTGTGGTCCCTAAACCTACATGCCCTACCATATACTAGGGACTTATAGGTAGGTTAACTTAGCCAATTATAATTAGCCTAATTTGCATATTGATTTTACACAGAGCACAGGCCCTGGGACTGGTAAGCAGTACCCAGGGCACCATCAGAGTCAGGAAAACACCAGCATAAAGTGGAAAATGGGGGCAAAAAGTTAGGGGGCCTCTGCAATCAGCCCTGTTTTCTCACAGTGGACATTCATGTTAAATGGACAGGATCCAGCGATCCCAGGGATCTATTACATATGTGGACTTAATGCTTATTACCGTCTTACAAAGGGATTTTATGGGACATGTTATTTGGGAATAGTTTTTCCAAAGATTTACCAATTTGACGACTCCTAAAGTGTCTGAATTACATCATACTAGATAGAAAAGAGAGACAGCTGCTGTTGTCGTGGTTGATATAATTGGAGCAATAATTCCTTCAGTGGGAGTTATCTTAAACTCCATAAATATTCGAAAGTTGTCTACTATTATGGATAACATGCTGACAAACTTCACAGGGGCTATAATCCTGATGGATACTGAAGTTGCTGCGGAGAGGGCTATGACTCTTCAAAACAGGCTTGCTTTAGACAGTCTTTTAGCAAAAAGTGGCAGAGTCTGTAAGATGCTTAGTGAGCGCCTCTGTTGTGCGTATATTCTGGATAATAGCAATAAGATTAGAAGTATGCTTACTAACCTAACACGAGATATTGCAGATTTAAAGGAGCTGAAAGAACCTGGAGTTTGGGAAAAGGTTGGAAAGGGACTTGCTAAAGTGGGAAGTTGGTTTAGTAATATTTGGCATGGGATATTTGCAAAAATAATTGAGGGAATATTGATTGTTTTAGCTTGTTTAGTTGGACTGTGGTTATCATTTAAAATTAGGAAAAGAATTAGGGAAAAATTGGCAAAACGCAGTATGAATAGAGAAGAAAAGAAAAGGGAGAAAATATTCACAGCAAAATACGAAAAGTCAAAAAGGGGGGAAGAAATTGAAATGAACGAACTAAGAAAGTGAAATGTTGTGAAGGGAAAAGAATTGTGTGATGACAAGTGTCATCAGAGGAGGGATTGATGGAGTGTAGCTTTTATAATCAAAATTAACATGAAATGTTTGCAAATTAATGTGTAATGATGCTGCATAGAAAATGTATTGCTGTGTTTTACTAAACCTGTGTTTGAAATGTGCCCACAGGGAGTGGCCGCCAATGTATACAATGACTAATGAAATTGACTAATAATTAGATATTAATGTACTATTGTATGATTTTGTATTAGTATTAAGGACATTATGTTAAGGTTTTGCTAATTAATCACTAGGCCTTAGTTAGCATGAGTCGGGGCCTAGCTTAAATTTGTTTTTCTAACGTGCAATGTGCTGACTTGCTGAAGGACATGTAGTCATACTTTTCCAGAAGCTAAAAGATGTGTGTAACCGTAGTAAATCCTTTCTCATGAGACTCGACTTGCTCAAGGAGACATTCTTGCCGAAGGCAACAGTGTAAACTTGCAACAGGTACAAGGTCGCCTAAACTGGTATAGACAATGAAACTACTGACTGGGTCTGTGAGAGAACCACGAGAACATGAAATTGTACCTGACATTCTACCCGTTGGAGACGTCAATTACAGGAACCAATAAACTACGTGAGAACTGTTATGAGGTGACAATTTTAATGAGGCAACTAGTAAACCATTGCATGGAGATAGTGGTGCACCAAAACGTGCCCAATTGGAAATTAGGGGACTGTACAACATGATCAATATAATTCTTGAACACAAGGAGAAATCAGCCATTAAGAGCCATTATATGCCATTACCTAGCCACTTTGTCACTCTGCCTAAAAACTTTGCTGCTTGACTCTTCAAACCTTCCTTACCCTTGCCTAGCCCATTGCATACTATTCCTTATTCCCCTGTCTTGCTGAACTTTGCTGTGTTTCCTGGCTAATGGCGAATCAACTGATGTCCTGAGGACGAAGACTGACTCTGTATGCTGACCCATTACGGAGGGTGATGATGATGAAATTGTAATTGTCTGTTTGCCTTTCCTTTCTAGGTACCAACTGCTTCTTTTGATGGAGACCATAGTTTAGATTTTTTCTAAATTTGTGTTGCTAAATTGTTTTGCATGAAGCCCAACATGCTAATGCTGATTCGAGGTTAGGTAAGGACTCACTAAATGGATGCAAATAGACAAATGACTGTATCTATGCTTTGTTGAATAATGCGCTAATGATACTCTGCAATGATTAACTCATGTTGACGTCGTGCTATGTTCTAATGTTTATGATTCTTGCTTTGATTAAATCTTATTTGAGTTGCCATATTGTGACAATGTTGAGGTGTTTTATGGTTTTGAGACTAATAAACTTGCTAGTATATTGTAACCAATAGGGAATAAATATCAAAATCCTTACAGAATCTTGTTTGGTTATTCATGACTGAAAGGTCATGGGGTGTTCTGATTTTTATTGATGGCCTTAGTTAACTTGATTGATTTGCTATGGTGAATATTGATGATGTTATTGATCTATTGATTGGTATGTTGATTAATTGTCTCGTCCTAAGGTGTCCTCAATCAGGGTCAAAAGATTAATTGGCCTAAAACGAGTCCCAGTATAAAGTAAATTATCCAGTAAGGGACGCGTTATCAGTTTGATACAATCACATGGATGGCAGCCTGCAAAAACAGCAGTGTACTGTGTTAAATACAAAAACATTTTTGAAAGAAGTCTGATTTCCTTAAAGGGCATGGACTGGTTTTAAGAAAAAGAATACTTTATTTTTCTTCAAGTGATTCCCCGAGAAGTGGCAGTGGTCTCCTGGACCCTGAATTACTCTTGACCTATTAATTTTTTTTTAGTTCAAGAAATTGTTTATTTTCTAAATGAAGAATAAGTACAGGATAAAAAGGTATGTAGAAAAAGGAGTGGCAAAATTAAATCAAGGAAGAACAAAGTAGGAAATTTGTATTCATAATCACATTGGTCCTGATTCAGTAAGGTAAACGTGTGTGTAAGTTTACGATTGTTTGCTGTTCACATAGTCATTTTTTGGGTAGTATCTTTACGACTGTGGAGTTTCTGCACATAAAAAGACAGGACAGTCCTATTTTTATCTTTGTGAATCAGGCCCTATGTGTAGATTCACTATAATATTTGTGTGCTCTTATATTGTTCGATACATCTGGTTACATAGGGAAACAATTGTGTCAATTTCCTCAGGAAGAATCTTTAGTTATCTTCTTATTCATCACTACTTTTAATCTTTAGAAGCTGTAAAATTCGGTTCTATCTAAATTAAACTCTTGTTGGACATTAGCAAAATATTTATGATCTCTTTGGGAATACTGATTCCCTGATTCATCTAGGTTTTGCATAATCAGTAGACCATTGAGCTTTATTTTTCAATTTGAACAAATTGTGGCTACATTTTGCCATTGTAATAACCAATTTGCTATGGACTTGGATAAGGGCATCTTTGGTGATGAGGATTTTACCTTTAGAGTGTATGGGTCAATTATACCTGTGGTTAATAGGGGAGACAGTGGACATTATTTCAGTAGAGCTTTCTTGATTTTAAACTACAGGGATGTGCATTTGGTGTAGTCATTAAATCAAATCAATCCTTGTCTTAAAAGAAGGCAGTTTGGTATGACTCCACCTTTGTCCTTTTGGCAGTCTGTGTTTTTTTTATGTTAACAAATGTGAGGTTTCTTTCTTTCACATAAAAGTCTATTGAGCAGCACCTCAATTTTTTAAAGAACATTTTGTTGAATCTTTTAGTAATCATACTAATTAGGCAGTTTTCCAAAAGGATAACTATCATTTTAATTGTTTCTACTCTTCCCTACCAGCTAATGAACTTGGGATACCAGGCATCACAGGAGTCTGAGATTTTTTGGGTTAATCTCTGTTCATGTTTGTTGATGGAATCAGTTATGCTGTCATACATTTTGATTCCGAGATATTTTAGAAAGCCAGGTTGCCGTTTCACTATTGTGCATGAGTGGCTGCATTGGCGCTAGGCAGCACACAGTGCCTCAGCACAAGGAGACCAGAAACCCTCCATATCTTTGTAAATTGGAGCATCTCTGCTATCTCTCTTTCATGCAATGCAGCAAAGTTCCCTTGCTGTGCCCCATTGCGTCAGAAAATAGTAAATGTGCCCCTGGATGTTTAAGGGTTTCACCACTGATTTGTCTTTATCTAAGGTGCATCCTCAGGCAATTGAGTATTGATTGATTTTTTCAATTGGTCTAACAATTGTGGTATCAGCCATTTCTGTAAATACTAATACAATATCAGCATATGTAGCCACTTTGCGTGGTAAATAATTGTAGGTTACTTCTTTGATTAAGAAACTTGACCTTATAGATTGGAGTAATGGTTTGATTCCCAGTAGGAAGAGTGCTAAAGATAGCAAGCAGCCTTGTTTTGTACCTTAATGCAGACTAAAGGAGTTTAGATTTGCATATAAAGCCATGAACCGTTTGATATATTTTCCTTCGAAGCCAAATTTCTTTAAAGTTGTGTTAGAAAAGGCCAGGCAACTTTTCCAAAATCCGTCCCTGCCTCCAAGGTGAATCTAAATGTAGATTTCTCTAGGCTGTGGCAGTGTAGGTGGATGTTATCACTGAAGAATCAATTACATTTTTCATAATCCCTGTTTGTGAAGGACGTGCCACTTTCAGGAGGAAGTGGCTTAGTTTGTTAGCTAAATTCTTGGCATAGCTTTTGGAAGCCACAATAGTGATTTTACCTAAGAAAGGGAAAGACAATAATTTGCCCTAGAACTATAGACCCATATCACTTACGATAGGAATATCAAAAAATATTCCCTAGTCCCTCCTCTCCAACCAACATCCTTCCTACCCCCTCAAACAAACTTTAGAATGGGAAAAGCACAAGTGGTGGAACAGGGGTTCTATAGTCCATGAGAGATGGGATGACTTGGAACAGGGAGTGAGTGTAGTAACTAAACAGGTACAGGTTAGGCACACAAGATTAGTTCTGCCATGTCTATTTGCAGGGTGCATATTTTATGTTGTTAGAATAGAAGATTTATTTTTTTCATTTTATCCTCTGAATCTTCTAGTTTTCACCACTCTGGCTGGTATTCATCTGATGTCATTATGAATTTCTGATTTATCTACCTGAATTAGATTAACATTCACCTTGGTACTTTGGGAAAGATAGTAAAAGTCCAATAATGTTTTATGGATAGAATCCATTGTACGGTTTATGTCAGCCTTGCTTTTTATTAGCGAATCCAGGATGGATAGTTCAGTTTTGGTTCACTTCAGTGAAGACTTTGTTTCTTTTTCTGCCATGTTGGATTTAAGGCAAATATAACATTAGCAGTTTAGATTAGGGTCCTGTGTGGGCAAAAAACACAGTTTTAATGAAAGCCTGCTGAGATGCAATTTATCTTAGTAATTTTGATGGGGAATCAGGCATATGATTGCATGACCATACAGGATGGCACAGCTATTAATAAAAAGTTAAACAATTGGAGTTGTGGTTGCCATCTGTAAATTACACTGGAACTCTTTTTGATGTAGATCTGTTAAGGCAGTGTGCTTGATGGTAAGCGCTTGATGTGACCTTTGATGTGGTATGATGCATTTGGTAAACATCATCAGTGTTTAGTGAATTACTTGTGCCACCAAGACACCCTGTAGTGTCAGGGCTGGCTTTAGGGCGGTGCAAGTGGTGCGGCTGCAATGGGTGCTGACCTGGATTGGTTGGGTGCTGACCTCAGGTGGGTGCTGTGTTCAGCAATGACTTATGAAACCTGTGATTTAAAAGCATCTACTGGAAAAGTTCCTTGTGCATGCAGCCTTCAGGAAACAATTAAAATGTCAAGATACCTCTTGTGGTTAATGTCCCTGCTAGGGAGAGAGATAGGAAGTTTGTCTAGTGGTAGCTTTGAGCCATAACGTAGCATAGAGGGTTAATATGCTTGCTACAAAGAACAGAACTATATTTTATGCAGATAGCTGGGTGGATTAGTAAAGCCAGCCTTTGCAAGTGCTTTAAAACAAATAAATGTTTAAGAAAGGGGAGGTATGGAGAGATGAGGGGCACATTTGCTGGGTGGTAGTGAGGGAATCCAGGGAGGTGGTCATGGAGTGGGGACGCCAAAAAAGACTGTCGCACAGGGCACCACCAGCGCTAACGCCGGCCCTGGGTAGTGTGAGTACATTTTTGTTTACACCCCTGAGTCGAATGTTCTCCCTGTAATCTGGGAATACATTCAGTTATTTGATGTAGGAGGCAGATCTATGGTAGGACCATGAATCTGCTTTGACTGAGAGTCCCTGAAGAGTAGAATATTAGGGTACTTGTTTCTGGAGGGGGTCTCTATTCTCTATTGCATTTTTAGGGGAATCAAAAATAATCATGACATTCAAAGCAAAATACATCTAATAATTTCATAACCACCTTGATGTTTTCTATTTATATTTACCTTTCCTCTAAATATATAGATAAATGTACACATTACTTTATATACAAAAAAGAGGAGATTAACATTCCCAATGAATATATAACATTTTCTTAAAGTTTTTCACTTACGATCATGCATATATATGGTTATACAGTTCTTAGATACCATTTAAAGATCTTTCCAGCTTTAGTCCCCTATTATAACAAAATATTTTTTTATTGTAGCCTATTTAGTTCAACCATTTTGGTATTGTATACGTGATAGAGGCTTCATTTTTTTTTTTTTTTACTTAACAGATAATGTAGCATGCACCATCGTTTGTTGTCGTTTGCGTGGTACAACCAACACTTGTTTCACAGTTCAAGGAATGCTCCCTTGGGGCTGTAAGTATAGCAGATCACTGAAGCAATATTGTGGTAAACAATATAATTGACAAACTATTGTGTCAAAAATATAATTTACCTCAATATACTGCTCCTCTACTTATAATAGTAAATATCGGAAAAACAATATCATTGAAACTAATATCATTACAAAATGGACAAAAATATACATTTTATAATATAAATAGAGTTAGAAGTAGTAGTAAATGTTAAATATTGTAATATATGAATTTAATACAATGTAAATAAGTATATTCCAGAAAAATGTAATACTATATATAAATATATACTTATCTAACCTCACAAACACATGTGTTTAGATGTGTGTGTATATGTATATCTGTGTATATATACATTTTTTATTATTTTAAATGTTTTATTTTGAATACATGTATATATTTACATATAGGTGTATGCAATTAATAAAAAATATTTTCAGTGCTATCAAATTTTAAAATTGTACATTTATTAATCAGAATGTATTCATATATATCTATATATCTATCTATATATCTATATATATATATATATATATATATATATAGATATCACAATTTCAATTTCTTCCACATTTCCAGAACATGTCAAAATGTTCAATTTTACATCTTACTTTATATGCACTTTATTAATCTGTTAACATTATTTCATTTTCTAAGCAGTGGCGGACCCCTGAGTGGTCTTCGCGGACCCCAGTGGTCCCCAGGTCACAGATTAAGAGCTACTGTCATAAACAAATCCGTGTGATCTGTTCAATCTCTGGGCCACGATATAGCTAAAATCATGTGCAATCTGCACTTACTCAATAAATGGTAATATTGACGTCTCGTAATTTCTTACTTTTCTAATGGAGTAAACACAAGATTTTACATTCCTCTGAAGACAAGTTTAAAGCCAATTCAACTTTTTTAATATCAAAGAAAATCTCTACAGGGAAGTGTAATCTATTTTTAATTTATTTTCAAAGCAGCATAAACTCATAAAACATTATAAAGATAACTGCAGAATAATTATACATTGGGGCCCATCAAATCCCACCACTGAGGCTCCCCGCATTTTATAGAGTCTGAAAGCACTGAACAGATCTGGGACTCTGGCCTTTGAAAGGATAGTTTGCCTAACTTAAATTAATTCTATCTTTAGCTGCCACTTTCTAGACGTGCAACGTGTAGCACCGCAGAGGGAGGAAAAATGTGCTCAAGTGAGCGAGAGGTCTGGGTGGATGAAAGAGAATTTGTTATGCTGTACCTTGAAGATAATGCTGCTAACAAACTGTTATCTTCAGAAATGAGCATGGCTTCCAGCTGGTGTATTTCAAGCTGTACCACTGGGGCTTTAAAACTAACTCTACTGCTGCGTGTTTGATTGCCCTCAGCTGTCCAACAAGTTCGCAGTCTGAAGAAGAGGAACAGGGGAATCTGGGTAGGCCACACTGAGCTTCAATATCGACTGCCATAATTGTGTTTATGAAACAAACTGTGCAAACATATTTCCTATCACCAACGAAGTCGGCAAAGCTCCTAGTACTGCAGATATGTAATCCTATATTCCACCTTCTGCTTCAGTCTACCCACTGTTTTAAAAATGTTTTTTTATTGTGTTTTTCTTCTTCTTCAGATAGGAAAAGAAAGCATTTTCATTCAATATCGTTTTCATAACAAGTTTAACAGCGAAAAAAGAAAGTTTTCAAAATCAATAGACTTGACAAAGCTTATGTTAACATTTTTGAATTCGAAATGAAATATTTCCACATGCACAATTTAAGGAATATTTAAATTCAGGTATGGATTACGTTTTGAAGGCAAGTTCAATGAATCACTATTTGAAAAGCGAACTAAAAAAAAAGACTTGTGCGTTAATACAGATTGCAAACCGCATAAACAAAAATAGGAATTGCAATTGTTCAAGAGCTACAGCTAAACAATTAAACACTCAATTAATATACACCCACTTTCGAGTATGAAAGTACCTGAACATTCTATCACTCTAAATGTATATTAAATCCTCTTCTTCTCTTCCTCGTCCCATTCCTTTCTAGGACGAGTGAGTGTGGCGTGAGTGTGCCCACTCACCCCTGAATCCACTATTGCAAAGCTCTTTTTACCCTTTCTATGGAAGGGTCAAGGGAAAAGATCTATATACCTTCACCCCTTCGCCTTGCACTTCCTGTTCTTTCCTATGTGTGCCCAGTCTACTGTAGGGCTGCTGAGGGTTGCTTGGGCACCCTCGAGCCTTTCTAAGGTAAGTATGTTTAATTTATCTTTTTGGATTGTGGCTACTAGAATGCTACCTTACCTAGTTATGGTCCCGTTTTTGGGAATGCAACTGTCCTTGCACAGGCTGCCTTATGGCTTTGAGGTAGCCACAGTAATTGGGAGTGGCTTCCCTCCTCCATGTCTCTATTTTTAGGTTTTGCCTGCACAGCGCTTGCGTTCTGCTTCTGAAATGTAATGTATTTAATATAAATCTCAAAAGGGGCTTAGATCACACTCCACTTGCTTTCCTTGCTTTCATTGGTTCCTGTGCTAGTCACTTTTCCTCCATTTCTTTTGGCTGTCACGCTATTTTCTTCCATTTACCAATGCTTTTTTTCCCTTGTGTGCTACTGTGTTTGGTGTTATCTGCATCCCGTGACCCAAGTACTGTGAACATCTGCTTTGGCACTCACCAATCCCCACGGAGCAACAGGCACTCACCAGTCCCCCCAGGCCAAAACAGCCACCCACTCTAGTGCTCCCTTTTGTTCCGAGACCGGCGCAGCCACTGTTGTTGAACTTCTTTTATAAGCGCTCCCTGAAGCAGGGTCACATGAAAAGCAGGGCAGGGTTTGTTTACTCTTTTTTCTTTTTTTGATAGTCCGATTGGTGTGTTGCATTCCATTGTATTCTGGGGCTCCATGATGTTTGGAGTGTGGTATCAATTAGCCGTTTGAGCCACCGATTGATCCCTACCCCCACTTTGTAATTAATAGTCTCCCTTGTGTTTCATTTCGGTGTTACTTCCAGTGTCACATTTTCCTGAGGTAATTAACCACACTCGGCATTAAGACGGCCTGCTCTTAGATGTGGCTTCCTAACTTATATTGCACAACTATTCACCAAACTACAACTAACATATCAAAAAAAATGTTAATCACATTGGCGAAACCTAATGTATTTACCAATGCTTGTGTTATTATTGTAAGAGGCAGGCTTCCTCCAAAGCAGCTGCATGAGCACAGCGTTTTTCTGTAGTGCCCTAGCTGGGAGCACTGCAATTTTCTGATCTGTGTGGGGGTTTTCTGACACCCTTATCCCCTGGGGGAGGGCTGCTTTCGCATATGAATGCAGCTTCTTGGCCCATCACGTGTGTTCTAGCATAGCACTTCACGATGCGGGCCTGCCTCCTCGCAGAGGTGGTTGCTTGGGCACTGTGTATCTTTTGAGGCTGCTGGGGCACCTTCAGTATTTCGTTTTTAGCTGTGATTACAGATTCCCTCTCTTGTGGGGGAATGGAAGATTATTGAGTCCTCTTGGGGTGTGGTAGGTCCTGCAGTAAATAGGTGTCACATTGTTTAAAGGGTTTCTTACTTACCAGGGGTTGTACTCCTCTCAGGTGTGGTCTGCTGTATCTTTATCTTTATTGGTCCCTTTTTTCTCCCTCATCAGTTTCCTCCTGGGCCTCCTCAGATTACAATGAGGAGAAACTGGGTTTTCCTCTCATGCAGCTTTAAGATCGAAATATAATTTGAAGGATGATCTGGAGCCAGTGGCTTTTTATCTGCTTTCCGACATTCAGCTTCTTGCAGGTATAAAGCAGTTCAGTAGTAGTGGTGAACGCTTTCGCTAGATCCAAAGACCATCTGTTCCTAAAGCACTGGCCATTCCTGCTATTCAGTCTCTTTTACAGAGTAAATGGAGAGATTTTGAGAGAGTCTCAGTGCCTTTGTCTAAGGGAGCGATTGAGTTGCCAGGTTCTTTGATTGCTATACCCACTGGGAAACTATCTCAGCTGTCAGAAAATGTGACAAAAAATGTGTTAGAAAAGTTTAATCTGCTTTACTAGCCTCTCCCTGTCCTTCCAGTCTGATATTTATGGTGGATATACTTTTCAGTCCTTCATCAAGGCTTTCCAGGCTGTCTAGTGGTATTCAAGAGGACAACGATTTTTCTGAATTGTTTAGTGGTATGGATGGGTAGGCTAAATTTCTCTCAGATAAACCCTTTGATACTCTTCATGTTTCTGCAATGGTCTCTGCTAGTTCTGTAGCTACAAGATGCCATTTACTCTTCCAAGGTTGGAAGGTGGAAGCGAAATAAAAGATTTGTTTTGTTACACATGCCTTTTGGTGGCAGCAAGATGATGACTTAGAGGATGCCCTTAAAAAGTCCTTCAACAGCCAGAAGCATGTTTAGTCATTCTGTCACAAGCAGAGGTCTTAGGAGGGCAGCAAATGAAGTGCTGATCAGTACAGAAGGAGGAGAACTGATTTGTAGCAGGGTAGTTACAGGTTTCAACATAAATCTACTCAACCAGAAGGTTCTATCTGCTAGTCTGGTAGTAAGGGAGGTCCAAAACAGGCTTCCTGACAATGCTGGGCCCTCTCTATCTCTTGTGAGGGTTTGCATCTGTTACAATTCCAGGAGGAATGGTGTACTTGGATTTATAACAGCTGGGTCCTTAGATTTGTTTCTCAGGGTTACACTCTAGAAGTATGTTTGATTTTTTAGGAACCCCATTTAGTTCAGACCTGGTGGCGACAAGAGACTGTGCAGATACTGGCATTAGAAGAAAGCATAGCCTTTCTGGTACTCAAGCAGGCCATAATCAGAGTGCCATCTCAGGAGAAAGTTTGCAGGTGTTATTCTCATGTGTTCCTGGCTCAAAAGGTCTTGGGCGATTACCAAATGATTTGGCTTCCTGGGGTTCCTGGACAGATTAATTCCCAGAATACACTTCAAAATGAATTCCTTGCAATAGGTAATTCCTTTGGTTTCTGAGAGATGTTCTAGCAAACATGTATGTCCAGTATGCATATCTCCATGTATCTGTAGCCCCTGCCACCCTAGCGGTTCCTCTGATTTTCAGTGGGGTCCCAGCACTAGTAGTTTTGGGTACTGCCATTTGGACTAAAGACCTCCCTTCGGATCTTCACAAAGGTTCTTGCACCAGTGAATTCACAGGGATTGTCTATCACCACCTGGGAAATCTGTTCATTGAGGCCCCTTCTCAGCAGCAGGCTCTGGTGGATATGGCCAGTAAAGTGTCAACACTAAAGGAGTTTGGTTTCCTGGTCTACCTGATGGAGTCTCTTCTGGTCCTTTCTAAGAGTGTGGAGTATTTTCGACATGGCTCAGGGAACTGTCTTCTATCCCCAAGCCAGATGCACCACATTGAGACTGTTAATCCTGCACTTGCTGTTACGAGTCTAGAAGGCTTTGGAACGAGTTTGGTTACAACTTCAGGGACAGATGGTAAGATGGGGCCTGGAACAAACTTTTGATACTTGAGGTGTCTGTCACAGTTGTGTACGTTTTCACTGTTCTCTGTCCTTTCCTTTTTTAACCAGCAACTTTGGATGTCATACCTGGAGCTCACCTTCACCTAGGTCAGATGGTTCAAATTATCTTGCTCCATTAGACTCCAACCTAGGAAGATTACAATGTGCAGATCCCTGTTTCAGCATTGATCAGACAGGAACTCTTCTGGTGGTTGCCCCTGCTTCCTCTGAGAGGGGTTCCCCTCTTCACTGTCCAGGCTCCTTGACTTGAACTACAGATGTCAGTGTGGGTTGGGGAGGCTTTACTGGAGGGTCTCACGCCCCAGGGTCTCTGGACTGTGGCAGACAGCATAAAGCCATTGTAAGGAACTGAGGTGGGTTTGGAATGCCTTGCTTGCTTTGTCAGGGACTCTGTAAGGTCACCTTGTGGTAGGTTGCATTAACAATTGGATGGCAAGGTCATATATCAATCGGCAGTCGACACCGGCTCCCCTTCCCTCAACAAGCTAGCTCATCTAATTATTTCCCGGGTGGAGGCCAACCTTCTGGGGTAAAGGGCCATCAACATCCAAGGGGTGATGAACTGTCAGGCGGATCAAGTGAGTCAAAGGTTTCCGTCCTCTCAGGAGTTTGTTCTTGTTCCTCAGGTGTTCTCCCAAAGTTGCATTTGTTGGGGGTTTCCAGTCACATATCTCTTTGCTAATCCTCTGAATTCCAAACTTCCTCTGTTTTTCTCCAAGTTCTGCTCTCAGCCCTTGTGCGTCCTTGACCTCTGGGTTTTCTCTACACATTCTCTCCAATATCATTGCCCCACGGTTTCTATCTTGCCATCTCAGGGAACCAGTGGAAGTGGTACTAGTGCTTCCTTTGTGGGTTCCGAGACCTTGGTTCCCTCTTCTCAGGCATTTGGCTCTGAAACAGTGTGGGAAAACTGGGTTGATTGCAGAAGCCCCCTCAATTTTTGCCCCCATTTTTGACTCATACTAGTTTTTTCCTGAATCTGATGGTGCCCTGGGCACTGCTAAACAGTGACCTCCGACCTACTTTTGGTCAGGAGCTCGCTCCCCCACGCTCGCAGCACCACCTTGCTGTGCCCGTGTTCTCTGTCCCCCGTCCACGCTGCTGTTCGCGTGTTCGAGGCCCTCCTCCACCCGCAGGCACCTGCCTGCGCCTCATCCCTGGTGTCTAGTGGCTGCAGGTAAGCGTCCCTAGACTTGCGCTCTGTTTTACTAGGTTATTGTGACTTTTTTCACCCGTTTTTTATTGTGTCATATTTGAGCCTTATTTTGCCTTTGTGCCTTACTTGTGCCTTATTTGTGCCTTTTTCGCTTTTTTGTGCCTTCTTGTGTGCTCCTCAGACTTCCCGCCGCTGCCTCCCTGCGGCCCGCCCCCCATGCGCCCCCATTGGCTGTTCCCCTCCCGCCTCCCAGCTGCTCCTCCCTCCCTCCTCCCTTCTTAATGGTGGTCGCTGCGCGACGCAGGTGAGTGACCTCCGACCTTCTTTTGGTCAGGAGCTCGCTCCCCCACGCTCGCAGCACCACCTCCCTTCTTAATGGTGGTTGCTGCCAACTGCGCAGCGGGCGCGCCGCTGGCGCACCAGAGGCACGCAAGAGGCAAGCCCGTCTGCGCCCGTCTGCACCTGTCCACGTCTGGACCGTGCCCAGCGCCAGTCCCCTTTGTCCTCGCCCCCCCCACACCACCAGACACTGCTACTCCACCAGAGACCTCCACGCCCTGAACCCAGGACACACCCCCACCTGTTTCCAGTCCTCTCCCAGGACCACCAAAGGACTCTTCGCCTGCCAAGCCTGCCATTTCTCATGCACCCTAAAGAGCAACGACAGACCGGCCAACAACTGCCTCAACTGCATCCTACTCAACACTCGCTCCATCCACAAACACACTATTGAACGTTGGGACCTGCTGACCTCCTTATCACTGAACATCGCCTTCCTCACCGAAACCTGGACCAATCCGGCCTCTGAACCAGACATTGCCATTGCCATCCCTGAAGACTACAAGATCACCGGGAGAGACCGCACCAGCCTTGCAGTGCCCTTCTCTGATTGGACAGCCTCTGGCAGCCTGAGCCAGGCTGCCTTGATGAGGTGTGAAGTGGCCTGGGCTGAAACAAATGAAGCATTTGGTGGGAGGAGATCTGCCTCAGCAAATGGTTTCATAAATCTGGGCCAACAGAGAATAGCTTTTTGCAATGAAATAAGTATTTCTGGAGAGCAGAGTCTCGCCTTGAACATGAACATAGTGTTGACAAATCATTTAAACCTTTTTCTTTAAAAACTGATTTCCTTGTGAAAAAAGGCCGCTTTTGGCAAGGTTAGACTCCCACTTTTTTCCTGGTAAATGATGTAGCCTCAAAGCTGTTAGTGCTCAGGGCCCCTGCTAATCAGGTTCCCTAAATCAAATCAAATCAAATCATTAGCATTTATAAAGCGCGCTACTCACCCGTGCGGGTCTCAAGGCGCTAGGGACAAAGGGGGTGGTTATCGCTGCTCGAACAGCCAGGTCTTTAGGAGTCTCCGGAAAGCGGAGTGGTCCTGGGTGGTCCTGAGGCTGGTGGGGAGGGAGTTCCAGGTCTTGGCCGCCAGGAAGGAGAAAGATCTCCCACCCGCCGTGGAGCGTCGGATGCGAGGGACGGCGGCGAGTGCGAGGCCAGAGGAGCGGAGGGGGCGGGTGGGGACGTAGAAGTTGAGGCGTCTGTTGAGGTATTCCGGTCCCTTGTCGTGGAGGGCTTTGTGTGCGTGGGTGAGAAGTCGGAAGGTGATCCTTTTGCTGACTGGGAGCCAATGCAGGTGTCTCAGGTGTGTGGAGATGTGGCTGTTGCGGGGTACGTCGAGGATGAGGCGGGCTGAGGCGTTTTGAATGCGTTGCAGGCGATTTTGGAGTTTGGCGGTGGTCCCAGCGTAGAGGGTGTTGCCGTAGTCCAGGCGGCTCGTGACGAGGGCGTGTGTCACGGTTTTTCTGGTGTCGGCGGGGATCCAGCGGAAGATCTTGCGGAGCATGCGGAGGGTGAGGAAGCAGGCGGAGGACACGGCGTTGACTTGCTTGGTCATGGTGAGAAGGGGGTCCAAGATGAAGCCGAGGTTGCGGGCGTGGTATTCGGGGGTCGGTGCGGTGCTGAGGGCCGTGGGCCACCAGGAGTCGTCCCAGGCGGACGGGGTGTTGCCGAGGATGAGGACTTCAGTTTTTTCAGAGTTCAGCTTTAGGCGGCTGAGCCTCATCTAATCTGCGACGTCCTTCATACCCTCTTGTAGGTTGGTCTTGGTGCTGGCGGGGTCCTTGGTGAGGGAGAGTATAAGTTGGGTGTCGTCGGCGTAGGAGGTGATGATGATGTCGTGCTTGCGTACGATGTTAGCGAGGGGGCTCATGTAGACATTGAAGAGTGTCGGGCTGAGTGATGAGCCTTGAGGTACGCCGCAGATGATCTCAGTGGGTTCTGAGCGAAACGGAGGGAGTTAGACTCTTTGGGAGCGGTTTACGAGGAAGGAGGCGATCCAATCCAGGGCCTGGTCTTGGATCCCGGTGGAGCGGAGGCGGGTGATTAGGGTGCGGTGACAGACGGTGTCAAAGGCAGCCGAGAGGTCGAGAAGAATGAGGGCGACTGTTTCACCGTTGTCCATCAGGGTTCTGATGTCGTCTGTGACTGAGATGAGGGCGGTTTCAGTGCTGTGGTTGGTTCGGAGTCCGGTCTGTGAGGGGTCGAGCAGGTTGTTGTCTTCCCTAGGCCAGATCTCTTTCGCCAAAACTGTTGCGATGCATTGGCACAATTGGAGACACCGTTAGCTGCCACTATAAGTTCCTAGTAAATGGTACATAGATACCCAGGGCATGGGGTAGTAAGGGTAGGCACTGAGGGTAGCAGCACTGATTGTGCCACCCTCTAGGGCCAGGCATTCAGATGTGCCCAGTTCTGCCATTTCAGGCTGGGTGTCCTGATGCAATCCCAAAAGACAAACTTGACAAGGCACACTGTCTGTGTGCCATGTCCACTACCCACTGCATGCAGTAAAGGTAAGAAACCGGTCTGGAAGGCCTTCCAGCCCTAAGGCAGGGTGCACTACACTGTATGTGAGGGCATAGCTACATGAGCAATATTGCCTCACTGAGTCTTTGCCCAACCTAGGACATAATGAGTGAACAGAGCAGAGCATGCGCTGGACACTGGTCAATACAAGTTTCACAGCTACATGATAGCCTCTCTGAACCCTGGGTTGTTTGGTATCAAACAACTCAGAATGATATATCCAAGTTGTTACCAGCATTGGCTTTATTGCAAAATGTACCCATGGTCACCTTAGAGGTGACCCCTGCAAAAGCTAACTACCTTGGTATGGCTTCTGGAGAGTCACAACCAGTCTGCCACCATGAGACAAGAGTCTGAATCTCTGGGGTGGCAGGTCCTGCTCTCTGGGATTCAGAACAAAGCCCTGACTGAGTGGAGGTGCTAACACCCCCTCCTTCAGGAATGGGCACTGTCCTGCCAGGAATCTTCAAAGGGCTTACCACCCTTGAAATTCAACCTTCAAGCCTCCTGCTAGCAGCAGATGGTCACCCCCATTGCAAACCCCCACTTTTGGCACAAGCAATGGTGGGAGACCAGATAAAGGACAGGAGGAGTTGTCAGTGCTGGCTTGCACCACCCCAGAGATGTTGCATTAGAGGTGAAATCTCCGTTTCATTTTCCTCTATCTTGCATGGAAGAAAAATAACCAGTCAGTTGTAGGGAAATGACCTATGCCTGCAGGAAGTGGTAACTTAGTGGGTGTAGCCACCCTGGGGTAGGTGACCCATTGGTCATTAATAGGTTCCCCCTAAAACACCCATTAAATACAGTATTTAGAACTTCTCCAGCTGGCTCATGGTACCCAACAAAGGCCTCGACCTACCTGGCAAGCAGACATTGGTAAACGCATTGCCTGACCATACTGTGAATTTTCAATTTATTTCTCCATTGATTCATATGGTGTTTAACTACGCACAGAAAGACTAAGGCCCTCATTATGACACTGTTGGTAAATCCTCTTACCGCCACGCTGACAGCTGCCAACTTACCGCTACAGTGGCGGATATCTGTTCACCATTTTATTACACACACACCAATCTGACAGAATACAGCTGCATACACAAATCCCCCAGACCAAAGGTCAGTGATTAAATGGTGGTCCCAAAACCCATACCGTTACGCCAAGAAAACAATGCCCATCACATCATGACACACGAATCACCATGGCAGTCATTCAACGGCGGTAAACCATTGGCGGTACGTACCGCCGCACTCAGAATGGACACCCACATACAAAACAACACCACATTGGCGAATATCAAAAACACACAACTGACATTCATACACACACCACACCCACACACCCGCACCACTATAAAACACCCATCCACATTACCCACAACCCTTTACGAACAACAATTACTGCCAGGACATGAACAGCACAGAGAGACAACTAGACACACACACCACTTAGACCAATAAACCCCTCACGCACTCCACATCACACACCCCACCACATCACCCAACACACCCTCACCAACACACATCACACAACACCCATGGCACCACAAAGGCACCCCTGTTTCACTGAGGAGTTAAGGGTCATGGTGGAGGAAATTGTCAGGGTAGAGCCACAGCTATTTGGAGCACAGGTACAGCAAATATCTATAGCAAGGAAGATGGAGCTATGGCAGAGAATCTTGGACAGGGTCAACGCCGTGGGACAGGACCCAAGAACAAGGGACGACATCAGGAAGACGTGGAATGACCCACTGGGGAAGGTATGTTCCATTGCAGCAAGACACCAGCTCGCCATACAAAGGACTGGCTGTGGACCCCCATCTCCTCCCCCACAGCTCACAGCATGGGAGGAGCAAGTACTGGCAATATTCTGAGGGGCTTGCTGGAGTAGCTGGAGGACTGGACACTGGTAAGTCAATATTTACTACTTATCACCCCTCATACCTGCATGCCATCTCACACCCTCACCGTCACTCCTATCACTCCACTGCATCCCACACACTGCACCTACACATCTCACTAATCCCAATGCCAAGCCCTGCATGCCATACCAATGCATGGACACCCCTCCCAGCCCTGCATGGACACCCATCACCAAAGCATGCACAACATAGGGAAACTAACAATCCCACTATACATCACCATGCACAAGCAAAAGCTGGCAGGGCAATACCAACCATATAGGGGAAGCTACAGAAGTACAAATGTCATACACTTGAAGAATAATACATCAATTACATCCCCACAGGTACCCCAGCCAATGCCAGTGGAGAGGAGGTGCCACCACTATCCAGTCCCCCAACAGAAGAGGCCCCCAGTGATGACGGTAACTCTGGACTTCTGCATCTGGATTACCTACCTGGCCCATCGGGGACCACTGGACAGCCGGTAACCCAAGCCCTCTCACAGACCACCACAGAGCCTCCCCCTTCAGTATGCCACACCACAGCACCCACCCAGCGTACCCACACTTCGGTCCCCAGGACACATCAGCCACCTGTACAGAGACCCCAGGCCACACCTCGCCCACAGGCAATCAGGGACCTGGGGTCAGTGGGCATATTGTTCCAGGGACAGAGAAACAGGCCAACAGGGACACTGGGAGGACTGCTGTACACAAGGGAAGGACAGGAGCAGGCAACCGACTCTCCAGGAGGCACTCTCCGAGTTCCTGGGAGCCTACCAATATTCTCAGGACACGATGGGCCAGATTCTAGACAATGTGCAGGAGAACAGGCGGCGGCAGGAGGGACAGTATCAGGGGATCAGGGAGGATTTGCAGGCCATTAACAACACCCTGATCTACATAGAAGGGGTGCTGGCGGACAAGGCCAACATCATGAGAGAGGCAACAGTGCATCAGCGAGCCTCTACCACTAGCCAGTCAACCGAACAGCCCTCCACTTCCGCTGCCGCTAGTGGCCAGGAGGCCCCGCCACAGGACTCACAGGCCACCAGCATCCCTCCCCCTGCAGAAGGTGAACCACCCTACAAACATTCCCTGCAACCCAGACAGAAGCCAGAGACACTTGCCAAGACCACCACCAGGAAATGAGACTCTCGTGATTGTCCCCCTTGTGTCCCACTCAGTCACCTTGTTAACCTTGAACAGCCATTGCTCCTCTTTCTATGACCCCTTGGACACTGGACCTGTGCTACAAACAGACTAGAACAATACCCTGGACTTTCAACCATCATCACCCCATTTCATTGCACTTTCCCCACTATTTTTTAGCACTACAATAAACGCCCTTGGAAAAAACTCGACTATAAGTATTTCATGTACTGCAAATTTGTATTGGTTGAAACAGCTACATCCATTGCAAATGAACTGTACCTTGTGAGAGCATAGAACAAATGACCTGTTGCTGGCTGTAGTGATCACATCAGGACATTGTTGTCATATCACCAACATCTGTAAAATGATACTCCATAGGTGACACTAAGTAGAGGTAACAGGTGGGTAATGTCAGCATGCCACTGCCATATAGAACACAACAATAGTCATAGAAATGTGAAGATGCACTGTCTCACCTGTGTGTCATTGGAAGTACTGACGGATCACTAATGTTCTGTTGTCCACATCCTCATCCTCTGCCTCCTCATCCTCACTGTCCTCAGGGTCCACTGCTGCCATAGCTGCATCTCCAGTCTCCTCCTGCAGAAAAGGCACATGGCGCCTGAGGGCCAGGTTGTTCAACATGCAGCATGCAACTACTATGTGGTATACCTTCTCGGGTAAGTAGTACAGGGATCCACCTCTCAGATGGAGGCACCTGAACCTGGCCTTCAGGAGGCCGAAGGTCCTCTCAGTTATCCTTCTGGTTCGTCCATGTGCCTCATTATAATGTTCTTCAGCCCTTAACCTGGCATTCCTCACAGGGGTCAGCAGCTACGATAGGTTTGGGTGGCCAGAATCACCTGCAAGTATCGAGGGACAACATTTGGCCACACATTATCCTATTTTGCTAACAGCAGAGGCATACACCAACATACATTGAGTGGGGACCAAGGCTCACCTATAAGCCACACCCTGTGCCTCTGTAGTTGGGCCTTCACATTTGAGATGCTGCTATTCCTCAGGACAAAGGCATCATGCACTGACCCAGGATATTTACCATTGACGTGGGAGATGTACTAGTCCACCAGGCACACCATCTGCACATTCTTGGAGTGGAAACACTTACGATTCCTGTACGTCTGTTCATTCTGGTGGGAGGGGGCAAACGGAATATATGTACCGTCAATCGCACCAATAATATTGGGGATATGTCCCATTGCATAAAATCCAGCCTTCACAGTGGCCAAATCTTCCACCTGGAGGAAAGCAATGTAGCTGCTCATGTGTTTTACTAGGGCAGACAAGACTTTGGCCAGCACGATTGAGAACATTGGTTGTGACATTTCTGCTGCGAAGCCCACTGTCACTTGGAAAGAACCAGTTGCCAGGAAATGGAGCACTGATAGAACCTGCACAAGAGGGGGGATCCCAGTTGGATGATGGATGGCTGAGATCAGGTCAGGCTCTAACTGTGCACACAGCTCTGTGAATGTGGCCCTGTCCAGTCTTTAGGTGAGTATATTGTGCCTGTCGTCCAGTGTACCTAAGCCCAGCAGGGGTTTGTACACAGGGGTATGTCTCCATTGCCTATTCATCTGCAGTGGTAGGTATCTGAGGGACACAAGATTGAGTAGGCTGTCACAATTTAAACATCTATACCACAATAGCGGTCCACATCGTACAATCATGTTTTGGGACAGTGTAATTTAAAAGTATGTGCCTATTTATCCTGCAACGCAGCAATTATCAATAGGCCTGTTCACCCCCCGACCTGTGTGGAGGGACAGGTGGAAGTGAGGTAACTCCGCTGATGTTGTGCACCGTGGCAGTAGGTGGTCGTGAACCACCGTACAATTCCTCATTGGATAATATTGGGCCCTATGGGGTACAGTGGCCAATGGGTTTGTTCGCCGACGGTGAGAGTGTACACCGCTGCGGGCGTGACCGCCATTTGTTATCTGATTCCTCACTTGTTTCCTGACCTTCCACAGGAGAAGACCTACACTGCATGTGCTGCTGGGACTTGTGTCTGGAACCTACCATGGCCCGTGTGACTGGGGAAAGGGCCCCAGCCTTCCCTTCGGAGAAGTTGGAGCGGCTGGTGGATGGGGTCCTACCCCAATACGGACTGCTGTATGGGCCTCCAGACCAACAGGTGAGTACACTGTGGGCACGATACATGTGGCATGGATGCATGGAGATGTGTGTGAAGGAATCGTGTAAATTGTCTGTTGGTGGTGTACATGTTGTGAGCTGGCCTGTGTGCCAATGGTGATGGGATTGGGTATGGTGGGCCATGTGTTTGACATGCTGGACTGTTTGTTTAATGGAGTTCTCCTGTATGTATTACCGCTGCAGGTCAGCGCCCATCAAAAGAAGGGATTATGGCATGCCATCGCCAAGGACGTGCGAACCCTGGGGGTCTATGGAAGGCAGAGCACCCACTGTCGGAAACGGTGGGAGGACCTGAGACACTGAGCTCGGAAGACTGCAGAGGCCCAGCTGGGGATGGCCTCCCAATGAGGAAGGGGTGCCCGTCAAACCCTAACCCACCTGATGGCCAGCATACTGGCGGGGGTACCCTGAGCTGGACTGGTGCTTGAGGGAATCACAACAGCCACAAGGGGGTGAGTACAGTGGGTATCATTACAACCTATGGCTGGTGGGGTGGTATCGGGTGGTGGTTGTGTGTTAGTGGGTGCCCCGAAGGCCAGGCCAGACATTGCTGCGTGGGTCCCCTGAAGGGTAATGGTTGCATGGCAAATACAGGTAACCTAGCTTGTTAGTGTTCACTTCTAGGCAGGGCTGCATGGGTCCCAGATGTGATGCACTTGGCGGTGTGTGCTCTTCCTCATGCCTTGCTGACTAGCCATTTCACTGGTAGTGCAATGCATAGTGCGTAGGCCTGTTCCCTGTGTGTGAGGGTGCTGTGTACGCCAATGGTGGTGTTGGTGCAGTCACTGGCCCAGTGTATCCTTTGTCTCTCTCCCCCCTTTCTTGTGTTGTCATCCTGTCCATGTGTGCATTAGCATCATCTGGCGGAGGAGCAGGTGCACTGGCGAAAGAAGGAGCTGCATCCCACAGGACCCTGGAGGCAGAGTCCACCGATGCCGAGGGAACAAGTGCGATGGCCGGTGATGGGAGCACCACAGCGGATACTGGAGGGGACAACACAGACTCTGATACCTCCTCCGATGGGAGCTCCCTGGTGGTGGCAGACACCTCTGTGACCACCCCAGCTGCAGGTACAGCTGCCACCCCCATACCAGCACTGCCCTTACAGTAGTCCCTCAGGGAGTTGCCTGTGCCCGCTCACCCAGAAGGGTGGTCATCTCCTTCGCCCCAGGCACCTCAGGCTCTGCCTCAGTGACCCCTACTGCCCTGAGTGAGGAGGCTACTCCTGAGATCCATCTCTGTAGGGCATTCAACCATTGTGAATGCCAACCAGGGGCTGGCATCCCAGATGCAGCAATGCAATGCATTATTGGTGGTCCAACAGTGATCTATTCAGGCTCTGCCTCCTCTCTGATGGCAGCCTTTGTCACTCTTTCTACCGGTCCCCCTCCAACTTCCACTTCCCAGTCCCATTCTCCTCAACCCCAGCCCATCCCAAGCACACAGACAGACGAGCATGCACACAAGGCAACACACAAGAGTGGCACAGTCAAACACAAGCACCACACTTCATCACATAGGCGCTCACACAAACACCATGCCGTTGCAGACACAACAACATCCACAGCGTCCACTGTCTCCCCCTCCTCCTCCTCCGCCTCCCTCCCAGTCACATCCACACTCAGACCTGCATGCACTACATCTACATCCACTATCAGCATCACCACACCAAGCAAAACACACACCTCACTGGCAGACACCTCCAACTCAGCCATGCATGTGTTGCCTGTGTCCTCTCCATCTGTGTCTGTCCCCCCTCCTAAAGGACACAAATGCAAGCACTCAGACACCCAATAGCCACCCACCTCACGTCAGCATACAGCCCATGCACCTGCACCCAAATCCAGCAGTCATACACCTCCAACAACTACTCCCTCATCCTCCACTCCTAATATTCCTCCCTCCTCCCAACCCAACATCCCTAAAAAGCTTTTCTTTTCCTTTTCCCAAATTGACCTCTTCCCTACCCCTCCCACCCTACACGTATGGGCAGGGTACCAAGGACACAACCTAGCACCTCAGCCAAACAGTCCACGGGGACAGTGGAAGTACCACTTACTCTTGGTGGTAAGGATACCAGACCTACGACACTGAAGGGGAAGGAGCCAGCACCACCAGGGATGAAAGGGAAGAGTCCTGTAGCAGCTGTGAGGAAGGGGAAGGGGCCTGCACAGCTGAGAGGAAGGGGAAGGAGTCTGCACCAACTATGAGGAAGGGGAAGGAGCCTGCACCAGCTGTGAAGAAGGGGAAGGAGCCTGGACCAGCTGTGAAGAAGGGGAAGGAGCCTGCACCACCAGGCAGAGAGGGGAAGAGCCCATCCACCCCTGCCAGGAAGGGTAAGGGATCCCAGACCCATGAATAGGAAGAGACGAGGCACTCTAAGCCAGCAGAAGCTGTAAGGCTAACACCGCCACCACTACCAGCTGTCATAAGGCCCCCACCACCAGCTGTGGATGCGCAGCCATCAGTGAGTGCAGGGGCTGCCCAGGAGCTTCCTCCAACAACCACCACAATGCAGCCATCAGGGAGTGCAGGGGCTGCCCAGGAGCCTCCTCCAAATCCAACAACCACCACAGTGTAGCCATCAGTGAGTGCAGGGGCTGCCCAGGAGCCTCTTACAACAACCACCACAGTGCAGCCATCAGTGAGTGCAGGGGCTGCCCAGGAGCCTCCTCCAACAACCACCACAGTGCAGCTGTCAGTGAGTGCAGAGGCTGCCCAGGAGCCTCCTCCAACCACCACCACAGCGCAGCCATCACTGCCGGCGGACGCCATGTAGTCCACCCTCAAGGGGCTGCTGTGCGGGCTGCCCCCTCCAGAACCAGTGGGCAAGTCACCCACTCCAGAGACTGTGGCCTTGCACTCCCCAGGACAAAGCAATGGGCATGTTGCCCCCTCCAGAACCAGTGGGGAAGTCATCCACTCCAGAAACTGTGGCCTTGCACTCCCCAGGACAAAGCAATGGGTATGTTGTCCCCTCCAGAACCAGTTGGCAAGTCACCCACTCCAGAAACTGTGGCCTTGCACTCCCCAGGACAAAGCAATGGGCATGTTGCCCCCTCCAGAATGAATGGGCAACTCACCCACTCCAGAGTCTGTGGCCTTGCACTTCCTAGGACAAAGCAATCAGCATGTTTCCTCCTCCAGAACCAGTTGGGAAGTCACCTACTCCAGAGACTGTGGCCTTGCAATCCCCATGACAAAGCAATGGGCATGTTGCCCCCTCCAGAACCTGTGGGCAAGTCATCCACTCCAGAAACTGTGGCCTTGCACTCCCCAGAGCGGGCAAGTCACCTACTTGACAGACTGTGGCCTTGCACACTCCAGGACAAAGCAATGGGCATGTTGCCCCCTCCAGAACCAGTGGGGAAGTCACCCACTCCAGAGACTGTGGTCTTGCACTCCCCAGGACAAAGCAATGGGCATGTTGCCCTCTTCAGAACCAGTGGGGAAGTCACCCACTCCAGAGGCTGTGGCCTTGCACTCCCCAGGACAAAGCAGTGAGCATGTTGCTCCCTCCAGAGCCAGTGGGCTTGTCCCTGCATCTGGCTGAGGTGCCCCCCGAGGTGCCTGCCTATTTGCAAAGTGATGCCCCTGCAGTGTGCTATCCGGATGTGGTCAGGATTCAAGTTTGGCCTTAGACTGTGCCCTGTGGCCATGTGGGCCCTTTGAATACTGGACTGGGCAGTGTCCCTTTGTGTACATGTGTACATATCTGATTCATTGACAAATCGAATTATTAATTTTACATTTTATCTGATTACAATCACTTTAGTCAATTCCTGTTGTCCTTGCATTATTCTGCTGTTTTTCGTGGACTAATTGTTTTTCGTGTGCAGCTGGTTGTGTGTATGGTGTGTGTGTGTATGGTTTGTGTGTCGTACGTGTGTGTGTGCGTCACTGTCGGTTTTCTCCCTCCCTCCCTTGTGTGCTAAGCTGCTGTACTCACAGTCGTCGTCTTCATCGGCATTGGTGTTCCAGGTGGAGCATAACATAGAAGATCATCTGGAAAACTTGCAGTTTGGATTCCATGGCGGTGCGGTTCTTCCCTGTGTCTCCAATGGTGAGTCCTTTCACTTTTGAGCTCTGTTTCCGCCAGGTTTTTGTTGGCATTTGTACCGCCCCGGAAAAGGTGGCGGATTGCAGTGGCTTAATGTGGTGGGCAGTACATTGTCTCCCGCCTGGCTGTTGTTGGCTACTACCATGGTGGCTGTTGTTTCCGCCATGGCGGTTGGTGTGGTACATTGGCTGTCTATGGGAGTTATCACCACCATGGTCATAATTTGGCGGTACTTACCGCCAGACTGTTGGTGGTGTTACTGCCACTTAATCACCCATTGCCAGGGTCGTAATGAGGGCCTAAGTTTATTACAACTGTAAAAATTCATAACTTAAAAAGTACTCACCCAAATTTGATGATCTTGGTCTGAAAATATTATAAAAATCTGAAGTATTTTTTGTAAATTGGACTCAAGCTTTTCATTTGATTGTGCCTCAATTTATTGATAGTGTGAGTGCCACAAAAGCTTTGCACTTCTCCAAGATTAGCCTAATTACTCGAACAAGCTACCATGAAAATTAGAGTATTAGGTTGTCTAGTTTTTACCTCTGTAAACCAATGTTTTGTTGCCTGGACCCCCTGCACAATGTGCCTAGCTTTGCAAACTACATAGAGGGCCAGCCCATACATTCCTGGTAGCGTTTTTATGTATATTCACTTAATTCATCTGTATGCCACTCCTAATTCCAAAAGTTGTAAATACCTATGACGTAAAATGGCAAATGGATTTCACCTTGAGGATCATGGTGACTCATTCTAGTAATGGACGTACTAGTGCAGGCAAATTAGTTTCTAATGCCCAGTAATTGCCACAGTAATCTACTTAGAATTTACCATAGCCTTACTGAAATTTTACAACCAAAAGGTCCTAACAAAATTACCAAAATTAAAATAATCTATGTGATATTTTCAGGTTTGCTGGCATGCCTGGCTGACTCCAATGTAGTTCACTTTTAAAGTCCAGGAGCGAAAAGTAAACAGGCGACTGGTAGGATTTCAACAAACCATCACAGAGAGCAAAAAATGTTTCTCCCTTAGCCTCAGTCAGCAGAAGTGTGCAAGCCACCATTCTATCCATTCACTATTAACTGCAAGTTATGGACCTAATTCATTAAAATTGTGAGTTACTTACTTTTGGAGAACTCCTGTTTACCAGGAGTAAGCTGGGACTTATCTAGGTTTACTATTGAAATTCATGTGTAAGCAAGGAGTACTATGATGGAAAGTCACACTCCTACAACAATCTTTGTACATTGGCTATTTGAATTAAAAATGTTGTCAGCAAAGTTTAAACATTGTAAACCACATGTTTTCTTGACTTCATGTAATTGTAAAGTTTGCAAACACATTTTTTAAAATTCCTGAGTTGGGTGGAAGTGGCCCAACATGGTACACCGCTATACACTTTTCATTGGTCTTATTGCCTCACCAGCAGGCCAAGGTGATCAGCAGCTGCTTCAAGGTAGCTGTGGCACACCACAGCTACCTGAATATTTTTTTAACTATTGGCTGTGGTGGCTAATCTGCCAGTTTTCACAGCTACTGATTTCTGATCCTTTTCCCCTTCACCCCTGACACCTTGCTGGACCATTGGGCTGAAGCACTTTTGAATCTATTACAACTTGCTTCAGAGCAGTCAAGGTGATAGTTGATCAGATATAAAGCAAATGCAACACAATTGTCCTGGAAGCAGTCCACATGGAGTAGTAGTATACAAACATAAACAGTTTTAAGGGAATCTGCCGCAGGAGGAGTTGAAACACAAGTTGATATGCTTAAGGTACCTGTAGGGGCACCATAAGATCCATAAGCAAAGCACCCAATGTCCAAAACATCACTACAATTAATTTATTATGCAACAAGTTTTCTTTTTATTTTGATGGAAATTTGGAAATTACCGAAACAAGAATGTTTTGTGAGGAATGGAAAGTAACATGTGAATAAATGAATATTATAAAGCACCCTCTAGTGTTACTTTTTGCATATTTACAATATACACTGAGGTATATATATAAAGGGGCAGATTTACTAAGGACTTGGGTTGTCCTGGTGAGATGCACATCATCACAAGTCCTTAACTAGGATTTACTAAGCCCCACCAAGCATAGTGCTGCCTTGCGTTACTTTGCATTGGTTTGGCGTTACATGGGTGGAGCATGGGTGGATTCCCATGTATTTACCCTTTTATTTTAATACACACCGAGATTTACAAAGACTTGTAAACTTGGTTTTGCTCCAAAATGGTGTGCCTACCTATCAGAGATGTAACAAAGAGAAATAGCTATATTTATCCTTGTTACTTCCTCTTTCCATGTGTTTTTCATTCTGCAGCACACATAGAGAGAGACATATTCCCCTGAGGATTGTTTTTCTGTAGGAAGCTGCCCATTCATGCATAAAAACAATCTTGCCCATAACCCAGACACCCTTCCACTATGGTGGCTGCGTAGGCGCTAGGCTACACTCAGTGTGCCAGCACAAGGAGGGAGCAGAAAAAGCTCCATTTATTTGTAAATATTGAGCATTTCTGCACTTTTTCTTTAATGGTAGTTATCTAGTTGCGTTGCGTTGGGTTGTGTGAAAGAACTGTAAATTTGCCTAAGTATTTGGAACTTTCCCTTCCAAAGAAGCAACTAGCCACTTACTTTGTGAGCATTTTGCTTGGTCCCAACGTCATCAATTTGGCACCACATAGATAAAAAAATCACTTCTTCAGTTTACCATGTTCTGAACTTTCTGTATTTCATCAAACATAAATGCACACATTAAGACCATGCTTCTGTCACAATAAAAGGCTATACGTGTACCCAGTAAACTACTGTGTGTTCCTTTATTCCCAATTTATGGCATGTCCTTTCTTGACCCTGGCTGGTATAACACAATAATACGCATAATCACTGCCGCCTACAACATAAAAGAGCCAGTGCTGATAAAGCATGCAGAGCAATTTAAGCCTTTTCTCCCTTTTACCTTCATCTAAATTACTGCATAATGTATACATAATGGCTTCCTTAGCTACTTAGCTGGCACTAAACACAGTAATCCCATTGAAAATGATTTTACAAGATCATAAAGACTTCTTTAATAATCTAAAATGCAGTTACTAAACAGGCTGGGTATGATGGGTAAAGAATTGTAAACTGCTGTTGTCTGGACGCTACGCGTTTCAGGTTATTTTAAATAGCCAGAAAAATTGCTGCTTTGCCGACTGATATTGACTACCTACTTGAGGATGCACAACCTTGCAATGGGAATCAGCCTTTACAATGTGGCCGGAGCCACGCAGGCCATAACAACGCAAGCATTACCAGGCTTTGCTGAACCACGGTAATTCGTGGTTGAGGCACCCTGCATATTCATGATTCAGTCAGACAACGGGGAGAGGAATGGGGCGGCCAGGTAAGTGGAGCTGGGGCAGGTTATGGGGTAAGTGGGGGTATTTTTAAGGACAGGGTGGGGTCAGAGGGCTGGGGGAGGGGCAGGTTTGGGGGGGTCGGGACTTTTTTTCTTTTGTAAGGAATCCTGTTAGAAATGGGGTCTTTGGTTGACAGTCAGGTTACCCCCTGTTCAAGCAAGGACCCTCACTCTAGTTAGGATAAAAGAGAATCACCCTCAGCTAACCCCTGCTTACCCCCTTGGTAGCTTGGCAGAGCAGTAGGCTTAACCTCAGAGTGCTGGGCGTAAAGTATTTGTACCAACACACACAGTAACTTAATGAAAACACTACAAAATGACACAACACCAGTTTAGAAAAATAGGAAATATTTATCTAGACAAAACAAGACCAAAACGACAAAAATCCAACATACACAAGTCAAGTTATGATTTTTAAAAGGTTTAAAATAAAAAGAGTCTTTAGGTAGTTGTAACAACACACTAGCGCTGCTAGCGTGTAAATGTACCTGGTTTGCGGCAAAAATAACCCCGCACGGGCGGTGTGCGTCGAAAATAACCCGGCACGGGTATATGCGTCGAAAACAGCTCGGCTCGGCGAGGCGCGTCGAAAAAGCCAGCCACGCGACGGTCCGAAGTCCCGCGGCGCTGGTTGCGATCTCTCAGCCTTCGTCAGCGATGCTGCGCGTCGTTTCTCCTGCTCCGGGCGTCGATTCTCCGGTCGCGTTTCCAGCGGCGTCGTTTCTCAGCTGCGGAGCCGGCGTCGCGTCGTTTTCTCAGCCGCGATCGGGTTCGCGTCGATCTTTTCTCCGCACGGTGCTCGGTGCGTGTATTTTTGTCCTTAGGCTGCCAGCCTCTCCTTTCAGGGTCCCAGGAACTGGAAGGGCACCACAGAGCAGAGTAGGGGTCTCTCCAGAGACTCCAGGTGCTGGCAGGAAGAAGTCTTTGCTATCCCTGAGACTTCAATAACAGGAGGCAAGCTCTACATCAAGCCCTTGGAGATTTCTTCTTCAAGATGGAAGGCACACAAAGTCCAGTCTTTGCCCTCTTACTCTGGCAGAAGCAGCACTGCAGGAAAGCTCCACAAAGCACAGTCACAGGCAGGGCAGCACTTGTTCCTCAGCGATCAGCTCTTCTCCAGGCAGAGGTTCCCCTTGATTCCAGAAGTGTTTTCTAAAGTTTGTAAGTTTGGGTGCCCTTCTTATACCCATTTTAGTCTTTGAAGTCACCTTCCTTCAAAGGGGACTCACACCTTCTTGTGAAATCCTGCCTTGCCCAGGCAAGGCCTCAGACACACACCAGGGGGTTGGAGACAGCATTGTCAGAGGCAGGCACAGTCCTTTCAGATGAGAGTGACCACTCCACCCCTCCCTCCTAGCAGAGATGGCTAATCAGGAATGCAGATCACACCCCAGCTCCCTTTGTGTCACTGTCTGGTGTGAGGTGAAAAACAACCCAACTGTCAAACTGACCCAGACAGGGAATCCACAAACAAGGCAGAGTCACAGAATGGTTTAAGCAAGAAAATGCTCACTTTCTAAAAGTGGCATTTTCAAACGCACAATCTCAAAATCAACTTTACTAAAAGATGCATTTTTAAATTGTGAGTTCAGGGATCCCAAACTCCACCTGTCCATCTCTTCTCTAGGGGAATCTACACTTTAATCATATTTAAAGGTAGCCCCCATATTATCCTATGAGAGAGAGACAGACCTTGCAACAGTGAAAACGAAATTGGCAGTATTTCACTGTCAGGACATATAAACCACATTACTATATGTCCTACCTTATCCATACACTGTACCCTGCCCTTGGGGCTACCTAGGGCCTACCTTAGGGGTGCCTTACATGTAAGGAAAGGGAAGGTTTAGGCCTGGCAAGTGGGTACACTTGCCAAGTCGAATTTACAGTGTAAAAATACACACACAGACACTGCAGTGGCAGGTCTGAGACATGATTACAGAGCTACTTATGTGGGTGGCACAACCAGTGCTGCAGGCCCACTAGTAGCATTTGATTTACAGGCCCTGGCACCTCTAGTGCCCCTTACTAGGGACTTACTGGTAAATCAAATATGCCAATCATGGATAAACCACTTACATACAATTTAAACAGGAGAGCATATGCACTTTAGCACTGGTTAGCAGTGGTAAAGTGCTCAGAGTTGAAAAGCCAACAGCAACATGTCAGAAAAATATAGGAGGCAGGAGGCAAAAAAGTCTGGGGATGACCCTGCAAAAGCAAAAGTCCAACACGACCCCCTACCAGCCTAAAGCCAGGGGAGAACAATCAATACCTTGATGTACTTCCCTGATTGGGGCGATAGAACAGGGACCCAGGCCCACAACAGCAGGGGCATGCTCCAGTTCTACGCCTCCCTGACTCCAGTTGGATCCCTCTGTCCATACTCTCAGGGCCCACTAAGCTAACCCATGGGGAACCCTTCTCCACATCTACAGACACCATCTGGGCAACACCTATCTTTACTTTGCTCACAGATGTATTGCAATGGGCAGATAGTACCACTAGGGCCAACACAGTGGTGTTGCCCACTCCACCCCCGGGGTGTGACTCTCGTCCTCCCCCCCCCAGGGGCAACTCTGTCCACCAGGACAGCAAGCCACAGTGGCCCCAGACAACTGTCAGGGATGAGAGCCCGACCTCAGGCCTCTCTAACCACTGTGCCTGTGGAGAGTGGGGGGTGGTAGCCCCAGGTGCCTGGCACCCTTTGACCACTCTCTCTTCCACCAGGTCAGGGATGTTAACCTGACCCTGGTCCTCCCCTCTGGGGCTCTGTACCCTCCCTGCAGAAGCGGCACCCCCAGAGTCCAAAACTGTCAGGGTGCTTGTAGAAGCAGTCCTGCACAATTCTTCCATCAGTGCAGGGATGTTAACCTGCAACTGATCCTCCAACCTGGGGTCTGTACCTTCAGGTTGGACCAGGGCCAGGGGTGAGGCTTCCCTCCCCCTGCCCTCTCTTCTGGGGTCCTGAACCACCCAACTAGGAGCGGTCCCCCCAGAAGACAACATGGTAGGGGTACTGTTAGCAGTAGCCCCTTCCTCCAGGTCAGGGGGGACACCCTTAACCTGGCCTCCCAATCCAGGGTCTGTACCCACAGACTGGATCACTGCCTGGCAACCCAGGACTTCCTGGGGGGCATACCTACCCCCTACCAGGTCAGAGTTTACCCTCTGAATCTGGTCATCCAACCCAGGGTCACCACCCTGCGGTTGAACCACTGCCTGGCACACCAGGACTTCCTTGGGAGCACATTTACCCCCCATCAGGTCAGAGTTTACCCCCTGAACCTGATCATTCAACCCAGAGTCACCACCCTGCGGTTGAACCATTGCCTGGCACACCAGGACTTCCAGGGGAGCACACCTACCCCCTACCAGATCAGAGCTTACCCCCTGAATCTGGCAATCCAACCCAGAGTCACTACCCTGCGGTTGAACCACTGCCTGGCGCACCAGGACTTCCTTGGGAGCACACGTACTCCCCATCAGGTCAGAGTTTACCCCCTGAACCTGATCATCCAACCCAGAGTCACCATCCTGCGGTTGAATCATTGCCTGGCGCACCAGGACTTCCTGGGGGGCACACCTACCCCCCACAAGGGAAACACTTTCCCCAAGGGCCATACAAGAGTCTGGCTGGCGCAGGTCTCCTGACCTCTGCCCATCTGACAGAGTCTGGATTCCCCCCAGCCCAGAAATGGTCTCACCAAGGTCATTCCTGGGGGGCTCTGCACTCAGAGCTGACCCCTGACCCTCCAGGTTCTCCACTGGGGTCCGCAACCCCCCCTCAACCCTCTGTCTGGACTTCTGCAACCCCTCACTAGGAGTGGTACTGCCAGACACCAGAACTGGTGGGACGCTGGCTACAGCCGCCCCCCCAAGTTCTCCTGACACTGTGGGGTCTCCCTCAACAGATGGCCCTATGGTACAGGCTAGGCTCCCCTCCTGGGGTTCCCGCAGGGAACCCTCCAGGACCGGGGACCGGATCTCGGGCACCTTGGGCCTCAACCCATCCCCATTCCCTCTCCTCTGAGACTGGACATGGGGTCCCTCACCCATCCCACTACACTGGGACCTACCTGGGACACTACAATCCTTCCCTACCTCACCTGGTTGGGAACTACCTAGACCACTCCTCTCAGGAGCACCCCCAAATGCCTCTTCAGACTCTCTGGTACTCACCCAGAAGTCTGCCTCCATTGTAAGCTCCCTGGGGTCAGAGAACTCACACTCCACCTGGTGTTGGCATAGCTCTGGAAAATAAGGACTAGACATATGCTCTCCAGCAATTACATCACTCAGCCCCTCACATGAATTAACCAAAGTACCCTTCACCCAACCATCCAGTGACTCTGCTTTGACAAAGCACCCCACATCACCCTCCTGAGACTGGTGAGACAGTACCTGACTGTCCCTGACACTCAACCCACACTCTTCTGGGATGTTTTCACACTCCATAACCAGGACTTCTACCTGGGGGGGACCCCTCTCCCTGTCACTCTCACTTAGAGTCAGTAGAGTGTCCCTCCCACCAGTAGGAATATGACTCCCCATGCCAGTTCCCCAATCCACCTCAGGGACCCTGTGCATCACTGGAGCTACCTCATACCCCTGAACCTCCTGGCGTGTGTTAACTCCCTCCTTCAAGTAGGGCACCACATCTCTGGGCATGTGCACTTCTTCAGCAGTACTGGATACAAGATTTTTGCTGCCACCATCTGAACTGGACTCAGCCCTCATGGCCTCCAGCTTCAGCCCTTCACAGCTCAGCTCTTGAGCTGCAATCCTTTCTTTTTCTAGGACTAAGGCTCTCTCCTCCTCAGCCCTCTCAAGCTCTGCATCTAGCTCTTCCAGACTCCGGATTCGAGCTAGGAGCCACTCATCTCTTTCTGTTTCCTCCTCCTCAGAGTAGTTATCCTCCTCCTCAGAGTAGTTATCCTCCTCAGACTCATTTGGTGGTGTTGCCTGACAACGTTTCAATTCATACTGAAACAGGGCTGACTCAAGATCCTCCCTTCTGGATTTCCTGTTCACAGCCAGTCCCCTTTCCATGCAGAATGCTTTAAGCTGCCACTTTTTATACATAAATAGGTGCCAGAAATTGACTTCCATTCTGCAAAGGCTTCACAACCAAAAAACAAAGTCCAAAAATATTATCAATACTTCCAGGAGGACATCAGAGAACAAAAAGCAGAATCACAAGACAAGTAGTATGTGGTCACGTAGTGGTCTGAGATCAAAACAGTAGTGTACACTCAATTACTGTATGTCAAGTACAAATACAAGTCCAAATCCCGACCGCTGGTCACCAATGTTAGAAATGGGGTCTTTGGTTGACAGTCAGGTTACCCCCTGTTCAAGCAAGGACCCTCACTCTAGTTAGGATAAAAGAGAATCACCCTCAGCTAACCCCTGCTTACCCCCTTGGTAGCTTGGCAGAGCAGTAGGCTTAACCTCAGAGTGCTGGGCGTAAAGTATTTGTACCAACACACACAGTAACTTAATGAAAACACTACAAAATGACACAACACCAGTTTAGAAAAATAGGAAATATTTATCTAGACAAAACAAGACCAAAACGACAAAAATCCAACATACACAAGTCAAGTTATGATTTTTAAAAGGTTTAAAATAAAAAGAGTCTTTAGGTAGTTGTAACAACACACTAGCGCTGCTAGCGTGTAAATGTACCTGGTTTGCGGCAAAAATAACCCCGCACGGGCGGTGTGCGTCGAAAATAACCCGGCACGGGTATATGCGTCGAAAACAGCTCGGCTCGGCGAGGCGCGTCGAAAAAGCCAGCCACGCGACGGTCCGAAGTCCCGCGGCGCTGGTTGCGATCTCTCAGCCTTCGTCAGCGATGCTGCGCGTCGTTTCTCCTGCTCCGGGCGTCGATTCTCCGGTCGCGTTTCCAGCGGCGTCGTTTCTCAGCTGCGGAGCCGGCGTCGCGTCGTTTTCTCAGCCGCGATCGGGTTTGCGTCGATCTTTTCTCCGCACGGTGCTCGGTGCGTGTATTTTTGTCCTTAGGCTGCCAGCCTCTCCTTTCAGGGTCCCAGGAACTGGAAGGGCACCACAGAGCAGAGTAGGGGTCTCTCCAGAGACTCCAGGTGCTGGCAGGAAGAAGTCTTTGCTATCCCTGAGACTTCAATAACAGGAGGCAAGCTCTACATCAAGCCCTTGGAGATTTCTTCTTCAAGATGGAAGGCACACAAAGTCCAGTCTTTGCCCTCTTACTCTGGCAGAAGCAGCACTGCAGGAAAGCTCCACAAAGCACAGTCACAGGCAGGGCAGCACTTGTTCCTCAGCGATCAGCTCTTCTCCAGGCAGAGGTTCCCCTTGATTCCAGAAGTGTTTTCTAAAGTTTGTAAGTTTGGGTGCCCTTCTTATACCCATTTTAGTCTTTGAAGTCACCTTCCTTCAAAGGGGACTCACACCTTCTTGTGAAATCCTGCCTTGCCCAGGCAAGGCCTCAGACACACACCAGGGGGTTGGAGACAGCATTGTCAGAGGCAGGCACAGTCCTTTCAGATGAGAGTGACCACTCCACCCCTCCCTCCTAGCAGAGATGGCTAATCAGGAATGCAGATCACACCCCAGCTCCCTTTGTGTCACTGTCTGGTGTGAGGTGAAAAACAACCCAACTGTCAAACTGACCCAGACAGGGAATCCACAAACAAGGCAGAGTCACAGAATGGTTTAAGCAAGAAAATGCTCACTTTCTAAAAGTGGCATTTTCAAACGCACAATCTCAAAATCAACTTTACTAAAAGATGCATTTTTAAATTGTGAGTTCAGGGATCCCAAACTCCACCTGTCCATCTCTTCTCTAGGGGAATCTACACTTTAATCATATTTAAAGGTAGCCCCCATATTATCCTATGAGAGAGAGACAGACCTTGCAACAGTGAAAACGAAATTGGCAGTATTTCACTGTCAGGACATATAAACCACATTACTATATGTCCTACCTTATCCATACACTGTACCCTGCCCTTGGGGCTACCTAGGGCCTACCTTAGGGGTGCCTTACATGTAAGGAAAGGGAAGGTTTAGGCCTGGCAAGTGGGTACACTTGCCAAGTCGAATTTACAGTGTAAAAATACACACACAGACACTGCAGTGGCAGGTCTGAGACATGATTACAGAGCTACTTATGTGGGTGGCACAACCAGTGCTGCAGGCCCACTAGTAGCATTTGATTTACAGGCCCTGGCACCTCTAGTGCCCCTTACTAGGGACTTACTGGTAAATCAAATATGCCAATCATGGATAAACCACTTACATACAATTTAAACAGGAGAGCATATGCACTTTAGCACTGGTTAGCAGTGGTAAAGTGCTCAGAGTTGAAAAGCCAACAGCAACATGTCAGAAAAATATAGGAGGCAGGAGGCAAAAAAGTCTGGGGATGACCCTGCAAAAGCAAAAGTCCAACAAATCCGTGTTAGGATTTAGGGTTGAAGTGAGGCCAGGGTAGGTTTTAGGGCAGGGTGGGGGTGGAGGGGTAGTTTTGGGGGCAGGTTTTAGGCCTCAGGGCAGGTGAGGGGTCAGGGTACTTTAGTTATTAGGGGTGGGGAAGGTTTTAGGTCTCAGGGTGAGGAGTGCCTGGGCCACTTTTTGGGGGGATTACGTTTTTCAGGGTAGGTTAATGTTTTAGGGCGGGTGAGGGTTGGTGGTGCTATTTTGCTTTTTGTTTGGGGGGTTAGGGTAGTTTTTGTTTTAAGGTCTGGGGTTTTTTGGGTACAGGGTACATTTCTTTGCAGTGGGAAGGGTTTTAAGGCTTGAGTTCTATGGACTACAGCCAGGATCTATAGACATAGGTAGTAAGACAAATAGACAAGGTAGAGCCTGGTGTAACCTAGGGAAATTAAAAGACATAAGTGTATTTGATTTATAGAACTGCTTTATTGAGGAAGATTCGGTGCAAGAAAATTATGATCGTGGTGAGACTACAATCAAGGAGACTTTCGATAGACTTTAGACAGAATAATTCATATTAAAGATTAAACCTAAACTGTCAGCCTCCTGGTCCATCGTAACTTTAAAAGAGACTAAACCTAAATGTAGGAAGCTGTAAAGGCAGTGGGGTAGGACCTATTCTGATGGTGATAAACCGTCCTTAAAAGAAGGTCTCAATCAATATATTAGAAACTAGGAAAGCCAGAGATCAGTACTATGCCACAACTGTCTTAGAAGCTGCCAATAAAAATAAGAAAACATTTGAGATAGCAAGACAGTTGCCAGTTCCAGAGTGCATTAAAGGTACAGTGAGACCATCGAAGAAATTGTTTGACAAGTTATCAGATTTTTTCACAATAAGATTGAAGTAATTCTAAAGGATATAGGGGATGATTCTGACATCTTTGTTATAGATAACCTCCAGCCAAATGATACCTTGAGAATTGAGATGGTGCTGCATGATTGTGGAGGTATGGAAATGGGTCTACTTAGTAAACTGGACAGTGTTGGCCTATGAGTAGTGACATGTTTAGGGAACTAGCTATGTCCATCTCCTCTGGTTCTTTACATGATCCTCTCCTGCATGGGGTCTGGAAGGAAAGGGCATGCAATGTATTCCCAGGCCTCCTGAAGGTTTGTAATAAATCTCTAACCACTAGCAAGGTTCCTTCTGACTGGAAAAAAGCACTGAAAAAGTACTGAAAAAAACGTCTACTGACATAAATGACCTTAGGAACTACAGGCCTATTTCTCTACTTCCATATCCGGTAAAAACTGTTGAGAAATATGTCAGCAGGAAGTTAGAAAAATATTCGGAAGATTACAAATTCTGGAAGAGGAACAGACAGGCTTTAGACCATCACATGGTATTTAAAAAGCCCTAATCCGTGCCCTGGATGAGCTGGGAATGAAAGGCTGATAACGGAAAAGTGCCAGTATTGATTTTATTGGATCTATCTGCAGCTTTCGAAACTGTCAACCATCGAATACTGTTGGACAGAATTAAGGAAATTGGGATTGGAGGAGATTTTCTGGACTGGATGAACTCATATTTACTGAGAGATGCCAGGCCATTATGCTTCCCCCTTTCCAATCTCACTTTCAAGAGATAAGACATGGGGTGCCGCAGGGCTCGGCATTGAGTCCTATCCTGTTTAATATGTATTTCCAACCACTTCTGAAACAAATGAAGGTATATGGAATTTCTTTTGTTATTTATGCAGATAAAACTCAGATTCTTCTATTTCTGGATAATAACGAATCATCCAAATTGGATGGGCTGCATACTTGCTTGTTTGAAATGGCAAGATGGCTTCAGCAGAAGAATCTAAAATTTATGGAAGCAAGACGGAGTTTCTTTGTTGTAGTTCGGCAAAAATGTCATTCTCTCTGACAAGTAATGTTTGGTCATGGAACAGTTCTGAGAGCAGTGGCACAGCTCAAAATGTGCGTGATTTGGGAGTACTGTTGGATGAGAACTTTATGATGGAAACTTTTGTAAATTAGACAGTGGAGACATGCTATGGCCTACTGAGAAGTTCAAGGAAAATTATCACGGTACTACCTCAACCAGCTAGGAAGCTGGTACAAAGTGTGGTACTTAGCCAATTAGAATATCGTAATGCGCTTTTGCTGGGAGTTCCAGAATATTTGTTAAACTGATTGGAAAGGGTGCAAAAAGTTGCAGAAAAGCTGGTGCTTAACAAATGTAGGCTTGACTCTTCCTCAGGTGCCTTAAAAGAATTGCACTGGTTACCAGTGAGGGAAAGGACAGTATTTAAAGCAATGTGCATTGTTTTTAAATTTATGAATGGAACCGGTCCACCACTTCTGAAGAAGAGATTCTGATGTTATGGACCACAGAGGCAGCTGAGGTCTGCATTGACAAGCCTGATATGTGTACCCAGATTTAAGCAGGTTCAGATTGGTGGGAGATCCTTTCAGGTGAAAGCTGCACAGCTGTGGAACAAGTTGCCTCTTCTCCTTAGGAAGGAAAGAAGTTTGATCTGTTTCAGGAAAAAGTTAAAAACATGGCTCTTCCCTAAGTAGTAGATGAGCTTTAAGGTATTATGGGTTAGTCTAGGTCTTGCATTTTGTGGGGTGAACACACGCTTTAAAAATGGGTGTTGATAATAATAATAATAATAATAATAATATAAGAGTAGGGAGGGTCTTAGACTTTGGTTTGGAAGGGGTTAAGGGGGTTGTTTTAAGCCTCAGGGTGGGTGGGGGGTTTGGGGTACATTTTTAACTTTAGGGGGAAGGTTGTATGGCTGAACGATGCATGTGTTTAGCACATATACCTTTACTAGACATGCTTTTACAACAAAATTTATTGTAAAGGCATGCATGGTAAAGGAATGCATAGTAAAGTCATGGTTGTATTCTCAACAGCGTTGTTCAGCCATGCATGGTTCTATCAAGCGGGTTTAGTCAAACAACCTCTTGCAACCAGTGCTGAATTTGATCCAGTGGATGCCAGTGGAAGCAACAAGATCACATTTTTGGGTACAGCACTTATTTTTCTGAATCAGACATTCAATAAGAGCAGAAAAGACAAAACATATAGGCCCTCATTATGACATTGGCGTTAAGTCCCGCTTACCGCCATGCCGACTGCCGCCAACATACCGCAACCACAGCGGTGTACCGCTACCCATAGTATGACACACACATAGCAATCCGTCACTATACAGCCACACACACATGCCCACCAGCCCAAAGGTCAGTGATAAACTGGCGGTACCAAAACCCACACCGTTACGCCAACAGAACTACGCCCACAACATTATGACCCACGAATCACTGCGGCTGACATTAACCGTTGTGAACATTGGCAGTACATACCGCCACGCTCAAAATACACACACATATAAAACAACACCACAATGGACAATTCAAACTACACACACCTGACACACACACCACACCCACACACCCACACCAATATAAAACTACCCACAACCCTTTATGATTCCAAAAAATGCACAACAGAGAGAGAGATAGACCAAGAGCACCAACAGAACCAGAGCAACAGAACACCCATATACCATCTACGCACCTCACAGCACACACCCTAACACATCACCCCACACACCCTCACACACACCACACACACTACACCCATAGCACCACAAAGACACAGCAGGTTCTCAGAGGAGGAGCTATGGATCATGGTGGAGGAAATCAGCCAGGTAGAGCCACAGCTATTCGGATCACAGGTGCAGCAGACATTCATCGCTAGGAAGATGGAGCTATGGTGGAGAATCGTGGACAGGGTCAAAGCCGTGGGACAGCACCCAAGAACAAGGGATGACATTAGGAAGAGGTGGAACCATCTATGGGGGTAGGTGCGCTCCGTGGTAACAAGACACCAGATAAGAGTACAGAGGACTGGCGGTGAACCCCCACCTTCTCCCCCACAACTAACAACATGGGAGGAGCAAGTCTTGGCAATCATGCATCCTGAGGGCCTGGCAGGAGTAGCAGGAGGTCTGGACTCTGGTAAGTCAAATCTCTATTACTATCACCCCTCACCCCCCTAACTGCATGCCATCACAAACCCCTACCCCTACCCTCACCCCCGTCACCCCACCACCTCACATACACCCCACCATCACACCCCACCCATCCCAATACCAAGCTCTGCATGCACCACTAATGCATGGACATCACTGACAGCCCTGAATGGACACCCATCGCTAAAGCATGCACATTAGAGAGAATCACCTAGGCCACAAAATAACTATTCACACAAGGCAAAGTTGCCAAGGCGATCACAACCATACAGGGCAACACACCCATGCACAACATGTCACACGCAGAAACAATAACACTGCATTTACATCCCCACAGGTCCCACCCCCAACATCACCGGAGAGGAGGTTCCAGCAACATCCAGTCTCCCCACAGAAGAGGCCCACAATGATGACAGCAGCTTTGCATGCCTAGATCAGGATCACCAACCTGGCCCATCAGGGACCTCCGGAAAGTCGGTTACCCAGACACAGTCCCATACCACCATAGAGCCTCCGACTTCAGGAAACACCACCACAGCACCCACCCAGCGGGCCCAAACCTCTGTTCCCAGGACACGTCAATCAGCAGTGTGTCCACCACTACAGGGACCACAGGACACCCCACAAACACAGGACGATCAGGGACCTGGGCTCAGTGGCAGTGGGCACATGGTTCAGGGGACAGAGGCACAGGACAACAGGGAAGCTGGGAGGACTGCTGTGTGACAGGGAGAGGACAGGCTCTGGGAACCAACTCTCCACAAGGCACTCACCAATATCCTGGGAGCATACCACCATTCCCAGGAGACGATGGGCCAGATACTGGGCAAGTTTCAGGAGACCCAGCGGCTGCAGGAGGGACAGTACCTGGGGATCAGGGAGGACCTGAGGGACATCCACACCACGCTGGGAACTATTGCAGGGGTGCTGGCAGACATGGCCAACACCATGAGGGAGGCAGTGGCACACCAACAGGCCCCTGACACTAGCCACACCGATGAACAGCCCTCCACCTCCGCTGACGCTAGTGGACAGGAGGCCCCGCCACAGGAACAACAGGCTACCAGCATCCCACGCCCTGCAGAAGGAGAACCACCACGCAAATGGTCCCTGTGATCCAGGCAGAAGCCAGCGACTATTGCCAAGACCCCTGCCAGGAAATAAGACTCTCCTGATTGTCACCCTTGTGTCCCACTCTGTCACCCTGTCCACCTTGAACTGCCATTGCTCCACTTCCTCTGCCCCCTTGGACAATGCACCTGTGATTCAAATAGACTGGAACTCTATCCTGGACTATCCTCCACCCCCTCCCCAGCCTATACCAATACCCCATCCACTTATTAGCACATGAATAAACATCCTTGTAAAAAATGCAAGTATTGAGTCTGTCAAGTGATTGAACTATGTATTTGTTTCACAAGCTGTAGACATTGCAATTCAACTGTACAGCCATGTATACTTAGATATGACCTGTAGTTTGCTGCAGTCAATACACCAGGAGCCAGAGTGGGGCACAGATATCTGTGACTAGACATGTCAAAGGGTACAGTAAATGGCCATAGTAATGGGAACATCATCCTGCCAGTGAAAACTTATAAACACAAAACTGCAAAGGTAGGTGAAGTTACAGTGTCTTACCTGTGTGCCACTGGAAGTACTGTTGAATGACTGCTGTTCTGTTGTTCACATCCTCTTCCTCTGCCACATCTTCTTCACTGTCCACAGGCTCCACTGCTGCCCCATGCCCATCTCCAGCCTCATCCGCCTGCAGAAAATGCATCTGGAGTCTCAAGGCAAGGTTGTGCAACATACAGCATGCCACAATGATCTGGCACTCCTTCGTGGGTGAGTAGCACAGGGAACCACCTGTTAGATGGAGGCAACGAAACCTGGCCTTCAGGAGGCCAAATGTTCGCTTTATCTTCTTGTTCGCCCATGTGCCTCATTGTAACGTTCCTCTGCCCTTGCCCTGGAATTCCTCACTGGGGTCAGTAGCCATGAGAGGTTGGGGTAACCAGAGTCACCTGCAAATACAGAGGGATACCTGTTAGCCAGACACTAAGCCTTAGGGCCAACCCCACACCCATATACCAACATCCACTGGGTAGGGACCGTGGGCTCACCTATTAGCCACACCCGGTGCCGCTGGAGTTGAGCCATCACATATGGGATGCTGCTATTCCTCAAGATAAAGGCATCATGCACAGACCCAGGACACTTTGCATTAACGTGGGAGATGTACTGGTCCACCAGCACACTATATGCACATTCATCGAGTGAAAGCTCTTTCGATTTCTGAAAACATGTTCATTTCACCGGGGGGAACAAAGGCAATATGTGTACCATCTATTGCCCCAATTATGTTGGGGATATGTCCCATTGCATAGAAATCAGCTTTCACTGTGGCCAAATCCTCCACCTGGGGGAAAACGATGTAGCTGCTCATGTGTTTCATCAGGGCAGACAACACTCTGGTCAGCACGTTTGAGAACATTGGCTGTGACATTTCTGCTGCCAAGCCTGCTGTCACTTGGAAGGAGCCAGTTGCCAAGAAATGGAGCACAGATAGGAAATGCACAAGAGGGGGGATCCCAGTGGGGTGACGGATAGCGGCGATTAGGTCTGGCTCCAATTGGGCTCACAGATCTTGGATTGTGGCCCTATCAAGTCTGTTGATGAGGATAATGTGCCTGTCCTCCATTGTTGCTCAGTCCACCAGAGGCCTGTACACGGTGGCATGCCTCCATCTCCAATCATCTGCAGCGGTTGTAATCTAGGGGGCAAAACGATGAGCATTTGGTCAGTTTCCAACATTTCCTAAATGTACAGTGCATTGCATGTTGTTATAGAAACAGTATGTTGCTGTTTAGCCCCAAAATGTGCCTATGTGTGCTGTGACGCAGTTAGGTGCCATGGCCTGCCCCCCCCCTGAAATGGCAGCCGCCTGTCCTGTGTCGATGGACAGGTGGAAATGAGGTAATGCAGCTGACGTTGTGCAAGGTTGCGGGAGACGGTTGAGTACCGCCGTGCAACTCCTCATTGGTTGTTAGTGGGCCCTATGGGTTACAGTAGCCAATAGTGATGTACCCTGGTGGTGACGGTATGCACCACAGCGGACGTGACCGCCATTTTCTATCTGTTCACTCACTTGCTACCTGACCTTCAACAGGAGAGGACCCACATCTCAAGTGCTGCTGTGACCTGTGTCTGGAACTGACCATGGCTCGTGTCACTGGGGAAAGGGCCCCTGCCTTCACTGCTGAGGAGTTGGAGAGACTAGTGGATGGGGTCCTACCCCAGTACCTATTGCTGTAAGGGCCTCCAGATCAGCAGGTGAGTACACTGTGAGCACGATGCATGAGGCATGAATGCATGGAGTGCTGTATGTGAGGGCCTCGTGTAAGGGGGAGTGTTTGAGGGGTCCTGGGCAGCGTGCTGCATGTATGGTGGGCAATGTCTGTGTGTAAGGGGATGGGAGGGCTATGGTGGGCCATGAGTGTAACAGGCCGGATGGGATGACTGATACCTTTTTCTATGTTTATTTCTCTGCAGGTCAGTGCCCATCAGAAAAAGGGTATATGGCGTGCCATCACCAAGGACATGCGGACCCTGGGGGTCTACAGCAGGCGGAGCACCCACTGTCGCAGACGGTGAGAGGACCTGAGACGCTGGGCAAGGAAGAAGGCGGAGGCCCAGCTGGGGATGGGGTCCGAACAAGGAAGGGGTGCCTGTTGAACCCTGAACCCCCTGATGTTCCGCATACTAGCTGTGGCATATCCGGAGCTGGATGGGTGCTTGAGGCCGTCACAGCAGCCACAAGAGGGTGAGTACATTTCCCAATATACTACTGGCGTGTGGTGAGGTGGTCTATGGGTGAGGTATGTGCACCTGTTGGTGCCCCTAGGCCATGCCGGACATTGCAGGGTAAGTCCTATGTTGGGCAGGGTATGATGTGAACCACCTCCAACCAAGCTAGTAGGCATCCACTACTGGGCAGGGGTCTGTGAGTGTCAGGTATGCTGCTAATGACGTTAGGTATTCCTGTCCATGGGCTGGTGACTAGCATTGTGACTGGTAGTGCATTGCCTAGTGCGTAGGGCTGTTCCCTGTGTGTGTGTGTGTGTGTCGTGTATGCCAATGGTGGTGGTGTTACTGCTATTGACCAAGTGTATCCTCTGTCTCTTCCCCCCCTTTTTGTTTTGTCATCCTGTAATGTCATCCTGTAATTGTCATAATGTAATGTGCATTAGCATGATCTGGTGGAGGAGCAAAGGCACCGGCGACAGAGGGATCTGCATCCCACAGGGCCCAGGAGGCCGAATCTACAGATGGTGAGGGCACCAGTGAGATGGAGGGCGAGGGGAGCACCACGGCGGAGAAAGTAGGGGACAGTTCAGACAGTGATACCTCCTCCGATGGAAGCTCCCTAGTGGTGGCGGACATCTCTGTGGTCACCCCAACTACAGGTACAGCTGCCACCCCGTACCAGCACCGCCCTCCTATCAGCCCCTCAGCAAGTTTTCCGTGCCCGCTCACCCAGGAGGGTGGGCATCTCCTTCGCCCCAGGCACCTCAGTCCCTGACCCAGTTAGCCGTGCTGCCCTGAGTGAGGAGGCTATTGACCTCCTGAGATCCATCTCTGTAGGGCAGTCAACCATAGTGAATGCCATCCAGGGCCTGGCAGGGCATTTGCAACATACAAATGCATTCCTGGAGGGCATTCGCTCTGGCGTGGCGGCCCAACAGAGATCATTCCAGACTCTAGCCTCCTCCCTGATGGCAGCCATTGTTCCTGTCTCTAGCCTCCCCCCTCCAACTTCCTCTGCCCAGTCCCATGCCCCTGAACCCAATCCTATGCCAAGCACACATTCACTCGAGCATGCACCCAAGACAACACACATGAGTGGTTCAGGCAAACACACGCACCACACATCATCCTACAGGCACTCACACAAACACCATCCAGATGCTGACATAACAACATCCACTGCCTCCACTGTGCCCCTCTCCTCCATGACGTCTATCTCGCTCCCAGTAGCATATCCACTCACACCTGCATGCACCACATCCACACCCACTGCGTCCATCACCATCACACCTATCAGTACATGCCCCTCACTGGCAGTCGCCACCCCCACATCCATGCACACATCCCCTGTGCCCTATCCCACTGTGTCTGTGCCCCCTCCTCCCAAAGTACACAAACGCAAGCACTCAGACACCCAACCACCATCCACCTCACAACAGCATCCAGCCCATGCACCTGCACCCAAACACAGCAGACAGACACCTACAACCACTCCCTCTTCCTCCACTCCCTTCGTCTTCATCCCGCCCCAGAATCCCTAAGAAACCTTTCCTCTCCTTTGTTGACCTCTTCCCTACCCCTCCCCCCGAGTCCTTCACGTCAGGCCAGGGTGGGCAGAACCCAAGCCAGCACCTCAGCCACCGAGTCCACGGCCACTGTAGTTTCGGCAGCTACTGCTTGTGTGAGAGGCTCCAAGGAGACACCCATCAGCACTGGCAGTGTGCCTGTACCAGCTGCCAAGGGAAAAGGCAAGGTGGCACAACCACACGGTTAAGGTAAGGGCAAGGAGGCACCACCAGAAGGCAAGGAGGCACCACCACACAGCAAGGGCAAGGAGGCACCACCACACAGCAAGGGCAAGGAGGCACCACCACATGGCAAGGGCAAGGAGGCACCACCACACGGCAAGGGCAAAGGGCCTGCCCCTGCAGGCAGGAGTGACAGGAGGCCTGGTGCTGTGACAGAATCTGAGCCCACAAAAGCAACCATGGTGTTTCTTCCATCGGAGGCTTCAGTGTAAGGGCAGGAGCCTCCCCCCCGGCAGCACCGCCACCTGCACCGCCACCAGCACCGCCACCTGCACCGCCACCAGCATCACTGCCAGCAGCAGCAGCCCCAGTGGGCAACCGTCCGAGGCTGCGGGGGAAGGGCAGGAGCCTCCCCCACCACTGGCAGCACCGACACCAGCACTGCCATCAGCACCCCCACCTGCACCACCACCAGCACCGCCACCTGCACTGCCACCAACACTACTGCCTGCAGCAGAAGCCCCAGTGGGCAGCCGTCCGAGGCTTCAGGGGAAGGGCAGGTGCCTCCCCCCACCACTGCTAGCACTGCCACCTGCACCACTACCAGCACCGTCACCTGCACCACAACCAGCACCACTGCAAGCAGCAGCAGCCCCAGTGGGCAGCCGTCCGAGGCTGCAGGGGACGGGCAGGAGCCTCCCCCCACCACTGACAGCACCGACACCAGCCCTGCCACCACTGAGCATCCATCACCACTGGTGGGAAGTGTGTAGTCCTGCCTCCATGGACTGTAGTACGTCCTGGCCCCTGCAAATCCTGTGGGTGTGATGCCCAGGTGAGAGACTGTGATTTGCACTCCCAAAGATCTGCATCACAGGGCACAATGACCCCTCCAGAACCAGTAGAAGAAGGCATCCCCTCACCACATCCTTGCCAGAATGAAGCACACAGGGCACAAGGCCCCCTACAGAACCAATGGACGAAGGCATCCACTCACCGCATCCTTGCTAGGATGAAGCACACAGGACACAATGCCCCCTCCAGAACCACTGGACAAACCACCCACTTGATAGACTGTGGCCTTGCACTCCCCAGGACCAAGCAGTGGGCAAACCACCCACTTGAGAGACTGTGGCTTTGCACTCCCCAGGCCAAGCAATGGGCAAACCACCCACTGGAGAGACTGTGACTTTGCACTCCCCAGGACATCGCACAGGGGATGTTGCCCCCTCTAGGACAAGTGGCATTGTACCATCTTCTGGCTGAGGTGCCCCCATTCGGGCTCCATGGCAGCGTGGTTCTTCCCTGAGTGTCCAGAGGTGAGTCCTTTGCCTTTTGTGTTCTGTTTCTGCCGTGGTTTTGATGTTTTTGGTACCGCCCCGGAAAAGGTGGTGGATAGGCCTGTCATAATAGAGTGGGTGATACATTGTCTTCTGCCTGGCTGTTGGCGGTTACCGCTGCGGTGCTTCTTGCTACCGCCGTGGAGGTCACTGTGTGTTAAAGTGGCTGTCTGTGTTGACGGTTTCCTCCATGGTCATAATTCAATTTTGTTTTACCACCAGTTTGTTGGCGATATTACCGCCGCTTTATCACCGAACGCCAGGGTTGTAATGAGGGCCTTAAAGCAGTAAGACAGAGGAAGAGAAAGACTGAAAAATCGCCATCAAAGGAGAAAACAGGAACCTGCAAGAGAGATAAAAGAGCAGGGAGTGTCTGGTAGTGTATTAAAGAGCCTTGATGTGGATTCAGGACTGCCAGTCTTGGTAATGGGTGAGCTAACATTTAATTCTACTGGCCGTGGACTTCTGAGCAGAGCTTTGGGCACCGATCTTCTATCTTTTACAAATTAAGTACTGCTTGCAACTGAGAACAGCAACAGTATGTGATACATCAGCCCTCATTCTGAGTTGTTCTGAAGGGTTTGGAGGGAAACTGTGTTGAGGAAAACTACACATTACTAATTTTACCTTGGAATGATTTTACCTGTGACTTGAGTCATACCATACCATTTTGGTTTTATACCACAGTAAGACTGCATGTTTTTCTGCGTCTTCAGATGTAAAACTCATAATTAAGACCAACTTCTATGCTCAAATTTTGCAAAGTCCCACATGAGGAAATGAGTACAAAGAGAAATCAAAGGTATGTGTATTATTTTGTAGGATTTTATGATCAGAGATAAAAAAAGTCCAGATTCTCTTAAAGACTCAGAGGTGAGTATTATACTACTATTTTCTTTGTTACAAATTTTTAACAGCAAATATTACAATTAAAAAATCCTTAATGTAACAGTTCTCAGAAACTTCATTGTAGACATGAAGAAAATACTTTTTATCACTTGTAAACACCCTTTGTCAACATCCTCATATGATGTAAACTAACGACTTGTCCCAGAGGTTTCCCGCAATGTTGTCCAATCACCTTCTGTCACTCCATCATCATTAGTTAACCCTACTGCCAACCTCATGTTATCACCTAATAACAAAACCACCAATTAACAAACAGATTGGGATAAGAAAAAAGGATTTCAAACATTATCATAAGATCTCAACCACTCAAATGACTAAAATATCATACATTATCATGAATACAAGTCTTGTCACATAGCCCTTCACCAATTCTGTACAATAACCTCTCCTGAATGTATCACCCTGCCCTTTTTTCTGTTTAAAAGAATCATACTCAGCTAATCCATTCAGAAAATTAGTATTTTATGAAAGAGATAGGAAGGAAAATAAGCTTTACAACCCAGTGTTTACAATGACATGTCTTCACCACTCATCCTTTACACCACAATGCTTTACCCCACATAAAGTTTACCACCCATTCCTTTATCACAAATATGCCTTTACCATGCAAACCTTTGCAATGCAAGGCAAGTATACTTAAAGTGAGTGCATGTGTGTGTGTGTGTGTGTGTGTGTGTGAGTGTGTGTTTGTGTGTGTGTGTGTGTATCATTGAAAACACCAAAGTTTAAAGCTTAGTTATAGTTAGTAAACCAGATTTTCCCTAAACAAACCACATTCAAACTACACAAACTTTAAACATTCTAAAGTTATAGCTTTCATTTAAAATGTATTTACTACCTTCAAATTATTATAAGCAGCAGACCCCCTTTCAGATCGTTAACCAGACAACACTAACTATAACTTGCTACTCTACCATGCACTGATACTCCATTGCACAACGCTGAACTGTAAGCAACTTGAGAATAGGAAATGAGTGGAGTAGAGCAAAGTAGAGCACGTATTGTACAGTGTAGTATTGTGTTATATAGTGGGTGGCATGGTGTCTCATATAGTGGAGTCAAGTATCGTAGACTGGAGCAGTGAGTTGTAAAGCGCCATGTCATATAGTGGACTGGTGTATCATAGAGAGAAATTGGTTGGCATGTTATGAAGTGTCATACAGTGTAGTACAGTGGCGTTGAGTAGATTGGAATAGTGTAGAGTAGAGTGTCATAGTGTGGCATAGAGTGTAGTACAGTGTTGTATAGTACGATTGCACACACTGGAATAGTGTGTCGGACAGTGGAGCAGCATAGAGTGGAGTGTAACACAGTGGTGAACAGTTGAATAAAGTATGGTAGAGTGGCGCATAGTGGAGTGGAGTACACTGGAGTAGTTTAGATTGGAGTGGCGTGTTGTAGACTACAGTGGTGGGGAGTGCAGTAGAGTGGTGTAGCATCCAGTTGAGTAAAGTTTCATAAATTGGAGTGATGTCTTATACCGTAGAGTGCAGTGGGGTGTTGTACAGCACTGGAAAGTGATGTAGACTAGAGCAGAGTACAGAGGTGTTAATTTCAGATCAATCAATGCACATGACAACTGTAGGAAGTTGGCTCTGTATACACTATTTCAAAGTAAGAAATAGTCTGCACAGAGTCCAAGGGTTCCCCTTAGAGGTAAGATAGTGGTAAAAAGAGATAATTCTAATGCTCTATTTTGTGGTAGTGTGGTCGAGCAGTAGGCTTATCAGAGGGTAGTGTTAAGCATTTGTTGTACACACACAGGCAATACATGAGGAACACATACTCAAAAAAATTCCAGGCCAATAGGTTTTTGTATAGAAAAATATTTTGTCTTAGTTTATTTTAAGAACTATAGGTTCAAGATTTACAATCAATACTTTAAATGAAAGGTATTTCACTCAGGTATCATAGGAACTTTGAATCAACAAAATAGCATGTACAGTTTTGGCAAAAATGGCAATAAGCTATTTTAAAACTAGACAGTGCAATTTTCAACAGTTCCTGGGGGAGGTAAGTTTTGGTTAGTTTTGCAGGTAAGTAAAACACCTACAGGGTTCAAAGTTGGGTCCAAGGTAGCCCACGTTGGGGGTTCAGGGCAACCCCAAAGTTACCACACCAGCAGCTCAGGGCTGGTCAGGTGCAGAGGTCAAAGTGGTGCCCAAAACGCATAGGCTTCAATGGAGAAAGGGGTGCCCCGGTTCCGGTCTGCCAGCAGGTGAGTACCCGTGACTTCGGAGGGCAGACCAGGGGGGTTTTGTAGGGCACCGGGGGAGACACAAGTCAGCACAGAAAGTAAACCATCAGCGGCACGGGGGCGGCCGGGTGCAGTGTGTAAACAGGTGTCGAGTTCACAATAGGTTTCAATGGGAGACCCAGGGGTCTCTTTAGCGATGCAGGCAGGCAAGGGTGGGGGGTCCTCGGGTAGCCACCACCTGGGCAAGGGAGAGGGCCACCTGGGGGTCGCTCCTGCACTGTAGGTCGGATCCTTCAGGTCCTGGGGGCTGCGGGTGCAGTGTCTTTACCAGGTGTCGGGTTCTTTGAGGCAGGCTCAGTTAGGGGGAGCCTCTGGATTCCCTCTGCAGGCATCACTGGAGGGGCTCAGGGGGGTCAACTCTAGCTACTCACAGGGTCGCAGTCACCGGGGAGTCCTCCCTGTAGTGTTGGTTTTCTGCAGGTCGAGCAGGGGGCGTCGGGTACAGAGTGGAAAGTCTCACGCTTCCGGCGGGAAACGTGTGGTCTTTAAAAGTTGCTTCTTTGTTGCAAAGTTGCAGTCTTTGTGGAACAGGGCCGCTGTCCTCGGGAGTTCTTGGTCCTTTTAGATCCAGGGTAGTCCTCTGAGGCTTCAGAGGTCGCTGGAACCTGGGGGACGTGTTGCTGTTGCAGTTTTTCTTGAAGTGGGGAGACAGGCCGGTAGGGCTGGGGCCAAAGCAGTTGGTGTCTCTGTCTTCTCTGCAGGGTTCAGGTCAGCAGTCCTTCTTCGTCTTCAGGTTGCAGGAATCTATCTTGCTTGGTTCTGGGGGCCCCTAAATACTCAATTTAGGGGTGTGTTTAGGTCTGGGGGGTTAGTAGCCAATGGCTATTAGCCCTGAGGGTGGCTACACCCTCTTTGTGCCTCCTCCCTGAGGGGAGGGGGGGCACATCCCTAATCCTATTGGGGGAATCCTCCATCTGCAAGATGGAGGATTTCTAAAAGTCAGAGTCACCTCAGCTCAGGACACGTTAGGGGTTGTCCGGACAGGCCAGTGACTCCTCCTTGTTTTTCTCATTATCTCCCCCGGCCTTGCCGCCAAACGTAGGGCCGTGGCCAGAGGGGGCAGGCATCTCCACTAGCTGGGATGCCCTGTGGTGCTGTAACAAAGGGGGTGAGCCTTTGCGGCTCACCGCCAGGTGTTACAGTTCCTGCAGGGAGAGGTGAGAAGCACCTCTACCCAGTACAGGCTTTGTTACTAGCCACAGAGTGACGAAGGCACTCTCCCCATGTGATCAAACAACAGCAAAAGGAGGGGCAGTGTGGGAGGTTCGGAGAAAACAACTCCTGGTCCAGTGTGGCCAGCAACATGTCTGGTGTGTGGCAGGCTGGCAAAACTAGTCAGCCCACACTGGAAGTCGGGTATGTTTTCAGGGAACATCTCTAAGATGCCCTCTGGGGTGTATTTCACAAAAAAAATTACACTGGCTTCAGTGTGCATTTATTGTGCTGAGAAGTTTGATATCAAACTTCCCAGTTTTCAGTGTAGCCATTATGGTGCTGTGGAGTTCATGTATAACAGACTCCCAGACCATATACTCTTATGGCTACCCTGCACTTACAATGTCTAAGGTTTTGCTTAGACACTGTAGGGGCATAGTGCTTATGCAACTATGCCCTCACCTATGGTATACTGCACCCTGCCTTAGGGCTGTAAGGCCTGCTAGAGGGGTGACTTATCTATGCCATAGGCAGTGTGAGGTTGGCATGGCACTCTGAGGGGAGTGACATGTCCACTTAGTCATTTTCTCCCCACCAGCACACACAAGCTGGCAAGCAGTGTGTCTGTGCTGAGTGAGGGGTCCCCAGGGTGGTGTAAGACATGCTGCAGCCCTTAGAGACCTTCCCTGGCATCAGGGCCCTTGGAACCAGGGGTACCAGTTACAAGGGACTTACCTGGATGCCATGGTGTGCCAATTGTGGAGACAAAGGTACAGGTTAGGGAAAGAACACTGGTGCTGGGGCCTGGTTAGCAGTCCTCAGCACACTTTCAAATCATAACTTGGCATCAGCAAAGGCAAAAAGTCAGGGGGTAACCATGCCAAGGAGGCATTTCCTTACAACAACAAGACATCTTTATACATGAACAATACATTTTCATACACAAACAAAGCCACATCACCCCTGTTGGATTCCACCATCAACCCCAGCATGTCGGTACATGGTCAGGCAGGCTCTTGCCCAGGCCTCAAGGTTAGTGACTGACAGGTCACAGGTGGGGTAACACTTCGCCGACAGCCAAACACACAAGCTTAGATCAGATCCTGCAGATAGACAGCAACACTAAAATGGTCCCTGGAGATTGGCCTCAATAAAGCACAAATGGTCAAAGGGACACATGAATTCCCAAAACACTACAAAAGTAGATGCCACATGTAGTTAGGTACACTTAGCCAATCAGGAAACAGCACACACAGTGACCACACACCCCTCAGGCTGCACATCTGGACATAAACTTGCTGGCCCACATAGTGTTCACATCAGGTCAAGACCCACTTGCATTACCTATCTGGAAATCGTTTCTACAACTCCTTGTCAACTGTTTGCATTTTTTACCAGGGAAATAATGTTTTATGTGTGTATTGCTCCCTGAGAAACTGCATAAAACGTGGGTCATTTTGATATTCTATGAGGGACAGTCCTCAGATCCGGGTGCTGTAACTGCTCTCCTGGCTGTAAGTTTCAGTAAAGGAACTCTTTCCTGTTTTGCCAGATGCCTCTTGTTTCTTCTTTTCTAAGGTAAATCCTCATTCAGGCAACAGTGGTATACAGTCTAGTTGTATTTTGTAGAGTGGAGTGGTGCACAACACAGTACAGTGTTTTAGAGTGTGGTACAGAAGATTGGCACACTGTGTTATGGAGTACAATGTCAATGAGTGGCGTACAGTGGAGAGGTGTACAGTGGAGGAGTGGAATAGGGTGGAACACTGTATCAGAGTAGAGTGCAGTAAAGTGGGTTGCAGTGGCATACAAAGAGTTGCATACAGTGTTGTACAGTGGGCTAGAGTACCATAGAGGAGACTGATCTAGAGTGTTGTACAGTGGCATACAGTGTAGTACAGTGGAGTGAAGGGAGATAGACAGGAGAAAAGTGTTGGTGAGTGGCATGCAGTATAGTAGAGTATTGCAGAGTGGAGTTGCATAAAGTACAGTAATGTGTGAAACAGTGGAGCTGCATAGAGTGGATTGGTGTACAGTAGCATAATGTAAGGTGTAAGTCTTGTACAGTGGAGTAGAGTTGAGTGGAATGGCATAACGTAGTGTGGAGTGAAGTACAATAATGTGTATTGGTGTGTTGTAGAGTAGAGTGGCATGGAGTGGAGTGTACTGGGGTAGCGTAAGTTGTAAATTGTTTTAAATTGGAGTGGGGTCTGACACAGTAGATGGAGTGTTGGGTCACATAGAAATGTGTCCTATAGTGGAATAGCGTGTTGTACATTGGACTGTATGGGTATATAGTTGGACGGTGGAGTGTACAGGGATAGAGTAGAGTGCCATGAAGAATGGTATACTTTTATGGAGTGGAGTTATATAGAGTAGAGGAGAGTGTCATACAATGGAGTGGCATAGAGTGGAGTGGCGTACACTGTAGTGGTATAGAGTGGATTACTGTAAAGTGCAGTAGCATACAGTGAAGAGGTGTTCAATGGAAAACTGTACAGCACAGTATAGAAAAGTGGAGAGGCATAGAGAGGAATAGTGTAGAGTGGAGTGGTGTACAGTGAAGTGGCGTAGTTTGGGGTGGCACATATGAGGAGTGGTATAGAGTGAAGGAGCATACAGTGGAGTGGCATAAAGGAGAATGGCATACAGTGGAGTGTTGTAGAGTGGAGTGGTATACAGTGGAATAGAATACAGTGCAGTGGAATACAGTAAAATGGCAAAGAGTGGAAGAGTGCATTGTGGAGTAACATCCAGTGGAGTGATGAACAGAGGAGTGATGTAGACTACAGTGGTGTACAGTGGCATGGTGTACAGTCTAATAGAGTAGAGTGGGGAGGCATATTCTGGAGACTCGTACAGTTGAGAGGCATAAAATGGAGTGGTGTAGTGTGGAACAGCATATAGTGCAGTGGCATACATATGTATGTGAAATTTAGCAGCAATGTAGATTATGGTGTGCAGAGAAAGGCTATTCAGTGAAATGTGCTGCCTTGCATTTTTCTAGATTTACCAATCCATGCAGGACCACACATGGTAGCCTTGCAGTCCTTTGTAAATTCTGACAAATATTGTATTGCCCATGTGACACGATGAGTGACACAAGGGTACCACAATCCAATAATACAACTAGGCTTTAATTATATTTTGGGCCATGGTTTACAGTGACATACCAATATATAATTGAATAATGGCTGTTTTTAGAGAACGAAAATACAGTCAAATTTGTTTACTACACTTTGCTTGTGTTCAGTTTTAGCACTTTAGATATAGGTAAGTAGTAGGTCCCTACCTAATACCACTTTATTAAACTGGTAATAGGTAGTGACATGTATTTATTAATGTATGTATGAATGTATTTTAAAGTAATTATACAGTCATGTACCATGGTAATTTCACAAAGGTTTGCAACATTCCCCTAAAGTACGGCAGGGACAGATATCACTAGGTTTAAATGCCTTTTACCTTAAAAAAATACTTATCTTACTTATCTGTCATACCCAAAAAAACATCATCTCTGCACAATAATGTATAATCCTGCCATATATCATGTAATTTTAATTTGAACACGTTGTCAAATACAATAGTCTATGGAAAATTAATTTGTGAAAAAATGAATTTTGAGACCCCTTTTTTATCTTTGCACCCCCTTAAGGATTCACCACAAAACAATTAAATCATCTCAAAATCTAGAAAATGCTATAGATCTCGAAAAGTTTGCAGTGATTTGTCAAACAAGTGGAAAGTGATTAGGGAGTTAATATCAGAGGAATTCCTATCTTTGGGATTAGTAACAATAACTATAGAGTGGCAATCAGATGTGATTTCATTTTCTATCTACTGTATTTGTTACATATTTGCTTATTGGTTTACATAATCATGGGGAAACTTTGCATGTGCAGTTTAGTTTTTTTGGGAGCTTCCTTGCTACTTTCAGTAGGATAGTGCTACATATGAAGTCTGAAGTGAATGGAATACAATCGTTGTTATAATATTATCATTTTTGACCTAATTGCCAATTGTCATGTCCTCCATGTAGCAATTTATGTAGCTCACTGCTAGGTCACTTTTCCTTTTTGTTGCACAGGAGTATATAAGTACGATGGTTTTTGTTTGGCTTGTTGGGCACAGTTTTTTTTTGTGAGCCAGACAGCATACAAAGAAAGTTTATGTAAAGAAAGATTATTCCTTTTGTTACGTATTCTGTCATAGGTTTCCATTAGCATGTGACCATAAATGGGCCTTTCACTTGTTCACGCAGTGAAAATGAAACTTCACTTCTGCAGTCTACTTTATTCTTTAGGCTTTCTCAATACTTTTAGTAGGATTATGCTACATGTGAAGGCCAAAGTAAATGAAAGGCAGTCATTGTTACTGTTATAAAAAATTTAGGACATTATTTTTTACCTAGTGTCCAATTATTATGTCCTCAAAAGTGTAGTTTGTGTGGCTCACTGCGAGGGTAATTTTTGATTTTGTTGTACAGGGGTGCATAACAGTGGTGTTTTTTATTTGGCTTTTTGGGGCAGTTTTATTTTGTGAGACAGTGAGCATGCAAATAAAACCTATGTAGATTAAGATGTATTCTAGTCATTATCTATTTGGTTATAGGTTTGCATTAGATACTACATACAGACAGAAATTTCAAAAATATAAATACCATACAACCAGGAGTCTATATACACATATTATCTACTGACAGTTGACAGTAGGTAGTTCTAGTTTGGACCTAAATTCCATAGGAAAAGTGTTTTTTGTTTTGCTAATAACTTTAGTGCCATTCGACAAATCTTCACAAAATGCTCACAATTTGAGTCCTGGTCGCATCAGCTGGTGTTGGGGAAGGTTTGGGGTGATTCATCAATCAGGAGCCGAGCAAAAGGGAGGGGGCCATGACACGTTTTCCCCATGCAGTTGCCCGCAGGGATTTTAGACATGACTACAGCTTGAATCGCTGAACGAAATTGCACCAAATTTGATAGAAAGCTAGATATTGGTCCAGGAAGATCTATTTTTGTTATTTGGTGTAAATCCATTTGTAGTTTTAGAGATATTAAAAGAAAAATACATTTGTATTTTTAAGGATGCAGATTCTCTGCTGATATGACAGATCTCATGCTAATCTGATTGTCTGCCAACACTTCAACCAGGAAAAGTTGGCAGTCATTTTGGGACTTGTACTTGTCCGAGTCCCTAGAAAAAAAAGTGAAAAATAACATAAGGGGGCAGGGTAGGAATACCCTGACCCACTAAGCCTGGTGGTGGGGGCACTCCAGGGGCCCAACTTTTTTTTTTTAATGTTGCCATGAAAATGTGAGGCTCTGTAAATGTCGCCACAAATAAAAAAAAAAAACAAGCACAATCTCCCATGCTTGTTTTCTATTTGCCCCGGGTAGGTCAGATCCCGGGGGTACATTTATGTAGACATCACCCCTGATAGGCCATATATAATGTCATAAATAGTTGTATTATAAGTGTAACAAGTATTTTGTTTCATTTTTTCAATTCTAGTCTTAAAAATTAGGTTAAAAAAGAAGATAGGAATTTAGTAGGTTTAAAGGCAGCTTTTTCTTGAACATGAGGTTGCTTTTGTTACATTCTGTGAATTCAGGTGCTGTTTTTAAACAGATGGTGTAGTGTCCAGATGTAATAGGTACTCCTTCATGGAAAATAATATGTATGAAATATTGAGTGGCACTGTCTTGTGAGTGGATGCAAGTATTCAGTATAATGCAAAGTGGCAAATAATGTGTTACCTACCTTATGTGTGTACTTACCGGTTGTGCTTTGGAGTAGGCTTGTCTGGACATAGGGACCCAATCCTATAGGGAGATGAGACAATCCTGGCCTGTCCCTTCATTGAAGTTCACTGAGTCACACTGCATTGCTGCAGTGGATGTTGATATCTCAGGTGCAATGGTCCCAGATCGGTCAAGGGGTCCTACAACATGATTGTTATATGTGTAGGCATACTACTAGTTGATGGGATGTGATATCATAACTTATTACAGTGTGTAAAGTGACTTCTGCTGGTCAGATTCCTATTGAAAAGCCAGTGCTTCACTGCCTACACTTGGGTTGAAGAGGCGTCAGAAGTTTGACACATTCCAGGCTTAGCATGACACATCTCAAAATGACATCACACGTTTGAAAAACTTTCAAATCCCACAGCATCAGTTCTAAGTAGGTTTTTACAAGGGAAGGCCAACCCTCCATACATTAATACCTGCGCAGACGGGTCCAGCACAGGACTACAAAAACTGATTAAAATGCATCATTTTGTAAATATGGGGCAAAATGGAGCAGAGACTGTGCCGCCTATGCATAAAAAAAATGCTGCAATGGCAGCACAGGCTCCTTTTAAATAAGCTCCTAAGTTTTCTGTAGTTTATTAAACTCCTTTTTGGGTGTCAAACCAAACAACCGTCACTACCAACTACTGCATATTTCCCTTCATCTACATTTTCTCCTATATCGTTTCTGTATCAATAGTGTTGAAGTATCTTCTAAAGACATGTGTTTTCAAGGTGTGAACTCCTTCTTGGATAGTAAATACTGAAAATTTTGTTTTCATAATATCTCTACTTTCCAGGTTGAACTCTGCTTGGTACTTAATTTCTGGGAAAGACTTCAGACTGTTTTGTGTTCTTGCAAGCCCTAGACATACTTAAACAATTCCCCTTGACTTTGAGTAAAAACTGGCTGAGCTCAACCGGTCATAGCATTCATAGACGCCTATCTCCCTATGCGAAAGCTTTTTCAAGATGAAGCTATGCAATATCTTGGTTAGAGACTTATCTGCAGAAATCTCCTCCCACACCTTCTTCATCTCTATCTTCTCTGATTTTGAAGTGTGTGAAGTGACACAATGAGCAACAGGGATGGAGTTGTCTGCAACAAATTGTATATCCATATTTGCATTCCAAATTTTCAGAATCCCAGGATTGTAGAAATTAATATACTTCGAGGCCTTTGTTTGTACTGAGGTGATATGTGTTTTTCTGTGATTTGCTTGTCACAGTATGCCTGACTGCAGATAAAAAGCTGTTCACTCTTCCTTTGGAAATAGGTCTTGTAAATCCAAAATGAGACCTTGTATAAAATGATCCTTTACATCTGTATTTTCAACAACAGTATCTGCCACATCTCTGTGTTTGAAAGCGCAAAACTTGTCTTAGGCCCTGATCATCATTGTCTTTCGAGATGGTGCATGTCACATAGTCTTCTTTGAAAGACAATACAGAGTCATCACTGTCTGTTCCAAATTTCAGTACATCTTTTACCCATAATAGCATCTGAATGTGAGAAGAACCTCTTCCTTGGAACTGGTTATGCCTGAACAAATCTAACTTTGCAAAGAGGAGGATTTGTTTTATTGCAGAGGAAAGGCAGCACAGGTTAAAACCTGTGGTTGAAATATATACAAACATTAGCAGGATCCAAAGAGCAAAGTTCTCCTGCTGTCTTTACGTTGATGTCCTTAATGCTTAAGCTTGATTCTCCTAAAAAGTCAAGTAAGCAATCCCACACATACTCTGCCCAACTGAATGCCACAAACCAAGTATGTGCACCAAAGTTTCACAACATACATTTCAGTTACCCATGACAATGATACCAATACCCATTGGTACCATGTTGATATGCCATCAACTTAATGAAATGGTATTCCATCTTTTCATCCTTAACTTGAGTTTTGTCTACAAATTCCCTTGCAGAGAGATTTTGCAGATTAACTCCTGTCTTCAGAATGTGGTTTACAGCATAAGACAGTCCACACAAGTCACTCTCAAATAATAGATGGAATATGTATGGAATACACTGTCGAAATCTAGGGTCCTCTGAACGTAATCTGGTTGGCTTGCAACACAGCTGCTGGTGTTTGTACAGGGTGGTCATCATACCAACCTCCTACTCCAGAGGAAAATCATGTGGAAAACAGCAAACCTCTAAACATTTTTCCCACACACTCAAGGGAGTTCCTTTTGCTTGTTTCTTTTGAAAGAGATGAATAGCACCATCAATAATATCTTTGAAATGCAGTGGATGTGTACTATAGTGTTCATATATTTCTTCTATTTTGGATCTATCCACTTTTTCAATCTGTCCACTTCATGGTAATGTTTCATCATCTATAGAACATACATCTCCAACACCAGCAACATTTTTGTATAAATGTTATTTTCTTTCAAGTACTATGTGGCTTATTTTACTTTAGTAACATATAATAACTCTTGCCAGATTTTTTTACATTTTTGATAGGCATACCATTTACCAAAATGATAAGTGGCTCATCAACATCTCTCTCTAGATGCACAGTTTAAACATGTTGTTTAAAATCTAAATATACATAGACAACTCTTCCTTTAAGGTCTTTCCATAGGTCTGTTGGTGGTAGTTTTCCAGTCTTTGGTTCCATACGAACTAGTGTTTGAAAAGGGTGTACAGACTGTATTAGAATCGATTCATAAATATTTAATTGGTGTTCTTCTTCTGGAATTGATACCAATTCTAACTTGCTTTATATTCTTCTGGCTGGCATTTTGTTGTTCTCTAACTTATTATAACAATACTTACATATAATTTGCCTTCTTAACAAATGAAAGCATTCCTCCATAAATAAATATACACCTAATTCTTCGGTAGACATTGCTGATCTGGACCATTTTTTTCTGGGCAACATTTTTAAAAATGGCGGATGTGTTGCAGCGATGATGTAATATTTCAGGAACCTTGAGATCCACATATATCATTCTGGTGTCAAAACATAGGTTTTGGGGGTCAAGCAGTCTTATAGAGACAGAAAATAACTCATCAAAGGAACCATTTTCAAAAATGGTGGCTATAATAGAGGAAGAAGAGACATACATAGAAATGTAACAAGTAATAATGTTTTTTACTTCTTTTATGTATACGCCCAACAATGTTTATGATCTGAATATGAAAAAAAATAATGTTTATCACTCCTGTTTTAGACACATTTTCATAGTTCACTTTATTTATTTGTTTCGGCAATCACTTCTATTATACATTTGCAAACTGTTGAGCACTTGTGATGAGCATATCTACAGAGACATCTTTTGTGGCACAGGTTTTCCAAGTACACGTATGTGCAAGTTCTGTGGGTAGAGGCTTTAGAAATTTAGTAGAAGTTAGCACCCCATCAATATCTACCCGACCAAATTCACACATCTTTTTCTACAAATGCATGATCCAAAACATTTAACATCTTTTCATGAAGTGGAACACTCTTTTAATGTGTCCATGCACAAAGTATGATGCCGGTGGAAGGTCACTTTACAGGACTGATCTCTTGACCTCACTGTACCGAAGATCGTCAAATGTGTGACAGTCAGAACTTGTTTTCCACACATCTACGTCTTTAAAGTCACATTCTTCTTCTGTCTCAATAAATCCTTTTAGAAACTTCACAGGTTCAGCAGTTAAAGCCCAAGCTTTGTTTCAGTTTTGTTAATAGCGTCATCACTTGTAAGCATATGTGCCTTGATAAGAACACTGGGCATCTCTGGGTCAAGTTTCTTGTACATAATATGAAGTGGGATTAAGTGTCCTTACTTGCCTGTTCAATAATGTATCCATACCTCTGACAATCCTTGACTTATGAACATTGCAACAAATCTAAGTAGCACAGTAATGTGTGTCATTTGACAGTACAATGACTCGATTGGAACCATTTCGAACAGCCCACTCAACATGTGGCACATCACAAGCTAAACCAAGAAATATATGGCTAGAGATATACAGCACTAGCTGCACCCACTAAAGTGGAAAACCCCAGACTACAGATGAAGAAAGCACACATTTATACTACATTTGCCATAATGCATGGGAGCAGACTGCATGCTGGAGTGTGATGCAGTGAGCTCCCAACTGTTTCCTACATTGTAATACACATACCTGTTTAATGTGTTTGTTGGTCTGTATGTTTGTCTCGCAGTATCAGGTAGAATTTTTTCTCATTGAAAATGTGAAAAAACTAGTAGAAGAATGGTATACCACTTTCATAAAAGGCAACCAATAATGGCAACCTTTTCAACTTTGCTTTCAAGGTTACTTAGTCAGGAAACAAATTGCACTCCCCCCTTTCATATTTAACTTATGTTATTCCACTTCTAAAAGGTCACTATAGGTAACTTTTTCTGCCACTCCTCTAAAAAAAGCCCAATTTGGTAGGGGTTTTTGGCAGATCTGTGGAACAGCTGTGGTGCTAAGCACAACCCCACTGTGTAAATTTTGCAGTGGCAGTGGACCTGTAGACACACAAGGAAGCTCAAGAATACTTTTCATAATCAGTTCATGCACAATGCCATTTATACTCCATTTCATATAAATGACCACATTTGCCCCCAAATACTCCTTCTTGAGCATTTTTCCTATTACCACCTTGCCTTCACATTCACATTTTAGTGTTTTTTCTTCAGTTTCCCCCATGCTCCTGTACCTCTGTTAACATGGTGACCAATATTGAAACATTCTCTGCTAGCAGTAGGTCCCAAGTTCACATCACTTTCAGAGAGCAGCATGTTTACTTCTAAACCAATTGTAGGAGTTGTGGTTGAGTGTTTGGAATTACAAACATATCCCAAACACCAATACTTTTTGTTATTTCTCCAAAGCCAATCACATGTGTACTTTTATCATACTAATGCTACCTATTTTTAACCACTAGCAAATTTACACCATCCAAGAAAATTAGTACTTTTGCATTTTAGGTGCTATGATCTATTTTAACTGTTTTTCATTTAAAGCCTGTGTCATTCACCTATTGCCTTCTCCTGTGTGCTACTCCAGAATCCCTCCAAAACGGTCAGAGTATGGATTGTTGGTCATAGTTTTGTCTTTTGGGCCAGAGAGAGTGCTAGAAAGAGTGGTATTGACATGGACCTGGGTTTTCATAATGTAGACATTACTTAGATTGGCCATTATCGATTGCCAACATCCAGACCTCGTGATTGTGCACCGTGGTGACAATGACCAGGGTACAGTAATTGGAAATACTAATGAAAGATACCTTTGGAAAATGAACAGCACTTTTTCCACACACTGCCTTGGTATTTTCTAACATTTGGCAAAGACAGAATTGGAAGTGGACTAGTGAATTATGCCCACAGATACACAAATCCAGAAAAAAGGCTAATTAAACAGTTTCTGAATTCCTCAGAGACAACAGCATAGGTTCTATATACCACAATAATTTACACTTTGATATGGATGGTATATATATAAATGATGGAGTTCACTTGACAGAGAAAGGCTACATGGTGTTCCTACAGAACATGAAAAACTGCATCCTTTTTTATGTGTAGTTATGTCTGTCAGGAATCATGCTTGAACATTTTCTTGAAAGCTAATGGTGCACCTTAATAACCGGAATACAGCCTCACATGGCATCGCTGTTTGATCTCTGTTTGACACTTGGAGTTTTTTTTTCTTCAAAGCATAATTATGCCTGTTTGTTTGTTCTAGTGCACCTGCTACATCTGTTTCACAGCATGCAGATGACTCGTGAAAGAAACATGTGCAGAACCAATCAAGCCTGCATAATGAGCTCCCCCACAAGCATTTCAAAATGAATCATCAGAATGAAGTAAACACCACCCATCTGTCACCACATCCTGAATGACTCATCAGTAAGGTGCTAAAAACAATCAGTCACATGGTTCTAAATGACTCATCACCAGGTAGTAAACATATTCAGTAATCATGAACATTCTAAATGACTCATCGCAGACCAAAGACATACACTATTTAAACCCACTCCACCCTTGAACTAGCCTTCGGGTTGAGAATCTGGAACCTGGTCAAGCCTCCTCAGACCCCCAAAGAACCTAAGCTCAGAGAATCTACTTACTGCAAGTACAAAGACCCAAACCTTCTTCCTTGACTCCCAGACAGCTTGACACATGTAGGAAACAAGAAAAGACAAGATTGAAAGGTAAACTCTAGCCACAGCGCTGCTCAGCATGCATTGATAAGAAACGGAAATCAGCATAAGCACGCCCGCCTCACCATTGGATTACACTAGTATCAGGGCGGCTTCGGGTGCACTGATCCTTCCAGAAAGGAATCAATTTGAAAAAGTCACCTATTTCACTGACAATACCCCACAACAAGATGGACTCAGCCACAATTTATTTATATATGTTAAATCAGGAGGCACTTTGAGTCAAAAAGGGAGATTCTTTTCATAGCATACCAGTAAGCTAGTAGTGGGAAAATGTTCTTGCATGCACAGTCGGTTTACTGAGACACACTTTGAATAATAGGTTCTTGTATGAAAACAGAATTCTGCATCTGTCCTTAGAAACAACTCATCCCCACGATTACCACCACAACTCTTCCTATCACTCCCATAACATCCAGCAAGTTTCCATGATGCCCGGCAAGAAAATCTTCAGCTGGATACATGGCCAACTAAAGAACAAGGAGATAAGAGGTGAGTCCCAAAAGGAACGTGTTCTCTTCCCAGGTAAGAGCGTTCCATTGATCTTGACATGCACATTATAAACACAAAGGCTCTATTCAGAGCCAATCCTTTTACTAAAGACAAATTCATTTAATTTTGTAATCCTGTTTTTTTAAAACCTCATGGGGATCTGTGGATCCATAGTGGATTCACAAACCAAAAGCACCCATACAATACACACCAGCAACACTAAGCATTTGTGAGTGGTTGTATAATGGATGTGAGAGTGTCTGTCTGGGTGTGTCAGTGGGTGTGACAGTCTATCTGAGTGTGTGAGTGGACGTGAGAGTGTCTGGGTGTGTGAGTGGGTGTGACAGTATCTGTGTGGGTGTTTGAGTGGGTGTGACAGTGTGTGTCTGGGTGAGTCAATGGGTGTGAGAGTATACCTGGGTGTTTGATTGGATTGGTAATATACTTGGAGGCCTCTGTTTGTTTTGAGGTGATATGTGTTTTTCAGTGATTTTGTTGTCAGTGTATGCCTGACTGCAGAGTGTCTCCGGGTGTCAGAGTGAGTGTGAGAGTGTCTATCTGGATGTGAGAGTAGGTTTGACATTATGGGGGTCATTCTGACCCCGGCGGGCGGCGGGAGCCGCCCGCCTGGCGGGAACCGCCGAATGACCGCACCGCGGTCAAAAGACCGCAGCGGCCATTCTGGCTTTCCTGCTGGGCCGGCGGGCGACCGGAGTTGTAGGGGTGCGACGGGTGCAGTGGCACCCGTCGCGATTTTCAGTGTCTGCAAAGCAGACACTGAAAATCTTTATGGGGCCCTGTTAGGGGGCCCCTGCACTGCCCATGCCAGTGGCATGGGCAGTGCAAGGGCCCCCAGGGGCCCCATGACACCCGTTCCCGCCATCCTGTTCCTGGTGGTAAAAACCGCCAGGAACAGGATGGCGGGAAGGGGGTCGGAATCCCATGGAGGATTCCCTGGGCCAGGGGTAAACCGGCGGGAAACCGCCGGTTGCCTTTTTCTGACCGCGGCTTTACCGCCGCGGTCAGAATGACCCAGGAAGCACCGCCAGCCTGTTGGCGGTGCTTCCGCGGTCCCCGGCCCTGGCGGTCATGGACCGCCAGGGTCGGAATGACCCCCAATCTGTCTAGGTGTGTCAGTTGATGTGAGAGTATCTGTCTGGGTGTGTAAGTGGGTGTGAGAGTGTCTGTCTGGGCATGGTAATGGGTGTGAGAGTGTCTATCCTGGTGTGTGAGTGGGTGTGACAGTATCTGGGTGTGCGAATGGGTGTGACTGTCTGGGTGTGTGAATGAGTATGACAGTGTATGTGTATGTGAGAGTGTTTGGCTGTCAGTGGGTGTGAGAATGTCTGGGTAAGTGAGTTGGTATGAGAGTGTCTGTCTGGGCATGTGAGTGAGTGTGGGAGTGTCTGTCTTTGTCTGTCAGTGGATGTGACAGTGCCTGGGTGTGTGAGTGGGTTTGAGAGTGTCACTATGGATGTCAGAGTAGGTGTGAGAGTGTCTCAGAGTGTGAGTGGGTGTGAGAGTGTCTCTCTGGGTGTCAAAGTTGGTGTGAGAGTGTCTATTTGGGTGTGTGAGTGGGTCTGAGAGTGTCTCTTTGGGTATCAGAGTGGGTGTAAGAATGTCTATTTCGGTGTGTGAGGGGGTGTGAGAGTGTGTGTTTGGGTGAGTAAGTGGGTGTGTTAATGTCTGTCTGTGTATGTAAATGGTTGTGAGAGTGTCTCTCTGGGTGTCAGAGTGGGTGTGAACGTGTCTGTCTGGGTGTATGAGTGGGTGCGAGAATGTCTCTCTGGGTGTCAGAGTGGGTGTGAGAGCATCTATCTATCTAGGTGTGAGTGGGTTTCACAGTGTATGTCTCTGTGTATGAGTGGGTGTGAGAGTGTACGTCTGAGGGAGTGTGAGTGGGTGTAATGGTGTCTTTGTAGACGTCAGAGTTGGTATAAGAGTGTCTATAAATGTACGGGTAAATGTGAGTGTATGGGTGTCAGAGTGAGTGTGAGAGTGTGTGTATTGGTGTCAGAGTGGGTGTGTGAGTATACATAGATTTTTTGATTTGGGTGAGATCTGTGGATCTATTGCAGATTAACATGGGCGGCCATGCTGGGCCCTGCAACAGATTTAGCACATGTTTAAAAAACATTTTAAGGCATGTTGTTGCCCATTACATCTACTTTTGCCTTCTACCTAACACAAACACCCTGACCCCTTCATATGAATTACAGCCCCTATTTCATCTCCGGTGACCATTTTCAGATACAATAGAATGGGAACCTCAACTGTTCTGGAAGGTTGCAGCCAACCAATCAGGGTCTTGCTTTGGCATGTGAATCCACTGATACACTGCAGATTGATCTGTGGAGGGTCCACATCCCTAGGTATAAACACTTCTTTTTCCTTTAATATCTCCAGATCTACTGAATGGATTTAAAAAATTCACAAGATCTACCTTTCTGCTAAATTTGGTATAATAATTTCCTTCAGCAGTTCGGGCTTTAGTTGTGTCTAAAGAACCTCTGGGAAAATGCATGGAAAAAATGTGTTTTCGCACTCCCCCTTTTTCTCGGCCCCTGCTTAATGAATCATCCTGAAACTTTCAACACAGTAAATGAAGTGAATAGCAAGCTAGTTTTGAAGAATTCTAGAGTTTAGAGGAGGGTAACGTAAAAGAATGGTACAATTACTAAAAAAGAAGAATAGGGGGTTTTGCCTGAAAAATAAACTATTTAGGGGCATATTTACAATCTCCTTGTGCCACCTTGTGGCACTATAGCATAATTTTTTATGCTAAGAAGGCATTAAGGAGGTCCCTACCATGCGCCATATTTACAAAATGGCACAATGCATGCATTGCGCCACTTTGCAACCCCTTGCGCCATATTATACCTGCATCAGGTATAATGTATGTAAAGGGGACATTCCCATAACAACCTATGGCCATAATTTATGGTGCTAACCCAACAAAGCACCCTAATAGCGTGCTAACATGCGCCATGATGTGTTGTACAGTAAATACAGCGCTACTATGGTGACTTTAGGGAGGCGCAGGGCAACAAAGAAAAGTGGTGCTTCCGCTTTCTTGTAAATATGCCCCTCATTCTTTGAATAATTAAAAAAAGGGAGGGGTTGGAGGACTTTCCTATGTAGTGATATGATTTGAACGTGGGGCATTAGTTGTGTGGCCTGCACAAGTAATGGGTCTGTACACGACCACCACTGGGAACTAAACACCCCATTGTAGTGCTTGACTCTCATCGGGTAGAGTTGCAGAGCAGTCCAAGGCTTACTCAAGGGAGGTGGTGTGGGCTAGTAATCCCCATTCACAAGCACACAAGCATGACAGTCAATAAATGCTTATTCGGTCTGTGTTTTTTCTTTTGATAAAGTAAAAGTATATTTACTACACACACACACACTACTCAATACAATGCACAATATACAAATATACACAAAATGATAGAATTATTCTTGGATGACATTGTGTAATCACTCGTGTCTCCCTGAGGGGAAATATAATCCAGCAACCCATATGGCAAAACAATCCCTGGTATCCCAGTGCATATTTGACTGTAATTTAGAGTGAACGCATCTGAATCAGGCAAATAAGTACATCTACTTTTCAAGATCAGTCTCTTTACTCAAATCAGCATCAACAAGGAACATATAGAGACATGTTAAAATTATTTTATAGATTAGAATTACTTTTGAATTACTTTTAGATTACTCTTAGATTTCTTCTTGGTTACCGTTGATTAACCTGGTATAGAATCATCCTACGCCCCTATAGGGTGTAATTTCACACACAAAAAAACAAAAGTTCCAAGAGGCTTGTGCTTTACAATATGTTGGAACCCTTCAGGGGTTATGTTTCCTTTGTCCCACTCAACCTAGGGTGGGGACACAAACGGTGCATTGGGGGAATGCTGCACTGTTACTGCAGCTCCCCCTGGCAATGGGCACTTGGTTGGTGTTGACCCCATCTCCTGGGCCACCACAAGCTGAGCACACAGCTCAGAAAGACATTGGGTACATAATGAGCGGCTCTCCCACTGTGCCGGTGAGAGCCGTTTTGCTTACAGTTATGTGGTGTTGCGCCACCATGCTCCTCTTTGTTTGAGGGGTGTCTGGTCCCACTCGGACACCTCCTGCATGGCGGCTTCATCAAAGGGCAGGGCAGGGAGCCCACCCCAGCTGCCCTCTTGCTGGGGGTTGTCTGGTCCCACCCAGACACCCCTGTCAGGTGAGTAATGTTGTGGTAAGGCTCAGGGAGCCCCCCCGCAGCCACTCCCTCTGGTTCCCTGCACATCCAGTACAGCCAGGTGTTGCCACAGGTGCTGGTCCTTTGCTGGGTGCCTGCCCACTCCTGTGGGTAGACTTGCGCTGCTGCGGCGACTGGACGACCTGCCTGGGGGAATGCAACGCACTGTCCCCACTTCTCCACATTGTTGGGCCCACGGATGGGGTCCAGGGCCCCTCTCACTACTCTGGGGAGTGCAACAGAGCTTGCTGCCTTCAGCAACTTCGCAGGACTCTGGGATGGGATTTGGGGCTATTTTCACGGGGGCACGACGGTTCCCCTCAACTTTGTCTTATGGTGGGGCCCCAAGATGAGGTCTGGGGCCCCGGCACCATCTTTATGGGGCGTGTGACAGCTTGCTTGCTCTTTGGCCGCCAGCTCTCCCTCAGTCGTTGGCCATCTTTGCCGCCAGCTCCTCTCCTTCCTACTCTGTGTTTCTCCGGGATAGGTTCCGGGGCCCTCCAAGTTCTTCTTCACAGGGGGTTGTGACGGCGACCCCCCGGCTTTGTTTCTTTTTGGGGGCAGCCCCTGGCCATCCCTGGGGCCATTGACTGCAGCAGCAGCGGAGCCCCAAGCAATTCACCGCTCGGTCAGAAGTAGGTCAAAGTTTAAAGACCATCTCTTTGGGATATCTCAGGCCCCCTAAGGGCAGAGTTTGGTGATTCAGGTGTTGTTTCACTCCTGGTGGCAAGCCCTTGCACCAGGAGCCCTTTCGTTAGGCCTCCTGGCATAGACAATTACCAGATTGTAGGGAGCTAGTCCCACTGACTCCCTGCACCAGCCTTTCTTCTAAGTGCCCTCCTTTTCTTCTGTGCAGCATGCTCTCCTTGCGCTAGCCCAGCCTTTACCCCCAACTAATCCTCAGGGAGATTAAGAGGGCCAAACGCGCTGAGCCTGAAGCCTTTCAGGGGCAGAGTCCCTGCCCCAGGGTGCAGTCAGGGGGTCTTCTTTGCAGTTGCCCATGATGCCTGCCTCCAGTCACATTGTCCAGCAGTGAAGCACACAACCAAGAAAGAGAGCTCTCCCCCTGTGCAGAACCTTTTAAGGGGGGGTGTAAGTGTCCAGCAGGTCTGCACCTCTGGCCAAACCAGATGTGCCACATCACTTCCTTGTCCCTGTCCCCTCCTTCCTGCACAGTCTTCTGGGATAGCTCAAAATGGTGTCGTCCAGGAGCTATGGCCACATGTGCTCTGAAACTCAGCCCCTCCTCCCTGACATTCCTTCCAGGGCTTCCTCACCCATTTCGTAGCAGGGGCTGATAGCTGGCTAATTGATGCAGGGCCCTGCTCAGGCAGAAAGATAGAGCAGTAATTGACTCCTGAGCTGAATCAGAGAAAGATGACATGCCTGGATGACCCATAAGTTGTACAACTATGTTTTTGTAAACTACTGCATCATTTTCTTCATACAGGTTACAGTCGACATTGGTGTGACTGAGGGCCCTATGAGACCTGAGGTATGCCCTAGGCCACTCTTTCCCATTTATATTTAATGGAGTGTCCCTACAGTGAAAAGACAGTAAGCACAAAGAAGTTGACATTTACTGGAGTGCCCCTACTGTAAAAATACAGTAAGCTCATTGACTATCCCTCACATGTCTACACCCATATCATGAGGCCTACTCCAGGTAACCATCCACTCACAGTTCCTTCTGCGCCAGGCTCCTTAAGTGCAGTTCTTGGGCTGCGCACGCCAGGAACCCTTCCCTCGCAGCCCTCACATGGGTGCACACACGTGTGCACCCATGATCGTGTATAACCAGCCTGGGGCCTCCTATTCTTGCTGCGCTATAGCAGCTTTTCCTTAGCAAGTCGGCACCGGTGATCACACGCACAGTCCATTTTACCATGAGTTTACTGTGGGTGACTCCCTGACTAGGAAGCTCACTGTGAAAGGTAAAAAACCAGGTGGTCCAAAAAATCGACAAATCAGGGCTGACCTGATGGTCAGAACCGTCCTTTCCCACACATATATACACACACAACAACTGTGGTCATTTGATGTTATAAAATGAACAGAGTAAAAGGACAGGTTTATCTGTGATCAAACCGTGTTGGTCGAAACACGTCTGGTGGTTGTGGCGTTCACACTATGCTGAATAAATAAGTTAAAGAAACATTTCCTCCAGTCCAATGGTTATTTTTCGTTATTTATATGTTGGAGTCTGGCTGTGAACTCCCACATTGGCACTGGCAGTCAGAGCACACAGGCTGACACATGGCCATCTGCTAAGACATATATATATATATATATATATATATATATATATATATATATATATATAACTACACATATATATATACATATATATGTATGTATATATATATATATATATATATATATATATATATATATATATATATATATATATATATATATTTTTTTTTCCGCTACCCACCATCACCTCCCCAGGCCTTTTGCAAACAAAAAAATTGGAGGGGGTATGTGCCGACCCCTCTCTCATGAGCTCTAATGATCCCTGGGTACCAACACTTCTCTGGGGGTTTACTTTTCAAATTGAGGGGGGGGCTGCATGGACCCCCTCCTCCTGTGGCTTTTAGTCTTCCAGGTGAAAAATGAAAGATATATTAAGAAGGCTGCACAGGCCCCTCAGGCCAGGGCCCCCAACATTCTCAAGGCCTCTAAATAAATTGAAACTGGGAGGGGCTGCCTGGCCCCCCTCCTGGGCCGCATATGAACCTGGAGACCACCACCTCCCCTGGACAGGCCCTGTGATGTTAAGAGAGGGGGGCTGTGAAACCTCCCTTCTGGAATCATTAATGGCACTGGGGACTCCTACCCGCCAGTTCCAGCTCCTGCTATCTCCAAAGATGCCCACTCTCAGGAGATAGTTGTTTGCTTTTGCTTGGCTGAAGCTTTGACAGCTCCTGCCAAACAAGAGCATACAGTTACTCCTCTTCTTATAAGCAGGAGCGGGCAAACTGCTCCTGCTCACTCAAAGCAGAATTTTCATCTGTTTCCATGCCCGTCTATTTCGGTGTGTGAGGGGGTGTGAGAGTGTGTGTTTGGGTGAGTAAGTGGGTGTGTTAATGTCTGTCTGTGTATGTAAATGGTTGTGAGAGTGTCTCTCTGGGTGTCAGAGTGGGTGTGAACGTGTCTGTCTGGGTGTATGAGTGGGTGCGAGAATGTCTCTCTGGGTGTCAGAGTGGGTGTGAGAGCATCTATCTATCTAGGTGTGAGTGGGTTTCACAGTGTATGTCTCTGTGTGTGAGTGGGTGTGAGAGTGTACGTCTGAGGGAGTGTGAGTGGGTGTAATGGTGTCTTTGTAGACGTCAGAGTTGGTATAAGAGTGTCTATAAATGTACGGGTAAATGTGAGTGTATGGGTGTCAGAGTGAGTGTGAGAGTGTGTGTATTGGTGTCAGAGTGGGTGTGTGAGTATACATAGATTTTTTGATTTGGGTGAGATCTGTGGATCTATTGCAGATTAACATGGGCGGCCATGCTGGGCCCTGCAACAGATTTAGCACATGTTTAAAAAACATTTTAAGGCATGTTGTTGTCCATTACATCTACTTTTGCCTTCTACCTAACACAAACACCCTGACCCCTTCATATGAATTACAGCCCCTATTTCATCTCCGGTGACCATTTTCAGATACAATAGAATGGGAACCTCAACTGTTCTGGAAGGTTGCAGCCAACCAATCAGGGTCTTGCTTTGGCATGTGAATCCACTGATCCACTGCAGATTGATCTGTGGAGGGTCCACATCCCTAGGTATAAACACTTCGGGCCGTATTTATACTCTGGTTGCGCCGAATTTGCGTCGTTTTTTTCGACGCAAATTCGACGCTAAACTAACGCCAACTAACGCCATATTTATACTATGGCGTTAGACGCTTCGGGCGCCAAAGTGCCCGGAGTGAGCGTCATTTTTTAGCGTGAACCCCTTCCTTGCGTTAATGAGATGCAAGGGAGGCGTTCCCGTCTTAAAAAATGACTCCCAGGCCTTTACGTGGTATTTATACTCCCGGGCAAAAATGACGCCCGGGAGTGGGCGTGACCAAAAACGGCGCATTTGCGCCGCTTTTTAACGCCTGGGTCAGGGATGGCGTTAAGGGACAAGTGGGCTCAAAATGAGCCCACAGTGCCCTCCCCTGCCCCCAGGGACCCCCCCTGCCACCCCTGCCCACCCCAGGAGGACACCCAAGGATGGAGGGACCCATCCCAGTGAAGTACAGGTAAGTTCAGGTAAGTATAATTTTTGTTATTTTTCAATTTTTTTTGTGGCATAGGGGGGCCTTATTTGTGCCCCCCTACATGCCACTATGCCCAATGACAATGCCCAGGGGACATAAGTCCCCTGGGCATGGCCATTGGGCAAGGGGGCATGACTCCTATCTTTACAATGATAGGAGTCATGTTGATGGGGGATGGGCGTCGAAAAAAAATGGCGCAAGTCGAGTTACGACGATTTTTTCGACGTAACCTGACTTGCCCCATTTTAAGACGCCCATACGCCATTTTCCCCCTACGCCGGCGCTGTCTGGTGTACGTGGTTTTTTTCCACGCAAACCAGGCAGCGCCGGTCTGCTTGCGCCGGCTAACGCCATTCCATAAATACGGCGCCCGCATGGCGCTTCAGAATGGCGTTAGACGGCGCAAAAATTTTTGACGCTAAACTGCGTTAGCGCAGTTTAGCGTCAAAAAGTATAAATATGGGCCTTCTTTTTCCTTTAATATCTCCAGATCTACTGAATGGATTTACAAAATTCACAAGATCTACCTTTCTGCTAAATTTGGTATAATAATTTCCTTCAGCAGTTCGGGCTTTAGTTGTGTCTAAAGAACCTCTGGGAAAATGCATGGAAAAAATGTGTTTTCGCACTCCCCCTTTTTGTCGGCCCCTGCTTAATGAATCATCCTGAAACTTTCAACACAGTAAATGAAGTGAATAGCAAGCTAGTTTTGAAGAATTCTAGAGTTTAGAGGAGGGTAACGTAAAAGAATGGTACAATTACTAAAAAAGAAGAATAGGGGGTTTTGCCTGAAAAATAAACTATTTAGGGGCATATTTACAATCTCCTTGTGCCACCTTGTGGCACTATAGCATAATTTTTTATGCTAAGAAGGCATTAAGGGGGTCCCTACCATGCGCCATATTTACAAAATGGCACAATGCGTGCATTGCGCCACTTTGCAACCCCTTGCGCCATATTATACCTGCATCAGGTATAATGTATGTAAAGGGGACATTCCCATAACAACCTATGGCCATAATTTATGGTGCTAACCCAACAAAGCACCCTAATAGCGTGCTAACATGCGCCATGATGTGTTGTACAGTAAATACAGCGCTACTATGGTGACTTTAGGGAGGCGCAGGGCAACAAAGAAAAGTGGTGCTTCCGCTTTCTTGTAAATATGCCCCTCATTCTTTGAATAATTAAAAAAAGGGAGGGGTTGGAGGACTTTCCTATGTAGTGATATGATTTGAACGTGGGGCATTAGTTGTGTGGCCTGCACAAGTAATGGGTCTGTACACGACCACCACTGGGAACTAAACACCCCATTGTAGTGCTTGACTCTCATCGGGTAGAGTTGCAGAGCAGTCCAAGGGAGGTGGTGTGGGCTAGTAATCCCCATTCACAAGCACACAAGCATGACAGTCAATAAATGCTTATTCGGTCTGTGTTTTTTCTTTTGATAAAGTAAAAGTATATTTACTACACACACACACACTACTCAATACAATGCACAATATACAAATATACACAAAATGATAGAATTATTCTTGGATGACATTGTGTAATCACTCGTGTCTCCCTGAGGGGAAATATAATCCAGCAACCCATATGGCAAAACAATCCCTGGTATCCCAGTGCATATTTGACTGTAATTTAGAGTGAACGCATCTGAATCAGGCAAATAAGTACATCTACTTTTCAAGATCAGTCTCTTTACTCAAATCAGCATCAACAAGGAACATATAGAGACATGTTAAAATTATTTTATAGATTAGAATTACTTTTGCATTACTTTTAGATTACTCTTAGATTTCTTCTTGGTTACCGTTGATTAACCTGGTATAGAATCATCCTACGCCCCTATAGGGTGTAGTTTCACACACAAAAAAACAAAAGTTCCAAGAGGCTTGTGCTTTACAATATGTTGGAACCCTTCAGGGGTTATGTTTCCTTTGTCCCACTCAACCTAGGGTGGGGACACAAACGGTGCATTGGGGGAATGCTGCACTGTTACTGCAGCTCCCCCTGGCAATGGGCACTTGGTTGGTGTTGACCCCATCTCCTGGGCCACCACAAGCTGAGCACACAGCTCAGAAAGACATTGGGTACATAATGAGCGGCTCTCCCACTGTGCCGGTGAGAGCCGTTTTGCTTACAGTTATGTGGTGTTGCGCCACCATGCTCCTCTTTGTTTGAGGGGTGTCTGGTCCCACTCGGACACCCCCTGCATGGCGGCTTCATCAAAGGGCAGGGCAGAGAGCCCACCCCCAGCTGCCCTCTTGCTGGGGGTTGTCTGGTCCCACCCAGACACCCCTGTCAGGTGAGTAATGTTGTGGTAAGGCTCAGGGAGCCCCCCCGCAGCCACTCCCTCTGGTTCCCTGCACATCCAGTACAGCCAGGTGTTGCCACAGGTGCTGGTCCTTTGCTGGGTGCCTGCCCACTCCTGTGGGTAGACTTGCGCTGCTGCGGCGACTGGACGACCTGCCTGGGGGAATGCGACGCACTGTCCCCACTTCTCCACATTGTTGGGCCCACGGATGGGGTCCAGGGCCCCTCTCACTACTCTGGGGAGTGCAACAGAGCTTGCTGCCTTCAGCAACTTCGCAGGACTCTGGGATGGGATTTGGGGCTATTTTCACGGGGGCACAACGGTTCCCCTCAACTTTGTCTTATGGTGGGGCCCAAAGATGAGGTCTGGGGCCCCGGCACCATCTTTATGGGGCGTGTGACAGCTTGCTTGCTCTTTGGCCGCCAGCTCTCCCTCAGTCGTCGGCCATCTTTGCCGCCAGCTCCTCTCCTTCCTACTCTGTGTTTCTCCGGGATAGGTTCCGGGGCCCTCCAAGTTCTTCTTCACAGGGGGTTGTGACGGCGACCCCCCGGCTTTGTTTCTTTTTGGGGGCAGCCCCTGGCCATCCCTGGGGCCATTGACCGCAGCAGCAGCGGAGCCCCAAGCAATTCACCGCTCGGTCAGAAGTAGGTCAAAGTTTAAAGACCATCTCTTTGGGATATCTCAGGCCCCCTAAGGGCAGAGTTTGGTGATTCAGGTGTTGTTTCACTCCTGGTGGCAAGCCCTTGCACCAGGAGCCCTTTCGTTAGGCCTCCTGGCATAGACAATTACCAGATTGTAGGGAGCTAGTCCCACTGACTCCCTGCACCAGCCTTTCTTCTAAGTGCCCTCCTTTTCTTCTGTGCAGCATGCTCTCCTTGCGCTAGCCCAGCCTTTACCCCCAACTAATCCTCAGGGAGATTAAGAGGGCCAAACGCGCTGAGCCTGAAGCCTTTCAGGGGCAGAGTCCCTGCCCCAGGGTGCAGTCAGGGGGTCTTCTTTGCAGTTGCCCATGATGCCTGCCTCCAGTCACATTGTCCAGCAGTGAAGCACACAACCAAGAAGGAGAGCTCTCCCCCTGTGCAGAACCTTTTAAGGGGGGGGTGTAATGTCCAGCAGGTCTGCACCTCTGGCCAAACCAGATGTGCCACATCACTTCCTTGTCCCTGTCCCCTCCTTCCTGCACAGTCTTCTGGGATAGCTCAAAATGGTGTCGTCCAGGAGCTATGGCCACATGTGCTCTGAAACTCAGCCCCTCCTCCCTGACATTCCTTCCAGGGCTTCCTCACCCATTTCGTAGCAGGGGCTGATAGCTGGCTAATTGATGCAGGCCCCTGCTCAGGCAGAAAGATAGAGCAGTAATTGACTTCTGAGCTGAATCAGAGAAAGATGACATGCCTGGATGACCCATAAGTTGTACAACTATGTTTTTGTAAACTACTGCATCATTCTCTTCATACAGGTTACAGTCGACATTGGTGTGACTGTGGGCCCTATGAGACCTGAGGTATGCCCTAGGCCACTCTTTCCCATTTATATTTAATGGAGTGTCCCTACAGTGAAAAGACAGTAAGCACAAAGAAGTTGACATTTACTGGAGTGCCCCTACTGTAAAAATACAGTAAGCTCATTGACTATCCCTCACATGTCTACACCCATATCATGAGGCCTACTCCAGGTAACCATCCACTCACAGTTCCTTCTGCGCCAGGCTCCTTAAGTGCAGTTCTTGGGCTGCGCACGCCAGGAACCCTTCCCTCGCAGCCCTCACATGGGTGCACACACGTGTGCACCCATGATCGTGTATAACCAGCCTGGGGCCTCCTATTCTTGCTGCACTATAGCAGCTTTTCCTTAGCAAGTCGGCACCGGTGATCACACGCACAGTCCATTTTACCATGAGTTTACTGTGGGTGACTCCCTGACTAGGAAGCTCACTGTGAAAGGTAAAAAACCAGGTGGTCCAAAAAATCGACAAATCAGGGCTGACCAGATGGTCAGAACCGTCCTTTCCCACACATATATACACACACAACAACTGTGGTCATTTGATGTTATAAAATGAACAGAGTAAAAGGACAGGTTTATCTGTGATCAAACCGTGTTGGTCGAAACACGTCTGGTGGTTGTGGCGTTCACACTATGCTGAATAAATAAGTAAAAGAAACATTTCCTCCAGTCCAATGGTTATTTTTCGTTATTTATATGTTGGAGTCTGGCTGTGAACTCCCACATTGGCACTGGCAGTCAGAGCACACAGGCTGACACATGGCCATCTGCTAAGACATATATATATATATATATATATATATATATATATATATACACATATATATATACATATATATGTATATATATATATATATATATATATATATATATATATATATATATATATATATATTTTCCGCTACCCACCATCACCTCCCCAGGCCTTTTGCAAACAAAAAAATTGGAGGGGGTATGTGCCGACCCCTCTCTCATGAGCTCTAATGATCCCTGGGTACCAACACTTCTCTGGGGGTTTACTTTTCAAATTGAGGGGGGGGCTGCATGGACCCCCTCCTCCTGTGGCTTTTAGTCTTCCAGGTGAAAAATGAAAGATATATTAAGAGGGCTGCACAGGCCCCTCAGGCCAGGGCCCCCAACATTCTCAAGGCCTCTAAATAAATTGAAACTGGGAGGGGCTGCCTGGCCCCCCTCCTGGGCCGCATATGAACCTGGAGACCACCACCTCCCCTGGACAGGCCCTGTGATGTTAAGAGAGGGGGGCTGTGAAACCTCCCTTCTGGAATCATTAATGGCACTGCGGACTCCTACCCACCAGTTCCAGCTCCTGCTATCTCCAAAGATGCCCACTCTCAGGAGATAGTTGTTTGCTTTTGCTTGGCTGAAGCTTTGACAGCTCCTGCCAAACAAGAGCATACAGTTACTCCTCTTCTTATAAGCAGGAGCGGGCAAACTGCTCCTGCTCACTCAAAGCAGAATTTTCATCTGTTTCCATGCCCGCTGTCATGCGGGCAGGGAAACAGATTAAAGTATTGCTCCTGCATGCAGGTAGCTGCATATTTAGTAGGTCCCTGCTTGTGGGAGCAATGCTGGCTCCCGCAGAAGATGGGGAGGTGGCTGGGACCGCAGGAGCATTCAGGCTTCCCCCAAGGGCCCCACCAAAGCACACTGGCACTGGGTGCCTGGAGTGGGGCAAGAGCAACCTGCTACAAATGGCTGGGTCTCATGGGTTGGGGTCCCTGGGGTCAAAGTCGGCCCAGGGACGGGGGCTGTGTCACCCCCTCCCCCTCCCCCTTTTAATTATTATCCAGGCCCCAGGGATGGGGTCGCCATGATCCAAATTGGTCCATCTAGGGGGGCCACATGGCACCCCTGCACTAATAGTATTTGGCCAGGACACGAGGATGGGGTCCTGTGGTCAAAATCGGCATGGAGAGGGGTCCGCATGGTCCCCTCCCACTTTCATTTATTGTCCAGGCCCTGGGGATGGGGTCCCTGAGTCCAAAATTGTCCCAGGGAGGGGGGGTTACACAGCCTCTTCCACTAATAATAATTGGCTGGACCTCAGAGGGTGGGGTCACTGTGGTCCCTTCCCCCTTTAATTCATTGTTCAGGTCCTGTGGATGGGGTCCCAAGGGCCAGCATTGGCCGGGCCACGGGTGTTGGGGTCCCCGTGGTCAAAATTAGCCAGGGGAGGGGGCCTGCATAGCCCAGTCCCCCTTTTAATTATTGTCCAGGCCCTGAGGGATGGGATCCGCAGGGCCAAAATTGGCACAGGGAGGGGGCCACATGGCACCCCTACCCCTCTAACAATTAGCTTGGCCCCAGGGATTGTTTTCTCCAGGAACAAAATAGTCCTCTCTTAAAATAATTGTGCAGGACCTGTGGGATGGGGGTCTCGGAGCCCAAATCAGGCAGGAAGGCGGGTCATATGGGTGTTGGCTGCAGGGCCTGCCCACAGGCCAGGCCCTGTGGCCACCCCCCACTGTTCACAGCCTAAGGTAACTATAACTCGCACCTTCACCATATACTGGTAATTACCCCAGATATTACATCTCTCATGACATCTTCTTTAACACCATTAATAATATCAACATTTGCAGGAAAATTATTGATGGGATAACTGTGCATGGCAGGGGTGTGAGTTAGTTACCTCAGGGCATGAGCTATAGTTACTTGAGAGAAACATAATAATAACTGCTGAATTTCTATGGTTTTGTGTGAGTAAAATGTGACCCTAACTATAAATTCCCTGTAACCTTTGAACTTTTAACTGACATTCTATGGTTGTTATAAATCTATTTCATAACTGTAACATCCCTGTAACCTTTGCTTTTTTCAGTGAATACATCCATATATATATTCATTTACAAAGCAAAAGGTTAAAGGGACGTTATAGTGCAATTCTGAATTTATTTCCACAAAACCATAGAAATTCAGCAGTTATAGTTAGAGTTATTTCAAGTAACTATAACTTGCTCCCTCAGGTAACTATAACTAGTGCTCCCACCAATAAATTGACTGCTAAAACTTCAATTATATTTTTATTGCCTGTATAAAGTGTTGTCATGAGTGCTGAACTATCTGGGTGATTATTAGTGCATGGCTAGGGTGCGATTTATAGTTAACTTAGGGTGTGAGTTATAGTTACTTGAAATAACTCCACCTAGAACTGGTGAACTTCTATGGTTTTGCACAAGTAAATTCACAACCTAACTATAACATCCCTGTAACCTTTTGTTTTTTTTTAAGTCAATTTCTATGTTTTTTAAATTCTATTTCCTAACTATAATGTCCCTGTATCCTTTGGCTTTTTCAGTTAATTTCTATTTTTTTTTCATTTAAATAATTATTACAATATGCTAATCCACCCACTGCCATGCACGGCGGAGGTTGGCGGCAGGGCCCCTATAATTACTCAAACTTGCACCGCACACAGCCTTTGGCCATGCAAGATGGGGTTGGTTGAAGGGCTCCGGCCAGGCCCTTTGGCCAACTCCCCCTAACCACCCAACCCTGAGAGAGGAAAAGAGTAGTTGAGAGATTGAGAGAGAGAGCGCACACTAACAAGAATACAGTGCAAACACAACATAAAATAATCACAAACCAATATAGAAAAATAGAGTACATTTTAATAAAGTAAATGTTACCAGAACAACAAAGCTCCAATCAGTAAAACAGGAGATATTTGATTTAAGAGCCCCTAGCGCCATTCTAATGCCACATTAGCGTCATTTGTTTTATGCTATTGTGGCATTAGAAGCCCAAAAACGATGTGCCATATCTACAAAGTGGTGCAATGCATGCATTGTGCCACTTTGTAACCATTTGTGCTACATTATACCTCATGAGGAGGGCAAAAAATGGCATAAAGAAATCTAAAAGATTTCTTTACGTCATTTTTTGCAGCACTTTTAACACCTGCTCAGAGCAGGCATTAAAAGGAGCCTTCCATTGGTTACAATGGTCCTCTGTGTGCTTTGCAGGATTAGTATCAAATTTTTGACGCTGATCCTGGAAAGTGCCAGAATAGAGTAAAAAAGTCTGACGCTAGTCCCCTAACTACTGCCATGGTGAGCCGTATTTTATACATGGCACACACATGGTGGAGTTAGGGGGTGCTAAGTGGTGCAAAAAAAGCAGTGCTGCACTGTGTGCAGTGCCACTTCTCTTAAATGTGCCCTAAATGTTTTTGTGAAAATAGCGCCTAAATGCACAGTGTCCCTCGTTGGGATAGACCAGCGGAAAGCCATAAGTTCAAGCCAACCACAATGGAGTGTGGGTTAGATACAAAGACGCAGTTATGCGTGCTGAAAAGTTACATTCTAAATTTAGCGCAAAAAGTTACATTTATGTTGGAGGAGGCCACAAGGAGAAGGCACAATGCACTTCTCCCTTTGCCGGTCGCCACTGTTCATCACTGTCAACACGAAGAGTAGATTTCACTGGAGCTTTGTGTGGACCATCTTCACAAGCAGAAGAGTCTTAGTGCAAATGGGCCTGTTTGTGGGAAAGAGGAGCCCAAACTACTGGTTTTCACCTTTTCTTTAGGAGGAATATACTCTGATGCCAACCAAGGGTCCAACGCCTGATGAGGTACCTCTTGGAAATCAGGGACTCACTCCAGTAGAGTCCAGGAGCTCTCAGGCAGGTCCAGTTGTAGGTCCAGGAATGTTGAGTTGCAGAAGGTGAGGTGGGCAGTTGCAGGGAAGCCTCTGAAGCTTATTGTGTCCCTATATCTTACACAGGGGGTCAGCCTTGTTAGCATAGTATGAAGGCAAACAAATCTAGTCTTTCTTCTCAGACAAAAAGGCTGTTGTTAAAACAGCAAAGCAGTACCCTAGTAGCAGGGCAGTCTTTCTTCTGTAACTTCGCCGGTCCAGGAGGGTTCTGGTGAGTGGCCCTAGAGGTCTAATATTTATACCTGGTCCAGCCTTTGTATGAGGGAATTCCCTGTCCTACACCCACATCTGTTTCTGGAAAGTTCTAACCCTGTCAAAGCCCCAAACTACTTGGGGGTGACAAAGGGAGGGCAGGCCTGGCATTGGATTCCTTTATGTGTGCAGGAGGCCAAGCCCTTGAAGTGTAAGTGGGGCTGGTACCAACGAAAACGACTAATTAAAAGATCTAAGAAATCTTGAATGAACGTAGGCATGGATTCTGTTCCTCAGAACCGATTTGTTAGAAACTGCCCTAAAAGTAAGCAGAAGACATTTGAAAAGGAAGCCAGTGTAAGGATTATAAGTGTCCAGAATTGGATGCCTGACAAGGTATTTGAGTAGTCTAGCTGGGAGGTTATCAGAGATATTTCCTGGTGGATTCTGGAACTAGCCTGATAATTTGTTTTATACTTTTTAGGTTAGTGAAACAGGTGCCATTGAAAACCTTCACCTGTGCCACAAAGGAAAGATCTTTATTGAATGTAAATCCAAGATTACTAGCCTCATCCACAAGGGAAGGATGGGGGCAAGTTCTGAAGGCCACCAAGCACTGGACTGGAGAGAAGGGGGACAGCTAAAAAAAAAACCTTCAGTTTTCTCAAGCATTAGGTTTTAAACAGCTGCACTTCATCCAGTCAGCTATTCCCACAAGGAATGATTGCATAAAATGTTTTAGTGCACTGTTAGCCTTGGAAAAAGACAATAGCTGCACATTATCAGGATATGAGACCACCGTAAATCCCTCAGGCTGCATGAACTCAGCAAGCGGGACCACACAAACATTGAAGAGTATGGGGCTCAGGGCCAAACCCTGTGGAACCCCATAGTTCAGGGGCTTTGGAGCAGAAAAAAAAACAGAAAGATGGACTGATTGAAACCGGTCAGATAAAAACAACCTGAGCCTCTCTAAAGCAAGGCCACCAATGACACTAGCGATAAGCCTTATAGCAGTGAAAAACGACTTTAGAGGTTTGCCACTTCCAAAACATTTAAAACTTAAATACATGTGGCCTACTCTTTAAATACAATGTATTCTGCCCTATTAGCTTTATGGACTACATTAGGGGTAACTTATAACTATTAAAAAGAAAGGTTGGAGCCTGGAAAAGGTTTTATTCTTCCAGGAGGAAGTGGCAGTTTTAATCTGCACTACTGGTTGCATGCCTAAGACATGTTTTAAAAGCTACCTTTTCAAATTAGGTAACGTTCACCAAAGAGGCCTCCACCTGCATAAGTGTGTCCCACAGAAATCAGAGTACACTAGAAATTCCTTGGCCTATAGTCTTTCCCTATCACAAATAACTCCAAATGGATATTCAAAATAGGAACAACATCTGCTAAGCAGAATGTAAACTCCATTTCAGGCTCCAGCTAGATCATTTAGAATGCCCCATAGTTTTTTAGAGTATTTGTGGATCAGGACTTCCTGATTAGGCTTTCATCCTGCACTATTTCTTTAATGCCCCATAATTTTCTGAACTTTTCCTGACCACCAGCCCCAAAACATTCTCTTCTAATAAAGAATGGACAATTCCTTTAGAACCCATCAGAACCTGCTGCTGCTGTGGAAGAAGGCTAGGAGGCGGAGCAGTTGACAATTCTAGAAGATCTTAATACCAGACTTGCATTGCCCACATTAGTTTGACCAATATCACCTCAGAGACATTTTAACACATGGGCAAAGTGGCCTTTGGCCAAGGGCCCCTGCCTTTCAGGGTGTCCCCAGATGGTGCCAGCTCTGTTCTGCAGTGTCTTGCCCTGACGACCTTGAATATTGTTTAAACAGATTGTTTTAAATACTGCTTTCCTTTAATTTATGTCTAATGTGAGTGATGTGCGAGAGTCCATTACAGACATTTTGCAGAGAAATGTGTTTATGTTTAATGCAACATCCATAAAAATATTTCTTTTAGATTACAAAAGGACATCACATATGAGAAATTAGAGGGTGTACCAGAGATTATTTGTAATAATATTAGTGAGCTTCAGTTGTGTTACAATACTGAAAACACACATCACTAATCCTGAATTTATATTTAAACACAGTGACAATTTGGACCAGTGTGCCTCTGTGTTCTGAACAGCAGCCCTGAAAATACATTTGGCCCAGGGTCTCCAAAATCCTAAAGATGTCCCTGTGTCACCTGTGTCCTGATTTGCCCTAACATTCTTCAAATCATCCTAGTTGATGTAAAAGAATGATTCAGTGTCAGAGCCCAATTTTGAAGACATTCCTCCATCCCTGGTGCTTTTGGATCAAGCTTCCTACTGAAAACCTCAAACATCTTCTGATTCTGTCTAGATGCAATCAGGTTCAGATGACAGCGACCACACTTGTTTTGCAATATCTTACAATTTTGGAATCATGAATCATGATTCAAATATTTGGATACAAATAGTGATGAGAATACCAATTAGCTACTCGATTTTTAAATTTGCTAGGTATTCGGTTACCAGTGAAATTTGCTGAGTGATACAAATGTGCCATAAACTATTAATCAGTTTTGCAAGTGACTTATGTCTCAGTTCTCCCTCCTGAATCCCGAGGTAATTTGCTCTTATATTGTTTACTCATTCCAGGTGTTCATGTGCACCACACACATTACCAGTATCGTTGTAACTTGGTTTCCTGCAGCCATGAACCCTGATAACTACTAAAAGCCAGGCCCCTGGCCCAAACAAATATTGCTCCTCAAGCCTCAAAACAGTACACAAAAAATACAGAAACATGCATACATCAAACAAAATGTCTTATTTATTTCACAAACAATCATATAAAAAAATTATAATTTTAATGGGACGGTTGGAGTTTTCCAAAATGCGGTTTTAGCATAGTTCTTCTGGCGCTGTAGCTGGAATGGATCAAACATAAGCTCTCCTGCGAGGGAGTGAAAATTAAAAATAAACAACTTCAACATTATAAAAAACTACTAAAGAATCTCCTGAGTTTAAGCACAGTCTTTCATAAGAAAAGAAAAACTGCATTATGTCTTAGAAAACCCTAAACGAATACTAATAAAGGGAAAAACAAGAAAGGAAGGACTAGTCAGGATAGAAGGAAAGTTAAAGAGAAGGCTGGAGACTTTGGGGATGGAGCTGTGGGAGGCTGGGTGCTTGAGGTACTGGGCTGGGGTGGTGTGACCTTCCTCTTACGGGCAAGAAGGGGCAGGGGAAAGGAAGAGGTCCGGGGGTGTAAGGAAAAGTCTTCTTAGGAACAATGGGGTGGGATGTGGGAGGAGGGATAGGAGTGGAGGTAGAGGGACTGTTTGTTGGAGGAGGAGGTGTGTTGGACTTGGGTGCAGGTGTATGGTCACTGTGCATGTGTGAGGTGGATGGCTGTTGGGGGTCTGAGTGCGAGCATGTGTGTGTTACTGCAGGGGGCAGATCGGGAGGGGAAAAACAACATGACGTGTGTATGGATGTTGTGGTGGTGTCTGCAAGTGAGGTGGGTGTGCTGCATGAGCTGGTGGTAGTGGTGGTGACTGCGCATGTGGTGTGTGGGGTGCATGTCTGCGGGTCTGCTTTTGTGGTGACTGTGGGCAAGGCTGTGCAGGTGGCAGGATCTGGGACTGATTATGCAGTGCATGCAGGTGTGAGTGTGGATGTGACTGTGAGGGAGGAAGAGGAGAAGACAGAGGAGGCAGTGGATGATGTGTGTACATCTGGGTGTTGGCTGCGTGAGTGCTTGTGGACTGAAGTATGCTGCTTGTGTTTGTGCAAGTCTTGTGTGTTGTTTTTGATGCATGCTTGTCAGAATGTGTGCGTGGGATGGGTTGGGGGTGAGGAGACTGAGACAGGGTAGTGGCACTTGGAGGGGGGACGGATGAAACAGGGACACTGGCTGCCATCCGTGAATAGGCCAGAGCCTGAAACGATCTCTGTTGGGCTGCCAACCCACCTTTGAGGGCCTCCAGGAAGGCATTGCATTGCTGCATCTGGGATGCCAGCCCCTGGCACTCAAAATGGTTGACTGCCCTACAGAGATGGATCTCAGGAGGTCAATAGCCTCTTCTCTGAGGGCAGCAGGGCTGACTGGGACAGAGCCTGAGGTGCCTGGGGCGAAGGAGATGCCCACCCTCCTGTGTAAGTGGGCATGGGCAACTCAGTGGGAGGCTACTGGGAGGGTGGTGCTGGTGCAAGTGTGGCGGTAGAACCTGTAGCTGGGGTGGTCCCAGAGTGGTCTGCCACCATTAGGGAGCTCCTATCGGAGGACAAATCAGTAGTGTCACCTCCTGTCCCACGCTATGGTGGCCCCACTGGTCCCCTCTGCCTCCAGGGTCCCGTGAGTTGCAGCTCCCTCACTTGCCAGTTCCTCTGCTCCTTCGCCAGATGATGCTAATGCACACATGGGCAGGATGACAAAAGGAGAGAGAGGGTGGGAGAGAGAAAGGGAGCAGAGGGTTAATCTCAGCACCAACAGCACAGATGGCAGACACATCACTGTCACACGCTGTGACACTGTGAGTCAGAATGGGCAGTATGGACCACACTGGCATATCATTGGCTAAGTACCAAAGCAGGTAGGAGCCAAACACTGCCAGCTACACACCAACTAGGACCAGCTAAGCCCTGTCTGACACAGGAAGCCACCTATCTAGCTATCTAATACATGCTTTACACCCTATCAATCTGAGCTGGACCAAGCAGCAATATCTGAACTGGCATATTGGGGCATCCACTGACTAGTACCCTGCACCCAAATCCCATGCCAGGCAACAGAGATGGTTGACAAACACACTGTACTCCCCCCCTTGTGGCTCCTGTGATGCCCTCAATCACCCATCTAGCTCTGGGTAGGCCACCGCCAGTATGCGGGCCATCAGGGGGGTCAGCTTCCAATGAGTATCCCTCTCTCATTGGGAGTCCATCCCCAGCCGGACATCCGCGGTCTTTCTGGCCCAGCGTCTCAGGTCCTCCCACCGTTTCCTGCACTGGGTGCTCTGCCTGCTATAGACCCCCAGGGTCTGCACGTCCTTGGAGATAGTACGCCACAATCCCGTCTTCCGATCAGCACTGACCTTCACAGGAAACACAGAAGGTGGTACACCATGAACCCAACAATCCAGCCTGTCACACATATGGCCCACAAAAAGCATTTCCCCTCATCAGGCACACACATGACCCATACCCCTGCATTGATGCTGCCATCAGCCATACCCCCTGCATCTGACACACTGCCAGCACACACACACACACATCTCCATGCAGTCATGTTGCATGCAACCGTACCCATGATGTACTCACCTGTTGGTCTGAAGGCTCATACAACTGACCATACTGGGGTAAGACTCCCTCCACGAGGCACTCCAACTCCTCCGATGTGGAGGCTGGGGCCCTTTCCCCTGTTGCACGAGCCATGGCAGGTTCCAGATACAGGTCACAGCAGCACACGCAGTGGAGATATCGTTCTGTGGAAAGTCAGGAATCAAGTGAAGTGGTAGAAAGGAAATGGCTGTCACGTCCATGGCGTTGAACACCGTCACTGCCGGCGTTGATCATCATTGAATCCAATTATCCATGTTAGCCAATGAGGAATTGCACATCAGTACAGACCGCCTTCCGCAATAATGCCAGCAGTGTGTGGTCAGTTCCACCTATCCCTGAATACAGGACAGGCAGGTGCCATTTTCTAATGCTGGTACATATGTACAGATTAATTAGTGCGTCATTGTGGTCGAATGTACTCACCTACACAGTTCCAGTGTCCAACATACACACATGCTCTGTGTACAGTGCTGTAGTGTGTTCATGGTTCCTGTTGTCACTCCTTTCTTACATTTGGCTCCCTTAGGCACCAGGCACGGCAAAGGAATAGGAGGAGACAAGCACCCAGGTACAGACCCCTTGTGGACTTGGATATACCGGAGGACTGGCACATCATACTCACCTATCGTCTGGACAGGGTCACAATGACAGAGCTGTAAGAGCAATTGGAGCCTGATCTGTTACCTGCTATCCGTAGCACCACAGCAATCTCCCCTCTTGTGCAGGTACTCTCAGTGCTCCATTTCCTGACAACAGGCTCATTTCAGGTGACAGTGGGCTTGACTGCATGGATGACACTACCAATGTTCTCTATTGTGCTTGCAAGGTTTTTGTCTGCCTTGCTCAAACAAATGTGCAGCTACATCGCATTCCCCCAGGTAGATGATTACCCACTGTGAAGGCTGGATTCTATGCAATGGGACATGTACCTCATGTTGTTGAGGCTATCGACTGGACCCATATTTCCTTAGCCCCCCCCCAGGGCCAATGAACAAGTGTACAGGAATCGGAAAAGTTTCCACTCACTCAATGCCCAGATGGTGTGCCTGGCTGACCAGTACATCTCCTACGTCACTGCCAAGCATCCAGGGTCAGTGCATGATTCCTTTGTCCTGAAGAATAGCAGAGTCCCAGAGCTGATGGTACAGAGTGTGGCTAATAGGTGAGCCTGTGTCCCCACCCAATGTTTGTGAGTGTGTGCCTTCAGGAGTCATGGCCCATGCCATTGTGCAGGGCTAATGTGTGTCCCTTACTTCTTGCAGGTGATAGCGGCTACACAAATCTGTCATGGCTCATGACCCCCTGTTAGGAATCCAAGAACAGGGACTGAAAATAGGTACAATGGTGCTCATGGGGGTCCAGGGGGATTGTAGAAAGGACCTTTGGGCTCCTGAAGGCTAAGTTCAGCTGCCTCCATCTGACAGGTGGAGCCCAATGCTACTCCCCTGTGAAGGTCTGCAGAACTGTTGTGTGCTGCATGTTACACAATTTGGCCCTGTTAGAAATGGGGTCTTTGGTTGGCAGTCAGGTTACCCCTGTCCAAGCAAGGACCCTCACTCTAGTCATGGTAAAAGAGAATCACCCTCAGGTAACCCCTGCTTACCCCCTTGGTAGCTTGGCACGAGCAGGAAGGCTTAACTTCAGACTGCTAGGTGTAAAGTATTTTTACCAGTACACACAGTAACTCAAGAAAACACTACAAAATGACACAACACAGGTTTAGACAAATAGAAAATATTTATCTAAACAAAACAAGACAAAAACCACAAAAATCCATAGTACACAAGTTGAGTTATCAATTAAATTCCATTTTAAACACAACACTAACGCTGTTAGAGTGAAAATGTACCATGGGTGCGTAAAAAATAACCCCGCATGGGCTAGTGTGCGTCAAAAAGGGCTTGCGTTGCGTCAATATCACTCACAAGCGAGACCTTGCATCGTTTCTCCTTCAGTCGAGTCAGTGTGCATTGTTTCTTCTCTCCTCAGGAAAGCAATGCATCAATTCTGACCGCACTCTCGGGTCCAGGCAGGCCTTGCGTCGTTTTTGCAAGCCCAGCGATGTTTGCCTTGAAAATCCTGCTGCACGATGATCCGAAAAACCACGCTGTTGAGATCTTCCAGGTCTCCGTCAGCAATGCTGCACGTTGTTTCTCCAGCTGCGGGCGTCGATCTTCTGGTCGCGTTGCAGGCGAGCATTGATTTTCAGCCACGAGGCTGGCGGTGCGTTGATGTTTTAGCTGCAGATAGGAGTTGCATCGATCTTTTCCCCACGCGGCAGTCTTTGTGTGGATTTCTCACTCTTGGGCTGCCAGCTTTTCTTCTCAGGGTCCAAGGAACTGGATGGGCACCACTTGCAGAGTAGGAGTCTCTCTAGAGACTCCAGCTGCTGGCAGAGAGAAGTCTTTGCTATCCCTAAGACTTCAAACAACAGGAGGCAAGCTCTAAATCAAGCCCTTGGAGAGTTCTTCACAAGAAGGTAGGCAACACAAAGTCCAGTCTTTGTCCTCTAACACAGGCAGAAGCAGCAACTGCAGAATAGCTCCACAAATCACAGTCACAGAGAGGGCAGCTCTTCTTCATCAGCTCTTCAGCTCTTCTCCAGGCAGAGGTTCCTCTTGGTTTCCAGAAGTGTTCAAAAGTCTGTGGTTTTGGGTGCCCTTCTTATACCCACTTTGCCCTTTGAAGTAATCCTACTTCAAAGGAAAGTCTCTCTCGATTGTGAATTCCTGCCTGCCCAGGCCAGGCCCCAGACACACACCAGGTGGGTTGGAAACTGCATTGTGTTAGGGCAGGCACAACCCTTTCAGGTGTGAGTGACCACTCCTCCCCTCCCTCCTAGCACAGATGGCTCATCAGGAAATACAGACTACACCCCAGCCCCATTTGTGTCACTGTCTAGTGAGAGGTGCAACCCGCCCAACTGTCAAACTGACCTAGAGAGAGAATCCTCAAACAGGCAGAGTCACAGAAATGGTTTAAGAAAGAAAATGTTCACTTTCTAAAAGTGTTGTTTTCAAACATACAGGGGGTGATTCTAACCCTGGCGGTCGGTGATAAAGCGGCGGCCAACCCGCCAACAGGCCGGCGGTCCAAAAAATGGAATTCTGACCCTGGCGGGAACCGCCAACACAGCCCGCCACATTAACACTCCGACCGCCACCGCAGTACAGACAAACAGCGCGGCGGTCACCGCCAACAGGCAGGCGGCAGACAATGTACCGCCAACAGGCAGGCGGCAGACAATGTACCGCCCACAGTATCACAACTCACCAATCCGCCACCTTTTCCGGGGCGGGAGCCCCGCCGATAAAAACACGCCGGAAACAGACTACGGACGGGAAAACGCTCACCAAAACACACTCCACGAGTACGGAGGACAGCATGGAACCCGAATTAAACATCCTACCTGCACTCGTCTACCTGCTCATCTACCACGAGTACGAACTCCGGCGCAGACGACAACGGTGAGTACTGCACCTACGACACACGGGAGGGGGGAGGAGGAAAGGTTACGGGCACACACATATGCGACCCCCACCCCCCCAAACTTTGTACACACCAATGCAGAGCAACAATGCACAGTGACACCACCCAAACCCCCTTGAAAAATGCAAAGACATAATTAAATTGTGAACCAAATTTTTATATAAAAAATAGACTCTGAGACGTATCGGCAACTATGCAAAATATCCATAACAAAATAATACTATACACACTGCCATGGCGAACCGAGGCAATTAGTCCGCTACATCCAAGTCAAATGGAACAGTCCGTGGACTACAGTGTAGCGACACAAGGGCAAAGCCCACACAGGAGACCTGAGTCCTTTGGAGAGAACACTGCAGGGGCATCTGATGAAAATACTACAGGCACCTCAGGGGGAAGGGAAGGGGACGGCACCACAGCCACATGAGTCCACGACGCAAGATCCACGAAGGGGCCACCATGTCCACTGTGCCATCCTGGGGAGTGCAAAGCCACAGTCTCTCAAGTCTCTACAGTGGGTGGCTTGCCCACTGTACCATCCTGGGGAGTGCAAAGCCACAGTCTCTCAAGTCTCTACAGTGGGTGGCTTGCCCACTGTACCATCCTGGGGAGTGCAAAGCCACAGTCTCTCAAGTCTCTACAGTGGGTGGCTTGCCCACTGTACCATCCTGGGGAGTGCAAAGCCACAGTCTCTCAAGTCTCTACAGTGGGTGGCTTGCCCACTGTACCATCCTGGGGAGTGCAAAGCCACAGTCTCTCAAGTCTCTACAGTGGGTGGCTTGCCCACTGTACCATCCTGGGGAGTGCAAAGCCACAGTCTCTCAAGTCTCTACAGTGGGTGGCTTGCCCACTGTACCATCCTGGGGAGTGCAAAGCCACAGTCTCTCAAGTCTCTATAGTGGGTGGCTTGCCCACTGTACCATCCTGGGGAGTGCAAAGCCACAGTCTCTCAAGTCTCTACAGTGGGTGGCTTGCCCACTCTGCCATCCTGGGGAGTGCAAAGCCACAGTCTCTCAAGTGGATAACAGTCTCCACTGGTCAAGAAGGAGGCATGGTGGGCACAGTGAACCATAAACAGTGCTTGAGATGAAGGGGCCCAGCGGAGCGGTGCTTGAGATGAAGGGGCCCAGCGGAGCGGTGCTTGAGACGGCGGGGCCCAGCGGAGCGGTGCTTGAGATGAAGGGGCCCAGCGGAGCGGTGCTTGAGACGGCGGGGCCCAGCGGAGCGGTGCTTGAGACGGCGGGGCCCAGCGGAGCGGTGCTTGAGACGGCGGGGCCCAGTGGAGCGGTGCTTGAGACGGCGGGGCCCAGCGGAGTGGTGCTTGAGACGGCGGGGCCCAGCGGAGCGGTGCTTGAGAAGAAGGGGCCCAGCGGAGCGGTGCTTGAGATGAAGGGGCCCAGCGGAGCGGTGCTTGAGACGGCGGGGCCCAGCGGAGCGGTGCTTGAGATGAAGGGGCCCAGCGGAGCGGTGCTTGAGATGAAGGGGCCCAGCGGAGCGGTGCTTGAGATGAAGGGGCCCAGCGGAGCGGTGCTTGAGACGGCGGGGCCCAGCGGAGCGGTGCTTGAGATGAAGGGGCCCAGCGGAGCGGTGCTTGAGACGGCGGGGCCCAGCGGAGCGGTGCTTGAGATGAAGGGGCCCAGCGGAGCGGTGCTTGAGACGGCGGGGCCCAGCGGAGCGGTGCTTGAGACGGCGGGGCCCAGCGGAGCGGTGCTTGAGATGAAGGGGCCCAGCGGAGCGGTGCTTGAGATGAAGGGGCCCAGCGGCGCGGTGCTTGAGACGGCGGGGCCCAGCAGAGCGGTGCTTGAGATGAAGGGGCCCAGCGGAGCGGTGCTTGAGACGGCGGGGCCCAGCGGAGCGGTGCTTGAGACGGCGGGGCCCAGCGGAGCGGTGCTTGAGACGGCGGGGCCCAGCAGAGCGGTGCTTGAGATGAAGGGGCCCAGCGGAGCGGTGCTTGAGACGGGGGGGCCCAGCGGAGCGGTGCTTGAGACGGCGGGGCCCAGCGGAGCGGTGCTTGAGATGAAGGGGCCCAGCGGCGCGGTGCTTGAGACGGCGGGGCCCAGCGGAGCGGTGCTTGAGATGAAGGGGCCCAGCGGAGCGGTGCTTGAGACGGCGGGGCCCAGCGGAGCGGTGCTTGAGACGGCGGGGCCCAGCGGAGCGGTGCTTGAGACGGCGGGGCCCAGCGGAGCGGTGCTTGAGATGAAGGGGCCCAGCGGAGCGGTGCTTGAGACGGCGGGGCCCAGCGGAGCGGTGCTTGAGACGGCGGGGCCCAGCGGAGCGGTGCTTGAGACGGCGGGGCCCAGCGGAGCGGTGCTTGAGATGAAGGGGCCCAGCGGAGCGGTGCTTGAGACGGCGGGGCCCAGCGGAGCGGTGCTTGAGACGGCGGGGCCCAGCGGAGCGGTGCTTGAGACGGCGGGGCCCAGCGGAGCGGTGCTTGAGAAGAAGGGGCCCAGCGGAGCGGTGCTTGAGATGAAGGGGCCCAGCGGAGCGGTGCTTGAGACGGCGGGGCCCAGCGGAGCGGTGCTTGAGATGAAGGGGCCCAGCGGAGCGGTGCTTGAGACGGCGGGGCCCAGCGGAGCGGTGCTTGAGACGGCGGGGCCCGGCGGGGCCCAGCGGAGCCGTGCTTGAGACGGCGGGGCCCAGCGGAGCGGTGCTTGAGATGAAGGGGCCCAGCGGAGCGGTGCTCTTCTCCACAGCGGGCCCTGTTCAGCGGTGCTCTTCTGCACGGCGGGCCCCTGTTCAGCGGTGCCTATCTTCACGGCGGGCCCTGTTCAGCGGTGCTCTTCTCCACAGCGGGCCCTGTTCAGCGGTGCTCTTCTCCACGGCGGGCCCTGTTCAGCGGTGCTCTTCTGCACGGCGGGCCCCTGTTCAGCAGTGCCTATCTTCACGGCGGGCCCTGTTCAGCGGTGCTCTTCTCCACGGCGGGCCCTGTTCAGCGGTGCTCTTCTGCACGGCGGGCCCCTGTTCAGCGGTGCCTATCTTCACGGCGGGCCCTGTTTAGCGGTGCTCTTCTCCACGGCGGGCCCTGTTCAGCGGTGCTCTTCTGCACGGCGGGCCCCTGTTCAGCGGTGCCTATCTTCACGGCGGGCCCTGTTCAGCGGTGCTCTTCTCCACGGCGGGCCCTGTTCAGCGGTGCTCTTCTGCACGGCGGGCCCCTGTTCAGCGGTGCCTATCTTCGCGGCGGGCCCTGTTCAGCGGTGCCTATCTTCACGGCGGGCCCCTGTTCAGCGGTGCTCTTCTGCACGGCGGGCCCCTGTTCAGCGGTGCCTATCTTCACGGCGGGCCCTGGTCAGCGGTGCTCTTCTCCACGGCAGGCCCTGTTCAGCGGTGCTCTTCTGCATGGCGGGCCCCTGTTCAGCGGTGCCTATCTTCACGGCGGGCCCTGTTCAGCGGTGCCTATCTTCACGGCGGGCCCTGTTCAGCGGTGCTCTTCTCCACGGCGGGCCCTGTTCAGCGGTGCACATCCAGTAGTTTCAAGGGAGCCAGACCTGGCCTGGACTCCGTGCTCAGACGCCCTCCGGCCGTGATGTTCCTGGGCCCTTCGGTGACGGGGTCCTGGGCCCTTTGGTGTCCTCCTTTCCAGCTGGGATGTGGCATGTGGGGCCCATCTGCTCCGCGCTCCTTCTGGCTGACGTCTCCGCCCTGCTGCCCTTACGCTCCTTAGATGGGGCTCTCGGGCCCTTGCCTCCCCTAGACGTTGTGGCTGGTGAAGTGGGTGAACTCTGCTCCTTGGGGGCAGCCGTGTCAGTCTTCGCACGGCGGCCCTTGTGTTTCCTGGTCCTCTTGCCGGGGGGGGGGCTGGATGTGTCCTTGCTGCTGATGGAGGTGTCACTGCTGGCAAAGGGTGGGCTCCAGAACCCATGCACAACAGTGACACCCGAAGTTGGGCTGGTGGTGGCTGTGGTGCTCTTGGGACTCTTTGCAGATGGAGGGGGTAGGTCATCGGAGGGGAAGAGGTCAAGATTAGCCAGGAAAAGTTTTTTAGGGCCAAGGTAAAAGGTAGGAGAAGTGGAGATGGAAGTGGAGGAAGAGGATGTGGTTGTAGGAGAGTCAGGTGTGCTGTCATTGGGTGAAGGTGCAGGTGCTGTAGGCTGTTGTGAGGTGGATGTCTGTTGGGTGGGTGTCTGCCTGCGTTTGTGTGTCTTGGAAGAGGGGGTGACAGACACAGTGGGAGATGACACAGGGGACGTGTAGATGGCAGTGGGGGTGGTGACTGCACGCGTGCGGACTGTACAGGAGGGTGTGGTGGTGATGGAAGCACTGGCTGATGTTGGTGTGCATGCAGGTGTGAGTGGAGACGTCACAGGGAGGGAGGAGGGAGACGAGGAGGAGGGGGACACAGGGGTGGTAGTGACTGTTGGGATGTCTGCATCTGTGTGTTGCTTGGGTGAGTGTTTGTGGGATCTGTGGTGCTTGTGTCTGGATGAGCTGCCCTTGGGTGTTGAGGTGTGTGCAGGCCGGTCAGATGGAGTGGATGGGATAGGCTGAGGAACAGGAGACAGAGACAGGGTGGAGGCAGTCAGAAGAGGGAGGCTGGAAACAGGGACAATGGCTGCCGTCAGTGCTGAGGCCAGAGCATTGAACGATCGTTGATGGGCAGCCTGACCCGAATGAATGCCCTCCAGGTAGGCATTGCTCCGATGCACCTCCCTTTCTACCCCCTGGATGGCATTCAAAAGGGTAGTCTGCCCAACAATGAGTGTCCTGAGGAGATCAATGACCTCCTCACTGAGGGCAGCAGGAGTAACAGGGGCAGGGGCTGAGGTGCCTGGGGCGAAGGAGACGCCCACCTTCCTGGGTGAGCGGGCACGGAGCGTAGGCTGAGGGGCTGCTGGGAGGGCGGGGCTGGTGCGCTGGGTGGCGGCTGTACCTGTAGAGGCGGGGGGCCCGGCTGTTGCCGCCACCGCTAGGGAGCTCCCATCCGAGGACCTGTCGCTGTCGCTGCTCTCACCAGCGGTCCCCGTCGTGGTGCTCCCCTCGCCCTCCGGTTCACTTGGGCCCTCGGTGTCTGTTCCTGTGCCCACCGGTGCCTTGTGGCTTGCAGCTCCCTCGTGCTCCGATGCCAAATCTCCTCCACCTGATGATGCTAATGCACACATGCACAAGAAGATGAAGAAGAAGGGTGGGGGGAGAAAAAGAAGACCTGGTTGAGTGCATGCAATGTCAACACTGTTGGCGGAGAGGACAGACACAGGAGCCGCATGCACTAAGCCGCGCATTCGGGGCACACTACTCAGTACTTCTGACTCGGACAACAGGTCAGGAGATGACAAGCGCGCACATGTGTGAGGCTGGACCATCAATAGCTGGACTTGTCACCCTACGGAGGTGGGGGCCGGGAGCACAGGGCCATGCCTAAGGGAGAGGACTACACTACAGAAAGCGCCCTGGCCTAATGTCACCCCCAACCCTCCTCCCCCACCCAGACGCCTCCACTGCGCAGAAAGATAGCTGAATGTGCTGATACTCACCCCCTTGTGTCTGCTGTGATGCTCTCAAGTGCCCATCCAACTCCGTGTAGGCCACCGCCAGGATCCGGGACATCAAGGGGGTCAGGGTACGACTGGCACCCCTCCTAGGTTGGGAGGCCATCCCCAGCAGTGACTCGGCGGTCTTCCTGGTTCCGCTGCGGATGTCCTCCCACCTCTTGCGGCAGTGGGTGCCCCGTCTGACGTGGACCCCCAGGGCCCGGACTTCCTTGGCGATGGCACGCCAAATCCCGACTTTCTGATGGGCGCTGACCTATGTGACATGTACAGGGTGGGAAGGAAACAATCATCAACTTACTGCATGTTAGATGTGATTGGCCCCCCTCCCCAACCTTGCAATATAGCACATGCTCTCATCTGTCGTGCGTTGCACTCCTCATTCGCCCCCCACCAACTTACATCCACCCCACTCCACACAGGCATCGCCCTTTCCATGTGCACCCGGTGTACTCACCTGTTGGTCTGGAGGACGGTAGAGTAACGCATACTGGGGGAGGACCCCATCCACGAGCTTCTCCAACTCTTCAGACGTGAAGGCAGGGGCCCTTTCCCCAGTCGCAGCAGCCATTGTCACTTCCAGACCGAGTTCACAGCAGCACTTGCAGTATAGGTCCTCTCCTGTGGATGATCAGGTCTCGAGTGATTAAGCAGATAGAAAATGGCGGTCACGCCCGCGGCGGTGCGTACCGCGACCGCCGGCGCACCTCGTCATTGGCTCCTGAAACCCATAGGCTTCAATGTTATCCAATGCGGCTCCGTATAGCAGTCTTCGACCGCCTACCGCCACGGTGTGCTCCGCCAGCGCAGTGACCTCACATCCCATTGTCCCACTTCACAGGTCAGGCAGCCGCCATTTCAAGGGCCCACATGGCATAATTTCTACTGCGACACACAGGCCTAGGCCTGGCATTGCCACACATACACGCCTTTCAATACCTAGATAACCGTGTGCCATGCAAGCAGTGGTGAACGTACCAGTGATTATCTTGACTCTGTGCTCCATGTTGTCCTTCCTAGGCACCGTCCGCTGGGATTTGCGAGGAGAAGGATGAATCCTCACGTGTACCGACCGCTGGTGGACCTGTCGACAATGGAAGAACGCCACATCATACTACGATACCGACTTGACCGTGCCACCATCCATGAACTGTGTGCCCAGCTGGAGCCAGCCCTGATGTCCCCCATCCGCCAACCCACAGGAATTCCCCCTCTGGTGCAGGTGCTGTCAGTCCTCCATTTTCTTGCAAGTGGCTCATTCCAGACAACAGTGGCCATGTCATCTGGAATGTCTCAGCCAATGTTTTCTAAGGTGTTGTCTAGAGTGTTGTCTGCCCTGACGAAACACATGCGGAGTTACATTATATTCCCAGAGGAGGTTGATTTGCCCACTGTGAAGGGTGATTTTTATGCCCTTGGACATATTCGCAACATAATTGGTGCCATTGATGGGACCCATGTAGCCTTAGTCCCCCCAAAAGACGATGAGCAGGTGTACAGAAACAGGAAGAGTTACCATTCGATGAACGTCCAGGTGGTCTGTTTGGCTGACCAGTACATCTCCCATGTGAATGCCATGTTCCCTGGGTCAGTGCATGACGCGTAAGTGATGCGTAATAGCAGCATCCCTTTTGTGATGGAACAGCTACAGAGACAACGTGTGTGGCTAATAGGTGACTCTGGTTACCCCAACCTGCCTTGGCTATTGACCCCAGTGAGGAATCCCCGGACCAGGGCTGAGGAACGGTACAATGAGGCCCATGGGCGAACTAGGAGGGTCATTGAAAGAACCTTTGGCCTCCTGAAGGCCAGGTTTAGGTGTCTGCATATGACAGGGGGATCCCTGATGTACTCACCAAAGAAGGTGTGCCAGATCATCGTGGCCTGCTGTATGCTTCACAATCTGGCATTGCGACGTCAGGTGCCTTTCCTGCAGGACGATGGTCCAGATGGTGGTGTTGAAGCAGCTGTAGAGCCTGTGGAGAGTGAAGAGGAGGAAGACTCAGAGGACGACCCAGACAACAGGGACAGAGTTATCCAACAGTATTTTCAGTAGCACACAGGTAAGAATCACACACGCCATTTTAATTTTCCTGACTGCCTCGTTTTTCTCAACTTTGTCTATGACCCCCCAGTTATTTGAAACTGATGTTTGATTCTCCCTTCCCTTTTCAGTGCTGTATGACCCACTGCGTGACTTCTGCTTGGTTAGCCCATGGACTAATGCTTATTGATCTCGGTATGTGTTCAGCACAAAGTTTACAGAACATAATTGATCGTAATGTTTTTTACATTTGTAAATAATACAGCCTGACTCCAGCATGATTTCAGTGCATTGAGTGATTTATTTTTGGTGCTAGATTATGGTACATGATATAAACACGGTGATGGGTGGGGGTGGAGTAATGGCCATGGCAGAGTCCAGTTCTCAGTCTCACAGGTGCATTGTCCATATGCCTGTGGAAGGATGGAGCAGGGGCAGTTCAAGGTTGGACAGGGTGGCAATGTGGGACAGTGGGATGACTTCAGGGGGTATCTCATGCTGGCGGGGGTCTTGACATCCTACTCTGTCTATTTTTTTGATCTCAGGCTCCTCTTGCGGGGTGGTTGTTCTTCAGCAGGAGGTGGGGTTCTGGTGGCCTGTCGGTGTGGTGGGGCCTCCTGTCCACTAGCGCCGGCGGAGGTGGTAGGCTGTTCCTGGTCCGGGCTAGTGACAGGGGCCCTGTGTGGTGCCACATGGTCCCGCAACGTGTCTTCTATCCGGTGGAGGGCCTGGAGTAGGCTCCCCATGGCGGTAGAGATGGTGGTGAGATGATTGTTGAACCCCATGTAGCGTTCCTCCTGCTGTGCCTGGATCTCCTGGAACCTGGCCAGTACCGTCGCCATCGTCTCTTGTGAGCGGTGGTAGGCTGCCATGATGGTGGTGAGGGCCTCTTGGAGAGTCGGTTCCCTGGGCCTCTCCTCCCCCCCTGTCGCACAGCAGCCCTCCGAGTTGCCCTGTTTCCCCCGGACTCTGTCCCCTGGACGGTGTGCCCACTACCACTGCCCCCAGGTCCCTGTTGTTGTTGGGGTGGTGGGTTAGCCTGGGGGCCCTGTAGTGGCAGACACACCGCTGATTGACCTGTCCTAGAGACAGAGCCATGGGCCCGCTGGGTGGGAGCTGTGCTGTTGTTCCCAGAGGGGGTTGGGTCTGCTGTGGCCTGTGTGTGGGGAACCGACTGTCCAGAGGTCCCCGATGGTCCGGGCTGGTCGTCAGGTTCCAGGTCGACAGAGCTGCTGTCATCACTGGGTGCCTCTTCCGGGGGGGGGATGGACATTTCTGGACCCTCCTGGCCGGTGTGTTGGCGTTCGGGTCCTGCATGGGGTAAGAGAGTATGGTTATTGTTTCTGTGTGTGCTATTGTGTGCGATTTATGGGTGCCCTTGTCCCCCAGTGCTGTCATTCCCTTGGGGGAGGTGTTGTGGGGGTGTTGGGGGGGGGGGTATGTGCAGTGGTCATGCTAAGGTGATGGGTGTCCATAGTTTGTGGTGGCATGCAGGGGTTGGTGTTGGGTGGGTTGTGCTGGGGAGACATTCTCAGGGAGGATGTGTGATGGGGGGTTGGGGGTGAGGGTGGTGGTGGGGGTTGGCATGCTGGGGGGGGTGAAGTAGTTGAGATTGTACTTACCAGAGTCCATTCCTCCGTGTACTCCAGCGAGGCCATCAGGATGCAGGATGTTTAGTACCTCTTGCTCCCATGCTGTGAATTCGGGTGGTGTGGGTGGGGGTCCCCCGCCAGTCTTCTGCACTGCGATGTTGTGTCGCGAGACCATCGAGCGCACCTTTCCCCGTAAGTCGTTCCAACGTTTGCGGATGTCCTCTCGATTTCTGGGATGCTGTCCCACCGCGTTGACCCTGTCCACGATCCGCTGCCATAGCTCAGCCTTCCTGGCTATAGTGGTGTGCTGCACCTGTGAGCCGAAGAGCTGGGGTTCGACTCTTATGATCTCCTCCACCATGACCCGGAGTTCTTGGTCTGAAAAGCGTGGGTGCCTTTGGGGTGCCATGGGGTGGTGTGGATGAGGTGTGGGGTGGTGTATATGGTGAAGAGTGTGTTGGTGTGTGGTGCTTTGTGCTTCTATGTGGTGTGTGTGATGGTGTAGTGTGCCTCTGTGTGATGTAGCTCTCTATTCTGTGATGTGTCTCTCTCTCCTTCGTCTATGATCTTCGGTCGTAGGGGTTTGTGGGTGATGTGGGTGTGTGTTTTATAGTTGGTTGGATGTGTGGGAGTGTTGTTTGTATGTGTGTCAGGTGTGTGTATTTCAAATTGTCCAATGTGGCAGTGTTTTGGAGCTGTGTGTGTATTTTGACCGCGGCGGTGTGTCCCGCCAATGGAATACCGCGGTTGAAAGACCGCCGCGTGGATTCGTGGGTCAGAATGGCATGGGCGTGTTTGTGTTGGCGTGGCGGTGGAGGTTTGGTCATCTCCAGTTTTCCGCGGCCCGCTGATGTGGCGGCCTTCCTTGGATGTCGGGATTTTGGCGGTTCCGCCGTTGTGGGTCAGAATGACCGTGGCAGTTTACCGCGGCCGCGGCGGTAGAATGGCGGACTTCTGACCGGCGGTAAGGGCCTTTTACCGCTGAGGTCAGAATGACCCCCACAATCTTAAAATCAACTTCACTAAAAGATGTATTTTTAAATTGTGAGCTCAGGGACCCCAAACTCCACATGTCTATCTGTTCTCAAAGGGGATCTGCACTTTAATCATATTTGAAGGTAGCCCCCATGTTAACCTATGAGAGGGACAGGCCTTGCATCAATGAAAAACAAATTTAGCAATATTTCACTGTCAGAACATATAAAACACATTACTATGGGGGTCATTCTGACCCTGGCGGCCGGTGACCACCAGGGTCACCGACCACGGGAGCACCGCCAACAGGCTGGCGGTGCTCCCAAGGGCATTCTGACCGCGGCGGTTCAGCCGCGGTCAGAAAGGGTAAACCGGCGGTCTCCCACCGGTTTACCGCTGCCCCATTGAATCCTCCATGGCGGCGGAGCGCGCTCCGCCGCCATGGGGATTCAGACACCCCCTACCGCCATCCTGTTCATGGCGGGAAACCCGCCATGAACAGGATGGCGGTAGGGGGTGCCGCGGGGCCCCTGGGGGCCCCTGCAGTGCCCATGCCAATGGCATGGGCACTGCAGGGGCCCGGAAAGAGGGCCCCACAAAGTATTTTAGTGTCTGCTTTGCAGACACTGAAATACGCGACGGGTGCAACTGCACCCGTCGCACCCCTGCAACTACACCGGCTCAATTCTGAGCCGGCGTCCTCGTTGCAGGGGCATTTCCGCTGGGCCGGCGGGCGCTCTTTTGGAGAGCGCCCGCCGGCCCAGCGGAAATGTTTGAATGGCCGCCGCGGTCTTGAGACCGCGGTGCGGTCATTTGTCGGCGGTACCTTGGCGGACGGCCTCCGCCGTCCGCCAAGGTCTGAATGACCCCCTATATGTCCTACCTTAACCATACACTGCACTCTGCCTTTGGGGCTACCTAGAGCCTACCTTAGGGGTGCCTTACATCTAAGAAAAGGGAAGGTTTAGGCCTGGCAGGTGGGTACACTTGCCAAGTCGAATTTACAGTTAAGAACTGCTCACACAGACACTGCAGTGACAGGTCTGAGACACGATTACATAGCTACTTAGGTGGGTGGCATAACCGGTACTGCAGGCCCACTAGTAGCATTTGGTTTACAGGTCCTGGGCACGTCTAGTGCACTTTACTAGGGACTTACTAGTAAATCAAATATGCCAATCATGGATGTACCAATTACATACACATTTTGTATAGGAGCACTTGCACTTTTGTACTGGTTAGCAGTGGTAAAGTGCCCAGACTAACAAAAACAGCAAAAACAGAGTCCAGCACACATCAACAACCTGGGAAACAGAGGCAAAAAGTTAAGGGAGCCCTCGCCAAGGATGAAAAGTCTAACAGGCCCTCAGATGACATGTACCCTATCTGCAGGAGGAGGGGGTGACAACGCAGCTGTGGCAGCAGTGAACACTGAGGAAAGTGAGGAGGAGGAAGAGAAGGAGGATATGGACAACAGGTCACATTTGATCCAACTGTACTTCCAATGACACCCAGGTAAGACTGTTGAACTAAACATTTCTACATTTTAGTGTTGTACTGTGTGACTGCAGCATAATGCCAGTCATTCCCTTTGCATCTCACCTGACTATCAGCTATGCCTTCCCTTATTGCAGATGTTGGTGTTGTTCAAACAGTGTACTGCTGTGATGCTTACAGACTGCTGAGACACATTTGTTGGATGGATCAACATGTTATTAGACATTTACACAGGGTCATGCAGTTCATTACAGTTCGTTACATTGTACATTACCTGTAGATAAAGCACTATTACTCAAGTTGTGTCCAAGTGTGTTTATTGAAAATTGTTCTACAATGAGAAATGCAACAGAGTGGGCTGGTGGTTGGGAATAGTCCAGGGTAGTGGTCCAGTCTGTTTGTAGCACAGGTCCAGTGTCCAGGGGGCCATAGGAAAGGGAGCAATGGCAGTTAAAGTGGACAAGGTGACACAGTGGAACAAAAGGGGTGACACTCATGAGGGACTCATTGCCTGGCAGTGGTTGTGGTTTTAGCAAGTGTCTCTGGTGTCTGTGTAGGTCGCAGGGAATGTTTCCGTGGTGGTTCACCTTCTGCAGGGGTGGCCTGTGTGTCCTTTGGCAGGGCCTCCTGTCCACTAGCTGCAGCAGATGTGGAGGGCTGGTCAAATGACTGGCTAGTGGAAGGGACCCGCTGGTGTGATATGTACTCCCTCATGATGTTGGCTATATCACCCAGCACTCCTGCAATGGAAACCATAGTGGTGTTGAGGGCCTGCAATTTTTTCTTGATCTCCTGGTGGTGTTCCTTCTGCAGCCAATGGTTCTCCTGCATGATGTCTATCGCCAGACCTTTCTTGTCCTGGGATTGTTGGTAAACCCCCAGGACATTAGTGAGTGCCTCCTGGACAGTCGGTTCCCAGGGCCTGTCCTTCCCCTGGAGCATAGCTGTCCTCTGAGTGTCGCTGGCCCCCTGTCTCCCCTGAACGGTGTGCCCACTGCCACTGACCTCAGGACCCTCATTGTCTTGCCTGTGAGTTGTGGACTGGGGTCCTTGTACAGGTGGGCACACTGCTGATTGGCATATTCTGGGGACAGAGGTCTGGGGAAGTTGGGTGGCTGCTGTGGTGTTGGATACTGATGGGGGAGGCTCTGTGCTGGACTGGGTGTGGGCTGGGGTAGCCAACTGACCAGGGGTCCCTGATGGGCCAGGGAGTTCACCCAAAACTCCAGAGTTGCTGTCATCACTGGGGGCATCTTCTGGTGGGGGACTGGGTAGCCGTGCACCTCCTCGCCGCTGACATTGGCTGGGGCACCTGTGGGGACATAAGTGGTGTGTTATGCTACATGTTTGTGATATACTCTGCATCCCTAGCTTCCCCTATATTGTTGCTGTTGCCCTGCCACCTTTGGTTGTCTATGGTGATGTATTGTGATATTATTAGTTCTCCATGCTGTGCATGCATTGGTGGTGGGTGTACATGCAGGGCTGAAAGGGATGTGCATGCAGTGGGTATGGCATGCAGGGCTTGGCATTTAGGTAATTTGCTGTGGTGCACTGTGTGGGGTGGAGTGGAGTGATGGGTGTCAGGGTGATGGGTGGTGATGGGTGGTGATGGCATGCAGATATGGGGGTGATAGGTAGTAAATGTTGACTCACCAGTGTCCAGTCCTCCAGCAACTCCAGTGAGTCCCTCAGGATGCAGGATTGCCAAGACTTGCTCCTCCCATGCTGCCAGCTGTGAGGGAGGAGGTGGGGGTCAACCGCCAGTCCTCTGGATAGTGAGCTGTGCCTTGCTGCTGTAGAACGTACCTTCCCCCGTAGGTCGTTCCACCTCTTCCTGCTGTTGTCCCTTGTTCATGGATGCTGTCCCACGGTGTTCACCCAGTCCACGATCCTCCGTCATATTCCATAATTTTTGGTACTTTGCTACCTTCTGCCATCTACATATGACTCATAATTGAATAGTGTGGCCAAGCCAAACCTGACCCACTCCTATTGCTGTCTCGCACTGTTTTTACCATATGCTTTTCTTACTTTTGTGAGACCTTGCTTCTGAACACTGCTAGCCCTTATTCCCTTTTTGATGTTTGGCTGGAAGGTAGTTGTGCCACAGGCTTAGATGTTGTTACAAGGCTGGGAAGGAGTTCTTGGGATGGAGCATGTATTTGTCTGTGTTCTGTTATCTTGCCACTGGTACACTTTTCTTGTACTGATGAAACTGTTACCACTATTTTACTTTCCCCATAACAGACTACACCATGGCTAATAGAGAGAAACGGGGTAAATATACATTTATTACGTGGAACACACTCGGGATGGGGACTGCAGGCAAGCGCTATAATATTCAAATGTAATTAGCTTGGGGCTCATGTAACCCTTCATCTAGAGATGCGCCTGAAAGAGGAGGACTTTAGAGTTCAGCATGGATGGAGAAGACACGTATTTAATGCCACCTATTCATCATATGTCCAGGACGCCACTATAGGATACACTCTGGCCCCCCCTTCATGGCCAGAAACACGTGGGCTGATGCAGAGGGGAGACATGTCTTGGTCAGCAGTCGACTTGATGGTCTGCCTATAGTACTGGGCTGCCTGTATGCCCTCAACAGCAACCAGCCAATTGATCTGCCATGCCTCTCCACACAACTGTCTCCGTGGGCTGACTGTGACTGATTTGGGGACGACTCTAATGCAGTCCTAGATACTGGATCACTCTCACCCTCCTTTCCCTGATATTCCCTCAGTATGTAACTTTGTTGCACTTTCTAAACCGTTGTACTTTTAGAGATTAATTAACAAACGGCAATGACAAACTGCTTCAGCTAAGTTGAAACTTCCCACTAACTGTGGAGACCTTGGGGCACCAGACTTTTGCACTTACGACTATGCAGCACAAATGCAATAGCATGCACTCTGGCTGAATGGTTAACAGCATGCAGAGACGAGCCTTACACCCTCTCATATTAAACCAGGTGCCCTAAACAGAGCTCTCGTCCCCCGTCAAAGATCTCCTTGCGACATTTTTCTGCTCAGCATGGCCCTCACCTTCCTCCATAACACACTAGGGTATACACACTCTGCACTTACCTATGCTCCCGCTGTGCAGATTTAAAGTCTTTTAAGTCTCTCCCTGCAAAGGAGTGTGGTCAAGGCAAGCAAATAGAATACCCTGGGAATGAGCTTGTCTGTCCGTAGTTCATGTTATGTATAAGGAAGAGCCCCTTTGGATGTTCAGTCTTTGGCAGACAAACCGGAGTTGCAGGTAAGTGCTTTTCTTACCTATAGTTGAATTTGTCATGTCCTCCAGGTAACTTAGCAGGAGTAGTGGCAGGGACCCACCCCCATGCATACTGTGCTACAAATGTATTGCACGATAGGCCACAGGTAGAGATTGGTCATCTAGCAATTCAGGACAATTCAGAAGCAATCAAATGTAACATTAGAGCCTCTTAGGCAGGCTTAGGAAAATAAACTACAAGTGTTTAATGATTAAGAGTGGCAAGGTGTGCTGAAGTACCCTAAAAAATTACATGCAATGCCAAATTTAAAATGTATACAAACCACCATACTGCACAAGGCATACCTTGCATTGCTGATGCCTTTGGTCTCCTCAGAATTTCCAAGATGTTACACTGTGCCTGCACCTGACCCATATGCTCTGAAGCTGTGACCCTTTTGGTCCGTAGTCTTTAGGTCTCTAGCCGAGGTTACTGAAAGATCAGTTTTGGAAACCCTTAGTGCTATACTGATGGGTATTTATCCAGGACCTAAGAAGACTAAAATACCCACCAGGTTCCTTTACCTTGCCCTCCTGATTCCCAGGGGGACTATCATCAGCTGCTGGAAGTCGTCTTCCCCCTCTCCAATAAAGGCCTGGCACACTAAACTGCACCAATGTTATTAGATCATCTTCTATCGTTTACCTTTCCTAAAGCACCAAAAAACACGAAGCAAATACCTAATTGTTTAGAAAGAAGGTAAATTATTCCCTAAAGTAGGTCGCAACTCTTTCAAACACGTCATTTTGATTTACATTCTACAGATGTCCTGTTCTGAAAAAAATACTTTGCGATATGTTGCAAACAGAGAGCACTGAGAATCTGGAAGGAGCAAGAACAAGCCATGATGTAGCTGAAAAACCAACAGCTTCCCCTGGATCAGGAGCACACTACTCTTCACAGGTGTCACGTGCATGGGAATTTTTCCCACACCTTAGGGGTAAAAATTGTGAAAGCACACAAGGTCACATGTACTTTATATGGCTCAGTATTGCGGAGAGGACTCAATGGCTATCAACCATTTCGAAATATTGGGATGATAAAGCACCTTTGTGCACGTCATCCTAACAAATACTCCTGAAAAGAATTAGAAAAGAAATGTCAAGAACCGGAAGAGGATGGATCACTACCAGCAGAATTTCTGAAAGTCTTCATAAAAATTGTGATCCACGTTTGCAGATGTTTTCCGCTTTCTGCAAAAAATGCAATGACATAATCTGTTCGGGAAAAATGAAAATGAAAGTCTTCCCAAACTGGATCATCCATCACTTAAAAATCTTTGCCAGCTCAAAAAGATGTTTTGAAACATCTTTGCACTGTTGTTTAAAATAAGTTATGAAACTCCAAAACAAAATATATGTTCACGTTATCTAAAAAAAAAAAAAAAAAATTGTACTTGTGACCAAAAAAACAAAGTTATAATGAAATATTGACAAAAAAATGGTTACTAAGCAAAAAAAAGCCTGAGGAAAGTAAATAAATGTTCTATTTAAGAACAGAAAATGTGTTTGTGAACTTATAATTAAAAATGCGCCATGCAAACCCCAACAAATAAACATCATAGAATCAAAATACATTCATCATATATATTAGCTAAACACTTGGGCCCAAATGTATACTTTTTTAGCACCGCATTTGCGTAATTTTTGTCTCAAAAGCATCGCAAACTTACAAAATACAATTTTAGGCCCATATTTATACTTTGTTAGCGCGGCATTTGTGTCATTTTTTGACGCACCAGCGGCGCAAACTTGCAAAATACAATTGAATTTTGTAAGTTTGCGCCGTTTTTGCGTCAAAAAGCGGTGCAAATGCGGCGCTAACAAAGTATAAATATGGGCCTTATTTTGTAAGTTTGCGCCGATTTTGTGTAAAAAACGACGCAAATGCGGCGCTAAAGAAGTGTAAATATGGACCTTACAGCGTACAAACTCCATGCTCAACGTATATTAACATAATAAACAGCCATACAAAGCCACACAAACCGCACATAGACATTATTTTCAGCAAATAACAGGAATTCACTGAAAAACAGTTTCCGTTAAGGCTATATCACATGTGAAATATTCTAATGCACATTTAATCAGTTAAAATACAGTCATGGTTATATCAGATATAAAACATTATAATTAACATTTAAAAATACTCAGAAAATACACAGAAATGCACCATTTGCAGTCAAAGCTAAGTTATGGTTAATAAAATCGAACCTAAAAGAACTGAAATTCACCAGTTATAGTTAGCTAAACTAGCTATAACTTTCCCCACAGTCATGCACTCTCCCTGACCTCTCCCACGGCTTCACTAATGAAATGTTAAATGACATAAGTGATGTATCAGGAATCATAGGAAGCATAAGAGATTATTGTTGACAGCAGAAAAATACACGTCGCTCTACTGGGATTCACAAGAGAGGAGAGGAGACTGTGGAAGGCTGGATAGTGACGGCTAGTGAAAATCAGGATTAGGAGAGACTTCCAGATCAGATTAACCACAGGCAGACTCAGAGCAAGGCTCGGAGGGAAGGCGGATGCTTCTTCGGGAACTGAATGGGTCTTCTACCAATCATTCAACCACCATATCCCCTTTCCCATGGTCAGCCACATTCAAATGCTGTGAGGGCTGATTATACCATAATTCAGGAAAAGTCCTTATCTAATATTCTGAGGCCAAGATTTCCTAAGGCTTTGCACCGGTGCTAGAGGAATTCAAACCTGCATGAAGGGGTGCATGCTGTTAACTATCTAGGACACAGAGGTGGTCATTCTGACCTCAGCGGTAAAAGGCGCTTACCGTCGGTCAGAAGACCGCCATAACACCGCCACGGCTGCGGTAAACCGCCATGTTCATTCTGACCCGCAACTGGCAAACCGCCAAAAACCCGACATCCACAAAAGTCCGCCACACCAAAGGTCAGCGAAAAACTGGCGATGACCAAACCTCCACCGTCACGCCAACAGAAAAATGCCCCTGCCATTACGACCCACGAATCCACGCGGCGGTCTTTCAACCGCGGTATTCCATTGGCGGTACACACCGCCGCGGTCAAAATACACACACCCTTACAAAACACAACCACATTGGACAATTTGAAACACACACACCTGATACACATACAAACAACACTCCCACACACCCAATACAATATAAAACACCCACCCACATCACCCACAAACCCCTTAAAAAAAAAAAAATGACTGAAAGCCAGAGATAGACAGCACTGCTTAGACAACACCATCACACAGAGGCAAACCACACCATCACCCACACAATATCCACGCACAAAACACCACACATCACCACAATCACCACACTCTACAACACATACACCACCCCACACTTCATCCACATCACCCTATGGCACCCCAAAGACACCCCTGGTTCTCAGACGCCGAACTCCGGGTCATGGTGGAGGAAATAGTTCGGGTAGAGCCCCAGCTCTTCGGGACACAGGTGCAGCACACCAGCATTGCCAGGAAGATGGAGCTATGGCAAAGGATAGTCGACAGGGTCAACGCTGTGGGACAGCATCCACGAAATCGGGATGACATCAGGAAGCGCTGGAACAACCTACGGGGGAAGGTGCGTTCCATGGTATCAAGGCACAACATCGCGGTGCAGCAGACTGGCGGCGGACCCCCACCTACTCCCCCAGAATTTACAGCATGGGAGGAGGAAGTCTTGCACATCCTGCATCCTGAGGGCCTCGCAGGAGTAGGCGGAGGAATGGACTCTGGTAAGTCAAATCTTAACTACTTCTTCCCACCCCGACCCCACCTGCATGCCAGCACATACCCCCACCCCCATCACACCTACTCCCTGCAAATGGCTCACCATCACAACCCACCCATCCCAACACCTAGCCCTGCATGCGTCCACAAAGCATGGACACCCATCACAAAAGCATGCCCACTGCACATACACATCTCCACCACAAGCCACCCTCACAAACGCCCACACACAGGAATGCCAGCCCTGGGGTACACGGGCACCCACCCATAGACTGATATGGCACACACTGAAGCAATAACCATACCTCTATACCCCTGCAGGACCCGAACGCCACCACACCGCCCAGGAGGGTCCAGAAATGTCCATTCCACCCCCAGAAGAGGCCACCAGTGATGACGCAGCTCTGCCTCCCTGGACCCAGATGACCAGCCCGGACCATCGGGGACCTCAGGACAGTCGGTTCCCCTCACACAGCCACAGGCCACAGCAGACCCAACCCCCTCTGGGAACACCAGCACAGCTCCCACCCAGCGGGCCCATGCCTCTGTCTCCAGGACACGTCAATCAGCGGTGTGTCCACCACTACAGGGCACCCAGGTTAACCCACCACCCCAACAACAACAGGGACCTGGGGGCAGTGGTAGTGGGCACACGGTCCAGGGGACAGAGGCACCTGGAAACAGGGGAACTGGGAGGGCTGCTGTGCGACAGGGGGGGAACAGGCCCAGGGAACCCACTCTCCACGAGGCCCTCTCCTCCATCATGGGAGCATACCACCACTCCCAGGAGACGATGGCGACGGTACTGGCCAGGTTCCAGGAGATCCAGGTCATGCAGGAGCAACAGTACATGGGGTTCAGGGAAGAACTTAGAACCATCAGTTCCGCAATGGGCACCATCGTCCGGGCACTCAACCTGATTGTCACCACATTGCGGGACCATGTGGCACCACAAAGGGCCCCTGTCACTAGCATGGACCAAGAACAGGCAACCACCTCTGCCGGCGCTAGTGGACAGGAGGCCCCCACACAACAACAGGCCACCAGAACCCCACCTCCTGCAGAAGAAGAACCACCCGCAAGCGGGGCCTGAGATCTCGTAAGAAGACAGAGTAGGATGTCAAGACCCCCGCCAGCAAAGGATACCCCCTGATGTCATCCCACTGTCCCACATTGTCACCCTGTCCAACCTTTACCTGCCCCTGCTCCACCTTCCACAGGCATATGGACAATGCACCTGTGAGACTGAAAAGCTGGACTCTGCCATGGACATTCCTCCACCATCACCCATCACCGATTTACCACCATGTCCCTAAATTCAGCATTTTAATAAAAAAACTTATTGCACAAAAACAAACTGGAGTCTGCCTGTATTGTGAACAAATGTATTGAACATAATGCTGCCAAAATGTCCAGTTACACAGTGATGAAAACATACCAATGTCATACAGCTGTAGTCCATGGGGAAACAAAGCAGATGTCACGCAGTGGGGGCCACATCGCTGAAATTGGAAGGGAAAGTCACAACTCAGTTAACATACATTGGGGGAATAGGCCAGACAGTAGAGAGGCAGGAGACTGTAAGTAATTGTAAAATGCAGGTGTTGAATCTTACCTGTGTGTTATTGAAAATACTGTAGTATCACTCTGTCCCTGTTGTCTGTGTCGTCCCCGTCGTCTTCCTCCTCTTCACTCTCCACAGGTTCCACCGCTGCCACAACACCACCATCTGGACCATCCTCCTGCAGGAAAGGCACCTGGTGTCGCAAAGCCAGGTTGTGAAGCATACAGCAGGCCACGATGATATGACACACCTTCTTTGGTGAGTACATTAGGGATCCACCTGTCATATGCAGGCACCTAAACCTGGCCTTCAGGAGGCCGAAGGTCCGCTCAATCACCCTCCTAGTACGCCCATGGGCCTCATTGTACCGTTCCTCTGCCCTGGTCCTGGGATTCCTCACTGGTGTCAGAAGCCACGACTCGTTGGGGTAACCAGAGTCACCTATTAGCCACACACGGTGTCTCTGAAGTAGTTCCATCACGTAAGGGATGCTGCTATTTCGCATGATGTACGCGTCATGCACTGACCCCGGGTTCTTGGCATTTACATGGGAGATGTACTGGTCTGCCAAACAGACCACCTGGACATTCATCGAATGATAACTTTTTCTGTTCCTGTACACCTGTTCACTTCCTCTGGGGGGTACCAAAGCCACATGTGTCCCACCAATGGCACCAATGACGTTGGGAATATGTCCAAGGGTATAAAAATCACCCTTCACTGTAGCCAAATCCTCCACCTCAGGGAAAACAATGTAGCTCCGCATGTATTTCATCAGGGCAGACAACACTCTGGATAAAACCTTAGAAAACATAGGCTGAGACATCCCAGATGAAATGGCCACTGTTGTTTGGAATGATCCACTAGCCAAAAAATGGAGTACTGACAGAACCTGCACTAGAGGGGGGATCCCTGTGGGTTGGCGGATGGGTGACATCAGGTCTGGCTCCAGCTGGGCACACAGTTCCTGTATAGTGGCACGGTCCAGTCTGTATGTCAGTATGACCTGTCGTTCTTCCATTGTCGACAGGTCCACCAGCGGTCTGTACACGGGAACAGCCCTCCATCTCCTCACAAGTCCCTGTGGACGGTGCCTAGGAAGGACAACATGGAGCACAGAGTCAAGCAACCCACAGGTACGTTCACACAGCTTGCACTGTACACGATTCTCTATGCATTGAATGGCTTGTATGAGTGGCAATGCATACACAGGTACGTTCACACAGCTTGCACTGTACACGATTCTCTATGCATTGAATGGCTTGTATGAGTGGCAATGCAAGGCCTAGGCCTGTGTGACGCAGTAGAAATTAAGCCATGTGGGCCTTTGAAATGGCGGCTGCCTGACCTGTGAAGTGTGACAATGTGATGTGAGGTCATTGCGCTGGCGTGGCACACCGTGGCGGTAGGCGGTCGAAGACCGAGGTGCAAAGCCGCATTGGTTAACATTGAACCCTATGGGTTTCAGGAGCCAACGAGGATGTGCGCCGGTGGTCGTGGTACGCACGCCGCGGTACGCACCGCTGTGGTACGCACCGCCGCGGGCGTAACCACCATTTTATATCTGCTTAATCACTCGAGACCTGATCATCCACAGGAGAGGACCTATACTGCAAGTGCTGCTGTGACCTCGGTCTGGAAGTGACAATGGCTGCTGCGACTGGGGAAAGGGCCCCTGCCTTCACGTCAGAAGAGTTGGAGACACTCGTGGATGGGGTCCTCCCCCAGTATGCGCTACTCTACGGTCCTCCAGACCAACAGGTTAGTACACTGGGAGCATGCTTAGTGGGCAATGCCTGGGTTGAGTGGGGTGAATGAACGATGGTGGTGAGGGGAGCAGATGAGGAATGCATCGTACGACAGATGAGAGCATGTGCCACATGGCAAGGTTGGGGAGGGGGGGCCACTCACATCGACCATGCAGAAAAGTGATGATGTTTCTTTTCCCACCCTGTACATGTCACATAGGTCAGCGCCCATCAGAAGATCGACATTTGGCGTGCCATTGCCAAGGACGTCCGGGCCCTGGGGGTCCACAACAGACGGGGCACCCACTGCCGCAAGAGGTGGGAGGACATCCGCCGCGGGAGCAGAAAGACCGCTGAGGCTCTGCTGGGGATGGCCTCCCAACCTAGGAGGGGTGCCACACGGCAATTGACCCCCCTGATGTCCCGGATCCTGGCGGTGGCCTACCCCGATTTGGATGGGCGCGTGAGGACATCACAGCAGACACAAGGGGGTGAGTACCAGCACATTCTGCTATCTTTGCGCGCAGTGGAGGTGCCTGGGTGGGGGAGGAGGGCTGTGGTTATCCCTAGGCCAGGGCGATTTCTGTAGGCTAGGCCCCTTCATGAGGCATGGCCCTGTGCCCCCGCCCCCCACATCTGTAGGGTGCCTAGTACAGCTATTCATGGCCCTGTGTCATCTATGTGTGCAGTTGTCATCCATAGGCTTGTAGGCCATGTCCCAGTGATTGAGTAGTGTACCCCAAGTGCGCGGCGTAGTGCAGTGGGCTTCTGTGTCTGTCCTCTCCGCCAACGGTGTCGCCAATGCATGCACTCAACATGTCTTTCTTTCTTCTCCCCCCCCTTTTTTTTGGTCTTCCTGTTCATGTGTGCATTAGCATCATCAGGCGGAGGAGAAGTGGCATCGGCGCACGAGGGAGCTGCATCTCACATGGCCCCGGAGGGCCATGCAACCGACTCCGAGTACACCAGTGAGACGGAGGGCGAGGGGAGCTCCACAACGGGGACCCGTGGAGACGTCAGCGACACCGACACGTCCTCGGAAGGGAGCTCCCTTGTGGTGGCGGCAACATCCGTGCCCACCGCTACAAAAGGTACAGCCTCCACCCAGCGCACCAGCTCCGCCCTCCCAGTAGCCCCTCAGCGTTCGCCCCGTGCCCGCTCGCCCAGGAAGGCGGGCATCTCCTTCGCCCCAGGCACCTCAGGCCCTGCCCCAGTTACCCCTGCTGCCCTCAGTGCGGAGATCATTGACCTCCTGAGGACCATCATTGTTGGGCAGTCTACCCTTTTGAATGCCATCCAGGGTGTAGAAAGGGAGGTGCATCGGAGCAATGCATACCTGGAGGGCATTTATTCAGGTCAGGCTGCCCATCAGCGATCGTTCAATGCTCTGGCCTCAGCACTGACGGCAGCCATTGTCCCTGTCTCCAGCCTCCCTCCTCCAACTCCCTCAACCCAGTCCCACTCCCCTGTTCCTCTGCCTATCCCAGCTCGCCTACAGACCAGCCTGCACACACCTCAACACCCAAGGGCAGCTCATCCAGACATAAGCACCACACATCCCACAAGCATTCACCCAAGCAACATCCACATGCAGACATGCCAACAGCCACTGCCTCCTCTGTGTCCCCCTCCTCCTCGTCTCCCTCCTCCCTCCCTGTGACATCTCCACTCACACCTGCATGCACACCACCACCAGCCAGTACGTCCATCACCAGCACACCCTCCAGTACACTCCGCACAAGTGCAGTCACCACCCCCACTGCCATTTACACGTCCCCTGTGTCCTCTCCCACTGTGTCTGTGACCCCCTCTTCGAAACCACACAAACGCAGGCAACCACCCACCCAACAGCCATCCACGTCACGACAGCCTCCGTCAAAAGCATCTGCACCCAAAGACAGCACACTTGACTCTCCTACAACCACATCCTCTTCCTCCACTCCCATACCCACTACAACTACCCGTCACTGTCTTTCTAAATTGATTTTCCTTTCCAACCTTGACCTCTTTCCAAAAACTGACCCACCCCCTCTATCTGGTAAGAGTCCAATCAGCACCTCAGCCACCACAAGCCCTGCATCTACTAGGACCATAGTTCAGGGCTATTGGAGTCCACCAGCTCCTAGGGCAGGAACATCGGCCAGCAGCAAGGGGACAGCCAGGCCACCCCCTGGGAAGAGAACAAAAAAAGTGAAGGGCTGGCGCGACAGGCCTGAGACGGCTGCCCCCAAGGACACTAGCCTTGCCCCGTCACCTGGCACATCCACAAAGGGGGGCAAGGGCCCCAGAGATTCTGCGAAGGGGGACAAGGGCAGCAGGGCGGACAAGTCCGGCAGCAGGCGAGCTGCCCAGGAGGGCCCCACCAGCCCCATTCCGGGTGTGACGGAGGACACCCACGTGCCCAGGAGTCCAGAACAGGAGGGCCCCGCAAGCGAAAGGTCGGATGGCGACTGAGCGGGAAATATTGGCCAGATCTGGTTCCCCAGGAACACAAGACAAGCCCCGCTGAACAGGGCCCCGGCAAGACAGGCACCGCTGAACAGGGCCCCGCCGTGACAAGCACCGCTGAACTGGGCCCTTCAAGACAAGCACCGCTGAACTGGGCCCCGCCGTGACAAGCACCGCTGAACAGGGCCCGCCGTGACAAGCACCGCTAAACTGGGCCCTTCAAGACAAGCACCGCTGAACTGGGCCCTTCAAGACAAGCACCGCTGAACTGGGCCCCGCCGTGACAAGCACCGCTGAACTGGGCCCTTCCTGTCAAGCACCGCTCCGCTGGGCCCTTCCTGTCAAGCACCGCTCTGCTGGGCCCTTCCTGTCAAGCACCGCTCCGCTGGGCCCTTCATCTCAAGCACCGCTCCGCTGGGCACCGCCGTCTCAAGCACCGTTCCGCTGGGCCCTTCATCTCAAGCACCGCTCCGCTGGGCACCGCAGTCTCAAGCACCGCTCCGCTGGGCCCTTCCTGTCAAGCACCGCTCCGCTGGGCCCTTCATCTCAAGCACCGCTCCGCTGTGCCCTTTCTGTCAAGCACCGCTCCGCTGGGCACCGCCGTCTCAAGCACCGCTCCGCTGGGCCCTTCATCTCAAGCACCGCTCTGCTGGGCACCGCCGTCTCAAGCACCGCTCCGCTGGGCCCTTCATCTCAAGCACCGCTCCGCTGGGCCCTTCCTGTCAAGCACCGCTCTGCTGGGCCCTTCCTGTCAAGCACCGCTCCGCTGGGCCCTTCATCTCAAGCACCGCTCCGCTGGGCACCACCGTCTCAAGCACCGCTCCGCTGGGCCCTTCATCTCAAGCACCGCTCCGCTGGGCACCGCCGTCTCAAGCACCGCTCCGCTGGGCCCTTCATCTCAAGCACCGCTCCGCTGGGCCCTTCCTGTCAAGCACCGCTCCGCTGGGCCCTTCCTGTCAAGCACCGCTCCGCTGGGCACCGCCGTCTCTGAACTGCTCTGCTGGGCCCTTCCTCTCAAGCACCGCTGGCCCATTGGCAGGGCTGGATCTGTGTCGGGCAGGGCTTCACGAAACACTCTGGCCACCATGCCTCCTCCATAACCAGTGGAGTCTGTAATCCACCTGATGGACTGTGGCTTTGCACTCCCCAGGATGGCACAGTGGGCAACCCACCCACTGCAGAGACTTGAGAGACTGTGGCTTTGCACTCCCCAGGATGGTCCAGTGGGAAATCCACCCACTGTAGAGACTTGTGAGACTGTGGCTTTGCACTCCCCAGGATGGTCCAGTGGGCAATCCACCCACTGTAGAGACTTGTGAGACTGTGGCTTTGCACTCCCCAGGATGGTCCAGTGGGCAATCCACCCACTGTAGAGACTTGTGAGACTGTGGCTTTGCACTCCCCAGGATGGTCCAGTGGGCAATCCACCCACTGTAGAGACTTGTGAGACTGTGGCTTTGCACTCCTCTGGATGGTACAGTGGGCATGGAGGCCCCTCATGGATCTGGCGTCGTGGACTCATGTGGCTGATGTGCCCCCTTCCCTTCCCCCTGAGGTGCCTGTAGTTTTATTATCTGATGCCCCAGCAGTGTTCTCTCCAATGGAATTGGGTCTCGTGTGTGGGCTTTGCCCATGTGTTAATGCGCATTGGCCCACGAACAATGGCAGGTTGCCAAAATGTGCCGGACTTTTGGCCTATGTATATATTGTTCATGCTGTTATTTATTTTATTTTTGTATTTCATATTTCACATTACTTCATTTGAGCTATAATATATTTAAATTTTAATGATCATTTTATTTTGTCTTTGCATTATTCTGGGGGTTTGGGGGGTGTCACTCTGACTTGTTGCTCTGTATTGGTGTGTAGGTATTTGGGGGTGGGGTGGGGGGGGTGTCGCGTATGTGTGTGCCTGTAACCTTTTCTCCTCCCCCCTCCCCTGTGTCGTAGGTGCAGTACTCACCGTTGTCGTCTGCGCCGGCGTTCGTGCTCCTGGTAGAGGAGCAGGTAGACAATAGCTGGTAGGATGTTTAATTCGGGTTCCATGCTGTCCTGATTCCTCGTGGAGTGTATAGAGGTGAGCGTTTTCCCGTTCGGAGTCTGTTTCCGCCGTGTTTTTATCGGCGGGGCTCCCGCCCCGGAAAAAGTGGCGGATTGGTGAGTTGTGATAGGGTGGGCGGTACATTGTCTGCCGCCTGCCTGTTGGCAGTGACCGCCGCGCTGTTTGTTTGTCCCGCCGTGGCGGTCGGAGAGTTAAAGTGGCGGGCTGTGTTGGCGGTTCCCGCCAGGGTCAGAATTCCATTTTTTGGACCGCCTGCCTGTTGGCGGGTTGGCCGCCGCTTTATCACCGACCGCCAGGGTTGGAATGACCCCCAGAGTGTTTTTCTTGTGTAAGAAAATAGGGTATTGGTTGAGGAGGGTGTAAGCCCCACTCAGGCAATAACCACAATCCTTGTTCGGCTAAACCACAAACAGTTCCTAAATTAATCTGATCTTAACCCTCTGGTAGCTTGGCAGAAAGCAGTCAGGCTAACCTAGAGGCAATGTGTTAAGAATTTATGCATTACACCAACAGTAATAAAGTGAAAATACAACACAAGAAAAACGCTAACCACTTTAGAAAATGTGAGTAACGTTTACTGAATAAAATGATACTACAATGATAAAAATCCAATCAGTAGAATTGATGGTTTTCAGTTTTAACATTTATAAATGAAAGTAGCACCTGAAAGCAGAAAGCACCAGTCATGGTAATCTGATCATGCTAGCCCAGGGGAAAGTCACAAGTTTAGGCTGACTGCAAAGGAGCATAAGATTAAGACAGGGACCAGGTTAGTCCTGTTGAAAAGTTACCTTCCATGCAGGCTGAAATAATTCTGTTCACAATGAAGGAAGCTGGTCATCGATGTGGCACGGAAAGCAGCTCTGTCATCTCAGACGTTAATCGCTGTAGCTGGAAGAGTTGGTTGAGAGTCATGGACAGTCGTTACTATATCTTCACTTTGGTGGTCGTGATAGACTGTTGTTGCTGTATGGTGAAGTGCAGGTCTTGAGTTGCTGCTTGACATGCACTGTCATCATTAGTGTGAAGAGCATAATCACCAGAGCTTCCCTTTGGCAGTCATCGCGGGAAGCAGAGTCCAGGTGCAGATGGGCTCGTTCATGTTCAAGAGGAGAAAAAACTTCAGGATTTTCATCTTTTCAGTAGGAGGAGTACACTCTGATGCTAGTTAAGAGTCAAGGACCCGGGGAGTCACCTTTTGGTGATTAGTACTGTTAGGAATGGGATCTTTGGTTGGCAGTCAGGAGAATCACTCTCAGATAACCCCCGCTCACCCCCTTGATAGCTTGGCACGACCAGGCAGGCATAACTTCAGAGTTTAGGTGTAAAGTATTTGTACCAACACACACGGTAATTCAGTGAAAACACCCAAAAATTATACAACACAGGTTTAGAACAATAGGAAATATTTATATAAACAAAACAAGACCAAAATGACAAAAATCCAACATACATAAGTCAAGTTATTAATTTTAAAAGCAAAAAATCCTTTTGTAAACAGTAAAGACACTGTTAGCATTGAAAAGTACCTGGGTAGTGTCAAAATAACACACATGGGTGAGTGAGTGTTGAAAAAGGTTAGCAATGCGTCTATTTCTTACCCGCAAATGAGACCGTGCATTGTTTCTCCTTCTCCGGTCGGGTCGGCGTGCATTGTTTTTCCTCTCCGGAGGAGAACGATGCGTCAATCCGGGCAAGCACTGGGGTCCGAGCAGACGTTGGGTTGTTTTTCCGCACCCAGCAAGGTTTGCGTCAAAAATCCTACTGCACAGTATCAGCAAAACCGTGCTTTGTGGGCTGCGATGTTACCAGCCTCCGTTAGCGGTCTGGTGCGTTGTTTCTCAAACCGCATGTGCCGGTCATCTAGCCGCGCTGTAGGCGGAGCATCGATTTCAGCCACGAAGCCGGCGTTGCGTTGTTTCTTCAGCCCTTCACTTTAAGGGATAGGCCTTGCAACAGTGAAAACCGAATTTGGCAGTATTTTACTATTAGGACATATAAAACACATTAGTATATGTCCTACTTTAAACATACATGTCACCCTGCCCATGGGGCTACCTAGGGCCTACATTAGGGGTGTCTTACATATAAGAAAAGGGAAGGTTTAGGCCTGGCAAGTGGGTACACTTGCCAAGTTGAATTGGCAGTTACAATCTGCACACAGACACTGCAGTGGCAGGTCTGAACCATGTTTAGAGGGCTACTAATGTGGGTGGCGCAATCTGTGTTGCAGGCCCACTAGTAGCATTTGGTTTACAGGCCCTGGGCACCTCTAGTGAACTGTACTAGGGACTTACCAGTAAATCAAATATGCCAATCATGGATAAACCAATCAGCCATACAATTCACACAGAGAGCATATGCACTTTAGCACTGGTTAGCAGTGGTAAAGTGCTCAGAGTTCTAAAGCCAACAAAAACAGGTCAGAAAAAATAGGAAGCAGGAGGCAAAAAGATTGGGGATGACCCTGCATAAGTAAAAAAGTCCAGCAAGTACTCACACCAGTAGTGGTCAGCAGGGTTTCAGGAATGGCCAGTTACAGGACCAGGCAGGTTCAGTTGCAGCAGGTCAGCTGACAATTGTCGGGAAACCTCTGAAGCTTATTGTGCTCCTGAACCTTACACAGGAGGTGTGCCAACTGAACCTTTGAGTCACTGTAGGTGGTCTGGGCAAAGCAGTCCTTCTGGTAGCAGGGCAGTCCTCTGGCAGCAGGGCAGACCACCTTCTGTAACTTCCACAGATCCATGAATGTTCTGAAGAGTGCCTCCAAAGGTCCAATATTTATACCTGGTGCCAGCCTTTGTGTGTGTAGGAGCTCCATGTCCTACCACCACATACATCTCTGGAAAGCTCTTCCCCTGTCAAGAATTCAAACTGTCTGGGTGTGACAAAAGGCAGGGCAGGCCTGGTTTCTGGTTTCTTTGTGTGTACAGGAGGCAAAGTCCCTTAGAAGTACAAGAGGGGCTGGGTACAGCTCCTCCTCCAACCATTCTGTCAGGATTACCTATACGTTCAGTACCTTAGCACTATTTGTGTCACTATCTGGAAGGAATACACAAACCTCAAGAGCAGAGCCATACATAGTCATGTGACCCAGGAAACTGGCAGAAGGTACAAATGGTTAGATCAAGAAAATGTCAACCTTCTAAAGGTGGCACTTTCAGGATTGTAACTTAAAATCTGACTTCGCCATTAAAGAGAATATTAAATTACAATTCATTTAAGTACAAACAGTATGATTCCAATCAAAGGGAAGCATTTATTAAATGTAATAAGGTAACTCAGTGTTAGTCAAAGGGAGAGGTAGACCTTACGACAGTGAAAAACAATGTTAGGAGATTCTCATTGCCAGGACATGTACAGCTGAAACACACGTCCTAAAACGCACCCTGTCCTGTGAACATTTAGGACCTACCTTGGGGATAACTTATACTTATTAAAAAGGAAGATTTTGGTCTGGCAAAAGGTTTATTTTGAAAGGTTTAAAACTGTGCTACAGGCTGCAGTGGCAAGTTGAGACATGTTTAAAAAGGGTACTTTAGTGGGGGCACAATGAGTGCTGCAGGGCCACTGGTAGCATTTAATTTACAGGCCCTGGGTACAGGTAAGAGGATTTTACTAGGAGCTTACAAGTGAATTAAATGTGCTACTTAGGTGTAATCTAATTTTACCCAGTTTGAAGGAGAGGTACAGGCAATTTAGCAATGGTTAGCAGTAGTAAAGTACACAGAGTCCTGAAACCAACAAATATTAATTCACCAACACAGAAGTGGTGAATGATAAATGTTTGGTGTAATATCATGCTAGGCATAACAGGTCTAACACCCTGGAAGTGCAAAACCACCTTCTCATATCCCTCTATCCCCTGCCTTTGTCTTACCATGTCTATGTCCCTGTCTCCCTGACATATAATCCATATACATAGCTGGGCAGGCATATATCTAGACACCTTCTTGCTGCGTTTCTTTGTTCCTTCATCCATCACTGTTTCCCTTTATCTGTGTTCATCTATGTCTTTCTCCTTCCTTCCTGTCTGCATGCTACATAGGCCTCCAGTGGCTGTATAAGAATTGCCAAAGCAGTAACCTTTGCAACTAAGCATTTCCCAGTGGTACTTGCCCACAAGACATATGCCCACCTCGCCTTGGGAAGCATGCAAAGACGCAGTCACCATGCACCACCAGTGCATCAGAGCCTCCTAGAAAGCTGCCATTCAAGAACACATCAGCACCAATTCACACAACACCAAGGAGCTATTCCCCATAGTCAAGCAATTAACAAACCCGAGAACAGACACCTCAGACACCCCTCTTCTTAAGACCTCTGCAACAAACTCGCCACCTTTTTTCACTGGAAAATCCAGGACATATACAAAGGATTCAAGAACCAAAACTCGCCCCCCCCACTAGCATCACCACAGCCACGACACCGCACCCGATCCTGAACCATTGGACCCCTATCTCCACAGAAGACACCTGGAAACTTATAAACTCCATCTATTCAGGGGCACCCTCAGACCCCTGCCCACACCACATATTCGCCTTGGCCAGCTCCACCATCACACCAGAGCTTTGCCGGACTATCAACTATTCTATCAAAGCTGCCACCTTTCCATCCAAGTGGAAGCACGCAGAGATAAACCCACTCCTAAAGAACCCCTCCGCCAACCCAAGGGAGATGAAGAATTACAGACCCACCAACATGCAACTCACGGAGTTCCTAAAGTCAAATCACTTCCTAGACCCCCCCAGTCTAGATTCAGGAGCAATCACTACACAAAAACAGCCCTCCTTGCAGCCACCGATGACATCTGCGGCCATACTGGACCACAGAGATACGGACGCCCTCATCCTCCTTGACCTCTCCACTGTGTTTGACAGTCTCCCACTCCCCCGATTGCACCAGATTCCACAATGCAACTCCAATCTTCCCAACTCGCCCTCATCGCCATCCCCAGAACCAGGAAGAGAACAGCTGGAGGGAGATCCTTCTCTTACCTCACAGCCCGGATATAAAACACACTCCAACTCGACCTCAGACAGGCTGTCTCGCTGAAGTAGTTCAGGAAAGATCTCAAGACCTGGCTTTTTGAGTGAACCATTGCTTTAAAGTCAAAGTACTCTATATATGTTAGCCAGCCTCAGCCTTTCAATTCTGTGCCTCTCAATGGGGCTTGCTTATCTCTCCTATCCATCCCTAGCCTAGCGTTGTTGAACCAGCTGGGCATGGTCATCTTGCAAAGCTTAGACAGAATCTTTCTAAACAAATGATCCATCTCACCAAAGTATGTAAAGCAATCATATCTAAAGATAGCATGATGCAAACATTTTTGTGTACATCTTTGGATATACAGAAAGCAGTCTGCAAGCAAATGCTGACATCCAGGAACTTGCACACATGGACTTCCTGATAGAGTCCCTGCACAGGGAACACCACCAGGGGAGATCAATCATGGTGCAGGAACACCATGATATTTTATGGAATACTTGGTGTGGCAATGCTGAAATATTCATATTGTCCATTGCACTGGGTTCTCCAGTAATGTGTTCATTAGCAGCAAAAAACATATCAACTGCAATATGTTCTGACTAGTCATAAATAAAATAAACATGATTTGTTCCTAGATATTTGCCAATCCTCTTCCTGAAGCAGTGTAACAAAGCATGTTCATGTATGTAGCCTAGAGTCATTGTGCAAATGTTTGGACATGTCATGTTTTGATGACACCTATTAGGCCTAAATAGGCAGTTAGATCTCTTCGCCTTTTCCTGTTGTATAAATGAACTCAGAATAAATACTCAAAAACTCAGATTCATAAGTTTAAAAATAAAAAGCCACATCATCATGGCATCTAGGGATGAAGCATCTAATGATTGTCTTAGCTTAAAGTTCATAAGAAAACTGTCCCATGGGCAAAATAGAAACTTGTCAGCAGAGCACAGTTCGATATACTTTGTGGAGGTCTCACAATCCTACCTCATTTGAAGGCATATAGGAGTTAACGCTTTCCAATTGTGTTATACAATTATCTTGTCATAATATTAGAAGATAATATTAGTTTTCAAATTTGCATGGTGACTGTTTAGAGGACTCACTATCACTCCGTATCTTCATACTTGGTTGACATTCAATTCCGTGCGAGGGTGAAATATTAGGATTGAAAGTGTTCTTTTTCTTAACATTAAATCTGAAATCAACACTAGCTGGCTTATGAATAAATGAACCAAGACATTGTAAGCCTTGGCAAACTGCTCAAAGACTACAGGATAAATCCATTACTAATATGATCAGAAGAACAGATTAAGGATGAATAATACTGGGTTAAAAACTTTATAAGACTCTAAATGAAGCGATATGAAGGAGAAGAGAAAACAAGAGATAAAATCATTGCCCTGTATAAGTTATCATTTGATCTTCCCTGAAATAAATGTGAAGTGATCAATAATGAACATGAGAGTAGGCATTCCATCAAATACAAACAAAGTAAGCTAGCCAGCCCATTGTGGACAAATGATCTGTACTTTTGTGACATGGGCATAAAGACACAATAGTTTGTGGGGAATTGTTTTGAGTAATGTGTTTTTATTTCTGAAGCCGGTTCTGTACACCACTGGTCTCCTTGTGGTTAAATAACCATTTCTGCTGCAAATGGGGTGAAGATATCCTGGTACTGCATTCTCTGTAGCAAAATTCCTATGATGTGTATAAGTTTAATTTTTAATAAAAATTCACTTATTTTTTATTTATTTTATGCATTACAACTGGATACCAGCACTCCTAAGTAACCTTGGGAACCTCTTCCTTCTGGGTATACCTTGTGGAGAGATTTCACCAGTAGATCATTGGCATAATATAGATGTATACAATATTGAAACAGAAAAATATCAGAAATTAAATATTGATAACAAAAATGTTGACAAATGTTTTACTTTCACTCATGACCGAGCTGACAAATCTCTGGAATGCACTTCTTAGTTTAAAGAAGTCATATATTATTACTTCACTACGAGGTTCCTGAGAGAGGCGATTAGTAGGTTGGAGGCAGACATTTAAAAATAGTCACAGCAATGAACGGAAAATAGATCTAAGTTATTCTCAACTGCAATGTACACAGCAAATATATGTGATTATATTATAGCATAACTGCCAAGCAAAGAATAAAGTCAAAATTCATCACCGTAGGGCCTATAACTGCTCTTCATCTTTCTCATGCCAGCAAGTTGATGACCCCTGTTCAACTGAGAGAAAGAGTTTTTCCACCCTCACGGGAGGTCAGGCAGTTGACGTCCACTCCTGATTGAAGTCTCTGAAAAATTCCCCTCGCTGCTGCCCAGGGACACCTTTTAAAGATTAATTATTCAAAAATGCTGGCTTGTTTAGGTAAACCTTGACCGGAATCTGTTGAAAGCTGGCCTCCGTTTCGAGACACGCCCCTTAAGGTCAGACTGTTTTCTGCACTAAAGAAAAACACCAAAATATGCGCTTCCTTATCATGCTATCGTGTTCGGTGAGAGAAAATACAAAAAACACAAGCTTAGTTTACCATGTGGAAAAACAGAGCTCATCTGCAATGTCTCAAATGCAATGTCTAACACCACTATAAAGCCAATAGGCAGCTAAACTAAATACAAAATGTAATGTCTAACACGACGATAAAGCCAATAGGCAGAAAAACTGAATACAAAATGTAGTCTGAAACTGGTGAACATTGAACAACTAATATGCACAGTGGTGAAACACAAAGTTACTGGCCAAACATAGTTATTTTCATTACATCTCCACCCTCTGATCAATGACTTTTGTTTACTTTTCTCTTATTTAAAAGAAAATAACAAAAAAACTAAAACATTGTAAGCAAATTAGGTTTACATTGTATACAGCAACATAATGTTATGATAAAAGCAATCACTGTAAAGCAATGGAAGTGGATTAACGTATTGATCTTATAAACTTTCAAATCAGACACACCTACAATGAAAAGACTGAACTGATTGAATAGTGTCTCTGATATAGCAAGTTGATGTAGAATTCGATGGAAACATCATGAGTTCTAATCATGAAAAGGTACACGGTCCACCTGAAAGGTTTGCTGTAATGTAAGTAAAAGTCAGGTTTCCATACGAAAAACAGGCAGCTAACTGGCAATTTTGCTTAATGAGACTGGCAGCAGTCATCAGATGCCAATAAACCATGAATTAGTTTGAGTGGAAGAATGTAATTAAACAAGTCTACAGAACATCCATGGTACTCTATATTGATCCCATGTAGAACTTGAACCGGAGGCGCAAGTTGCGCAAAATGGATCCATGGGTTTTTGTAATCAATCAAGTTCAGGTTGGGGTGTGGTCCCTCCCCCGACACCACACGCAAACGCCCGAAGGGAGACCACACAGCACAATCATGGTCAGTGGCGAGTCATGGTAGGATCTGCAAAAGAAAAAAGTATGACTTTTCTTGTTGTTTTATAATCAGCACGACGTCATTGGGGCCCTTTGCTATGATTCCTGCAGGTTCTGGAGGGCCATTTGGGAGTTCGACCCACACCTTAGACCTGAGGTTTTTATCTGCTGCACCACAGCTTCACTTTCCTTGCACTGTCAGAAGGGCTGGGGCAGACACCTTCCTAACCAAACCTCCATTCTCTGCACATATGACAAGTTGGGCAATTCTGTCTCCAATCTGTATGAATAAATCAGATTCTCCACTATTTATCAGAATAACTTTAATTTCAACTTGGTAATCTGCAGCAATCACTCCCCCTAAAACCTGATCAATTTGCCATATCTGTCCTGGTAACTTTCCTCTCCTCAACTGATCTTTGACTGTTTGTGGGACAGATCTCTGTTGTGTGTGCTGACAAATAGGACATTGCAAAATCACAGTTTTTATCAAATCTAGGGGAATGTGCATCCCTCTAATCTCTGCCCACCTGTAAGTGGCTTTTTCTCCCAGGTGTCCACATTTCTGGTGCACCCATTTAGCCATCCCCACCAAGTCAGAATTCTGGGTTGACACTTCTGTCTTTGAACTTTTGTCTTTAACATCTGCAAGGGAATTGAACCAGCGTTCTAATGAGTCAATGGGACAATTAGTATCTATGATTTTACTCTGTTCTAACATTTCCCAAATTTCCTGCCACAACTCTTTGCTACATATCTCCTTCGAATGAATGAACCAGTTATGTGCAAGCCATGTGGAAAGCCAAACGGCTAATCCATTGGCAGTGAACCAAGAATCAGTGTAAAAGTGACACGTCACAAGCAGCTCTTGCTTTAAAGTCCGACACACATTGTACAACTCTGCATATTGGTTACTTTTTCCTTCTCCTGTGGTAGACAACAACTTTTCAGTAACTGGATTGTATGACACTGCTTTCCAATGTCTTTTAGTACCCACGTATTTCAATGAATCATTAGTAAAACAAACATGTTTTTTATCCTCAGGGGAAAAGAATTCAAATGGTGCACTCAATTTTACCAGTGACTCTTTTACCTGTGGCACTCCATGCACCATCTCCTCATCCTGTAAAGGGGCTTGTAACACCTGCTCATGAAGGGCTGCAGTTCCTGTCGGTCCTACTCGAGCCCTGTCTTGTATGGACCAGATCCAAAGTATGATACCAGCCTCTTGTGCCTGTCCTATACTGTGAGATTTAGGTGAACTAATCACCCACTGCATGATTGATATTTCAGATTTCAGAATTACATTATAATTTAATGTCATTTGCTCAGTATTCACTAGAGCCCAATAACAAGTCAAAAACTGTTTTTCAAAAAGAGTACAACACTCCACAATGCCAGATAGTTTTCTAATCCAAAACCCCAGGGGCACCCTTGTCCTCCCCTGTTTCTGCCACATACTCATGTTGGCATATTGTCCCTGATTTACATGTGAATCAGTGTTTCCCTCTTTCACTGCGCACAAATCTAAAGTCTGTTGAATTATTTCATTTGCCAAATCAAAAGCACACAGCAGCTCCTCACTTTATTCAAACTCATGTTTTTTCCTAGTTACTTTGTACCAAAGTGTTACGATTTTACTCAGATGAGAGCTATGATGTTTCCAAAAATCAAACAATTTCATGAAACTCGGTGTTTCTTGCTTAGTGCAAATAGTAGCCAACTCCAAAAGCTTTTGTTTTACTTGTAACAACATCTGTCTGTGTTCTGGATTCCACTGAATTCCCAGAAACTGCACATTTTGCGACAGTACCTCTGTCTTGTCTGAATTAATTCTACACATCCTATTCTGCAAAAGGGGTCTGAATATACCGCTAACATCGTCAACTTCTTTCTCAGTGTAATCTTTTAAAGAATGCACTTCTACTCCTGCCAGAAACTGTGGGCTGCTCTGCGCACGGAGAACTACCCTCTTCTCATGAGGCTCACACTGGCCCCCACCTTTTTTAACCTCCTCATTACTGGAATGTGAAAAGCCAGATTCTCCTGTAACAGCTTTGTAAATTTCAGTTTTATCTTGCAATAATTTGTTCTAGCTAGTTTGCTCACATAAATTCTTATTTTCATGTTCTAACGGTTTTCATCTCATGTATTTTTCTGTAAGCAGACAAAAGTATCCAAACCCTTCTGTCAAGAACAAAAGGGACTTCATTTCTTTCAAAAAGCACCTTTTCTAAATATGTAAGCACTTTTGTTTTATCCAAGAACTCATCCCAAAACTTAGAAAGTCCTGATAAACAAGCAAACATGTTTGTCACAGCACCATAAGGCAGTTTAACTTCACATGCATTTTCAAAAATGGTCTGCGGTGCTTCCTTTAATTCTCTAAACAACAAAAAATTACACTTTTAAATCGTGCACTTCCAATCTCCAATTCCACTCCCAGACTGACGACTCTACGCCAAAATGTTTTGCTTTCACTCATGACCGAGATGACAAATCTCTGGAATGTACTTCTTAGTTTAAAGGAGACATTTATTATTACTTCACCACGAGGTTCCTGAGAGAGGAGATTAGTAGGTTGGAGACACACGTTTAAAATAGTCACAGCAATGAAAGGAAAATATATCAAAGTGGTTCTCAACTGCAATTTACACAGCAAATATATGTGATTATATTGTAGCATAACTGCCAAGCAAAGAATAAAGTAAAAATTCATCACCATAGGGCCTATCACTGCTCTTCATCTTTCTCATGCCAGCAAGTTGATGACCCCTGTTCAACTGCGAGAAAGAGTTTTTCCACCCTCACAGGAGGTCAGCCAGTTGACATCCACTCCTGACTGAAGTCTTGGAAAAATTCCCCTCGCTGCTGCCCAGGGACACCTGTTATAGATTAATTATTCAAAAATGTTGGGTTGTTTAGGTAAACCTCGACAGGAATGTGTTGAAAGCTGGTCACCGTTTCGAGACACGCCCCTCAAGGTCAGACTGTTTTCTGCACTAAAGAAAAACACCAAAATATACGCTTCCTTATCATGCTCTTGTGTTCGGTGAGAGAAAATATGAAAAACACAAGCTTAGTTTACCATGTGGAAAAACACAGCTCATCTGCAATGTCTCAATTGCAATGTCTAATGCCACGATAAAGCCAATAGGCAGCTAAACTGAATACAAAATGTAATCTGTAACTGGTGAACATTGAACAACTAATGTGCACAGTGGTGAAACACAAAGTCAATGGTCAAACATACTTATTTTCACTACAACTACCTATACTTAACTATCAAAAACACAAATATCGGTGTTAAAAATATCAATTTTAACCTCCATTGAAACAGAAATATCGAAAACAAAAATATTGTTACCTTTAAATAAACATATAATTTGTTATAAATATCAATTCACACAATAATGACAAAATTTTTTACTGCAACATAAATAAATAATCATTAATAAATATAAAAAAACACTTTTCACATTACACAATTATTCGAAATAAACCTAAAACATTTTATACACATCTTTCAAATAAATATAAATATTTTATAGCAACATCTTTCCATTCATCCCAATACATTATACACCTACATTACTAACAATACAACCCCAAAAAAGTACCATTAACTATAAACATTTAAACAACAACATATTTAATAATATATATATAGATATACATAAATATGTATATCTATATATATATATATATATTTATGCTTCCAATATTTTCTCACCCAGTAGGACAGAAAAAATCAAGACTCAAAATGGACAGTTGCAAAATATATTAAAGAAAAACTAAATGATCTTCCTCCCAACGCGTTTCAGCCGTAGCCTTGTTCAAGGATGGGGGAATACTACATACACCAGGTATAAATACAAATATATGAACATAAAAGAAGAACTTACACCACAATACATACCTATACCAAATTGAAACAGTGGGTGCCATCTTGTAAAGGTTTTATAGAGCATAATACATCCAAAAGGGTACTCATGAATACATCAAAATTTCTTTCTGAGCCACAGTCTCTCAAGTCTCTCCAGTGGGTGGTTTGCATACTGCTCTATCCTGGGGAGTGCAAAGCCACAGTCTCTCAAGTCTCTCCAGTGGGTGGTTTGCCACTGCTCTATCCTGGGGAGTGCAAAGCCACAGTCTCTCAAGTGGATAACAGTCTCCACTGGTTGTGGAGGGGGCCTGGTGCCCAGAGTGCTTCATCCTGCCAAGGACTGAGGAAGTGAATATGATACTCCACTGGTTCTGGAGGGGGCATGGTGCCCAGAGTGCTTCATCCTGCCAAGGAGTGAGGTGGTGGATGTGATACTCCACTGGTTCTGGAGGGGGTCTGATGCCCAGAGTGCTTCATCCTGCCAAGGACTGAGTTAGTGGATGTGGTACTCCACTGGTCCTGGAGGGGGCCTGGTGCCCCGAGTGCTTCATCCTGCCAAGGACTGAGGTGGTGGATGTGATAATCCACTGGTTCTGGAGGGGGCATGGTGCCCAGAGTGCTCCACGTGCAGTGTGGCCGGTACAATTCCCTCACCTGGGTGTGTGTGCCACGAGATTGGCGAGGTTCAGGTAGCCTGATACGACATTTAGGCAGCGACATACCCCACACTGCTGTGGCTTCGCATTCCACCTGCAGGTGCAAACAGTGATGGAAGTCATGCCTCATGGAAGCTGCCCAAGGTCCAGGAACTCTCCTACAGCCTCAGATGACTGACCACTGGGGATGGTAGCCATGTCAGCGGTGGTGCCAGTGTCCGAGGACGCCGTGGGCCTGTGGCGGTGCTTGCGGCGGTGTCAGTGGTGGCAGTGCTTGCGGCAGTGTCTGTGGCGGCGGTGCTGGCAGGGGTGCATGGGTCAGCACCTGCTGAGGGACAAAGAAGGACGTCTCCTGCAGCCTCGGATGGCTGCCCACTGGGGAAGAGGCTGGGGACTGACGCTGAGGCTGTAGACATGCCGGGAGCGGTGCAGGTGGCAGTTGTGGTGGCGGGGCAGCTAGCAGTGTTCGCTGCCGTACAGGTTGCCGTGGTCGTGGACAGAAGGTGTGACACTGGTCCCTCAGTTGGTGCCATCATGCCCTCTCCTGACCTGCTCTTCTGCTTTTGGCCCTTCCCCACCTTTGATGGTGCCGCAGTTGTCTTGCCACTCTCCGCTTTTGTTTTCGCTGAGCCCTTGGTGGCTGGTAGTTTCTGCTTCTCCCTCCGGGATGTGGGCACCTTTTTCACCTTGGCAGGTGGCGGAATGTCCTTGCCCTCGCTACGTGGCACACTGGCAGCCCTGATGGGTGGCGCACTCGATGACCCAGCAGTTGTGGCACCACTGTGCCTGGGGATGTGGTGGCTGAGGTGCTGGGTTGGGACCTGGAAAGCCTGGCCCTAGGTGAAGGACGGTGGGGGAGGTGTAGGGAAGAGGTCAATGTTAGCCAGGAAGAGGTTTTTAGACACACTGGGATGGGAAGATGGAGGGGGTTTGGGAGTGGATGTAGAGGTAGGGGTTGTAGGAGGTGTACAGCTGCTGAATCTGGGTGAATGTGCATGGGCCGGAGGCTGTTGTGAGGTGGATGGCTGTTGGGTGGGTGCGTGCCTGTGTTTGTGTACTTTGGGAGGAGGGTTCACTGACACACTGGCAGAGGACAGTGGAGATGTGTGAATGGTAGTAGGGGTGGTGAGTGCACGTCAGCGGTGTGTAGAGATGGGCGTGCTGGTGATGGAAGTAGTTGCTGAGGATGTAGTGCATGGAGGTGTGAGTGGAGACGAGACAGGGAGGGAGGAGGATGACGTGGAGGAGGGGGACACAGTGGAGGCAGTGGATGTTGCTGTGTCTGCATGGGGATGGTGCTTGTGTGAGTGCCTGTGGGATGTGTGGTGCTTATGTTTGCCATGTCCACTCTTGTGTGTTGATGTGTGTGCATGCTGGTCTGATGGTGTGTTTGGGATAGGCTGAGGTACAGGGGATTGCGTCTGAGTGGAGGAAGTTGGAGGGGGGAGGCTGGACACATGGACAATGGCTGCCATCAGTGCTGAGTGCAGAGCCTGAAATGCTCTCTGTTAGGCTGCCTGCCGAGAATGAATGCCCTCCAGGTATGCATTTGTTTGCTGCAAATGCCTCTTTACACCCTGGATGGCATTCACAATGGTAGATTGCCCAACAGTGAGGGATCTCAGGAGGTCAATAGCCTCCTCACTGAGGGCAGCAGGGCTGACTGGGGCAGGGTCTGAGGTGCCTGGGGCGAAGGAGATGCCCACCCTCCTGGGTGAGTGGGCATGGGACACATGCTGAGGGGCTGCTGGGAGGGTGGTGCTGGTAGGTGGGGTAGTGGCTGTCCCTGTTGATGCGGTGGGCACAAAGGTGCCCGCCACCGCAAGGGAGCTCCCATCAGAGGAGGAGTCGCTGTCACTGCTGTCTGCTCCTGTTCCCTCCGTGGAGCTACCCTCGTCCTCCGTCCCACTGGTGGCTTCAGACTCCATTGCTTCACCCTCCAGGGCCAAGTGGGTTGCAGCTCCCTCCTGCTCCGGTGCCATTGCTGCTCTGCCTGATGATGCTATTGCACACAAGAACAGGAAGAGCACAAAAAGGGGGGGAAGACAGAAGAAAGACATTTTCAGTGCATGCAACACCACTACCGTTGGCGGACACAACACATATGGAGCAGCCCTCTGCACTACGCCATGCACTGACAGTTCCTAGAAATTTCAGCTGACCATGGGGTACGAGGCCTAAGACCAATTGAGGCACACCTGGAAGTCACAGGAGCCTGACTAGGTGTAGATGGCTCTTACCACTGGTGGGGTTGGGGTGCCACATAGCCTGCCTCACAAGGGACCTTGCCTGCCAAGTTCGCCCTGGCCTAGGGGAACCCACTGCCCACTGCCCACTGCCCACCTCCCCCACCCACACACCTCGTAATGTGCGCAATGTCAGATGAATTAGAGTGTACTCACCCCCTTGTGGCTGCTGTGATGCCCTCAAGCGCCAATCCAGCTCCGGATAGGCCACCACTAGGATCCAGAACATCAGGGGTGTCATGCTGTGGCGGACAATCCTCACACATTGGGAGGCCATCCCCAGCCGAACCTCTGCTTTCTTCGTTGCTCCAGCGGCGCAGGCCCTCCCATCTTTTACGACAGTGGGTGCTCCGTCTGTGGTGGAGCCCCAGGGTCCGGACGTCCTTGGCGATGGCACGCCAAATACCCTTCTTCTGGTGGGCGCTGGCTTAGAGGAATGGTACAGGGGGAAAGGAAATTACTTACCCGTTCGGACCGTCATACTCCTTGCCCCCAGTTCCCACCAATGCCCTGATGCACATACACTCACCATCCGCACATGCAGGCCTCAGCCCCCCCCAATTGTATCTTCCATCCACACCACTCAAAACAGGCATTGCCCATGCAGCATGCTAACAGTGTACTCCCCTGTCTGTCTGGAGGACCGTACAGTTGCGTGTACTGGGGAGGACCCCATCCAGTAGTTTCTCCAACTCCTCCGAAGTGAAGGCAGGGGCTCTTTCCCCAGACACTATAGCCATCGTCGCTTCCAGACACAGGTCACAGCAGCACTTGCAGTGTAGGTCCTCTACTGTTGAAAGTCAGGTATCAAGTGAGGGAACAGACAGAAGATGGCGGTCACGTCTGCGGCGGTGCGTACTGTCACCACCGGCGTACATCGTCATTGGCTCCTGGGACCCATAGGGCCCAATGTTAACCAATGCAGAATTGCGCCACGGTCTTTGACCGCCCACCGCAACAGTGTACAAAGCCAGCGCAATTACCGCCTATCCCCTTGTCCCACCTTACAGGTCAGGCAGCCGCCATTTCAGGAGGCCACATAGGATGAATGTTAACTGCGTCACACCTATGTGGGCCGGGAATATAGACAGATACCGGCACATTGCGGATTAATAACGTTTCTGCAAATAAATTGTGATACCTCAGTGTTGGATGACTCTCTGCTCGCTGTTCTCCTCCATAGGGCACGTGTGCTGGGGCAGGTGATGAGATGGCGGCATCCTCCGGTGTACAGACCCCTGGTGGACCTGTCGACAATGGAAGAGAGACACATCCTAGTCACATACAGACTTGATCGTGCAACAATCCAGGAACTGTGTGCCCAGTTGGAGCCAGACCTGATTTCATCTATCCAGAATCCCACAGGAATCCCCCCTCTAGTTCAGGTCCTGTCTGTACTCAATTTCCTGGCCAGTGCGTCTTTTCAAACAACAATGGCCATTGCATCAGGGATGTCCCAGCCAATGTTCTCTAATGTGTTGTTCAGAGTGTTGTCTGTCCTGCTGAAAAAAATGCGCAGCTACATCGTTTTCCCTCAGGTGGAGGATTTGCCCACAGTGAAAGGTGACTTCTATGCCCTTGGACATATCCCCAACATCATTGGTGCCATTGATGGGACACATGTGGCATTTGTACCCCCTCGCAAGAATGAACAGGTGTATAGTAACCTGAAGAGCTACCATTCGATGAATGTGCAGATGGTGTGTTTGGCAGACCAGTACATCTCCTATGTCAATGCCAAGTATCCTGGCTCTGTTCATGACGCTTACATTTTGAGAAATAGCAGCATCCCTTATGTGATGGGGCAACTCCAGAGGCACTGTGTGTGGCTAATAGGTGAGCCCAAGGTCCCAATACAGTTGACATAGGTGTCTGGGTATGGGGCTGTTCCTTATGGTTAGTGTGTGTCTAACAGATATCCATCAACATTTGTAGGTGACTCTGGTTACCCCAACCTGTCCTGGCAACTGACCCCAGTGAGGAATACCAGGACGAGGGCAGAGGAACGTTACAATGAGGCACATGGGCAAACTAGGAGGGTGATTGAACTCACCTTCAGCCTCCTGAAGGCCAGATTCTGGTGCCTCCATCTGACAGGTGGATCCCTATACTACTCACCGAAGAAGGTGGGGCAGATAATCGTGGCCTGCTGTATGTTGCACAACCTGGCTTTGCGACGGCAGGTGCCTTTTCTGAAGGAGGATGGGCCAGATGGTGGTCTTGTGGCAGCTGTGGAGCCTGTGGACAGTGAAGAAGAGGAGGCAGAGGAAGAGGATATCGACAACCGAAACAACATCATCATGCAATACTTCCAGTGAGACACAGGTAGGAAGATGGAACTGCTTCCCACATCTCATACTGTTGTTTGAGCTAGCATAAGTCTGTCATTTTCACTCAGTGTATGGACCCTGACTTGTCACTTTGACTTTCCATTTCACAGATCTGGGTCCCACTTTGTGCCCTCTGCTCGGTTTACTCCTGGCCTACAGCTGTGTTACATTGGTATGTGAACAAATATATTGACATTGCTACATTCCATAGTTATTGCAATTACACATTTGTGAAAGCACAGACTGACTCCAGATTGTTTTGTGATTGAAGTGTGTTTATTCCTGTGCAAATAAGTGGAGGGGGTTGTAAAAAGGGCTGGGGTGATGGTGGAGGAATGTCCATGGCAGAGTCCAGTCTATTTGTTTCACAAGTGCATTGTCCAAAGGGGCATAGGAAGTGGAGCAATGGCAGTTTAAGGATGGACAGGGTGACATAGTGGGACAGAAGGGTGACATTCAGGGGGGTCTCATTTCCTGGCGGGGGTCTTGGCAATGTTCTCTGTCTTGTTCCTGGATCTCAGGGACTGTTTGCGGGGTGGTTCTCCATCTGCTGGGGGTGGGGTGCTGGTGTCCTGTTGTTCCTGTGGCGGTGCTTCTTGTCCACTTGCGCCGGCGGAGTTGGAGGGCTGTTCATCATCCAGGCTAGTGTCAGGGGCCCCTTGTTGTGCCGCTGTGTCCCTTCTGGTGTTGAGAAGGTCTGCCAGCACCGCTGCAATGGTAACCAGGGTGGTGTTAATGGACTTCAAGTCCTTCCTGATCCCAAGGCAGTATTCCTCTTGCAGCCGCTGGGTCTCCTGAAACTTGGCCAGTACCATTGCCATGGTCTCCTGGGAATGATGGTAAGCTCCCATGATGTTGGAGAGTGCCTCGTGGAGTGTCGGTTTCCTGGGCCTGTTCCCCCCGTCGCACAGCAGTCCTCCCAGTTTCCCTGTTCTGCTGTGCCTCTGTCCCCTGAACCGTGTGCCCCCTGCCCCCAGGTCCCTGATCGTCCTGTGTTAGTGGGTTTGCCTGGGTTCCCTGTAGTGGTGGACACACTGCTGATTGACGTGTCCTGGGGACAGAGGGATGGGCCCGTTGGGTGGGAGCTGTGCTGGTGTTTCCTGAGGGGGGAGGCTCTGTGGTGGCTTGTGACAGTGGCAGGGGAACTGACTGTCCCGAGGTCCCAGATGGGCAGGGCTGGTCATCTTGATCTAGGCGTGCAGAGCTGCTGTGACGACTGTGGGTCTCTTCTGTGGGGGGACTGGATATGTCTGGTACCTCCTGTCCGGTGACGTTGGGTAGGGGTCCTGTTGGGGTGTAAATGCATAGTTATTGTATCTGTGTGTGCCATTGTGTGCAATGGGTGAGTGACCCTCTACTCCAGTGCTTGCATTATTGGCATGGTCCTTGTGTGATTGGTGATTTTGGGACATGAGTGAGTCTCTGTACTGGACATGCTTGGGTGATGGATGTCCATGCATTGGTGTTACATGCAGGGCTTGGTTTTGGGATGTGTGGGTTGTGTTGGTGGGGTATCTGTGGGTTGTTGGGGTGATGGGTGTGAGGGTAAGGGTGGGAGTATGTGATGGCATGCAGATGGGGTGGGGGGGATAAGGTAGTGAAGATACGACTTACCAGAGTCCAGTCCTCCTGGTACTCCTGCGAGGCCCTCAGGATGAATGGCCCGCCAAGACTTGCTCCTCCCATGTTGTTAGTTGTGGGGGAGGAGGTGGGGGTCCACTGCCAGTCCTCCGTACAGCAATCTGGTGTCTGGATACCACAGAACGCACCTTTCCCCGTAGGTTGTTCCACCTCTTCCTGATGTCATCCCGTGTACTTGGAAGCTGTCCCACTGCGTTTACCCTGTCGACAATTCTTCACCATAGCTCCATCTTCCTTGCATTGGATGTCTGCTGCACCTGTGATCCGAATAGCTGTGGCTCTACCCGGACGATTTCCTCCACCATGACCCTGAGCTCCTCCTCAGAGAACCTGGGGTGTCTATGAGGTGCCATGATGTGGTGTGGGTGATGTGTGAGGTGGTGTCTGTTGTGATGTGTGAGGGGATGTGTTGGTGTGTGTTGTTTGAGGTGCGTGGAGGTTGTGTAAGTGATGGTGTTGTGTGTCTGTGGATGCTGGTGTTGTTTTTGGTAGTCTCTCTCTCTGGCCTGCTTTCAAATTTCTGGTAGTAAGGGCTTGTGGGTAATGTAGGTGTGTGTTTTATAGGGATGTGAGTGTGTGGGTGTGGTGTGTGTGTATGTGTATCAGGTGTGTGTATTTTGAATTGTCCAATGTGGTTGTGTTTTGTAAATGTGTGTGTATTTTGAGCGCGGCGGTGTGTACCGCCAATGGTTTACCGCGGTTGAAAGACCGCCGCGTTGATTTGTGGGTCGTGATAGTGTGGGTGTGTTCTTGTAAGCGTGACGGTATCGGTTTTGTTATCGCCAGTTTATCACTGACCTTTGGTGTGGCGGACTTGTGTGGGTGTCTGTATTGTGGCGGATTCCGAGCTGTGGGTCATAATACCTGTAGCGGAATTTCGCGGCCGCAGCAGTATGTTGCCGGTCTTCTGCACGACGGTAAGCAGGATTTACCACCAGGGTTGTAATGAGGGCCATAATCTTAAAATCAACTTTACTAAAAGATGTATTTTTAAATTATGATCTCAGAGATCCCAAACTCCACAGGTCCATCCGCTCCCAAAAGGAATCTACACTTTATTCAGATCTAAAGGTAGCCCCCATGTTAACCTATGAGAGGGACACGCCTTGCACCAGTGAAAAATGAATTTAGCAATAGTTCACTGTCAGGACATATAAAACACATTACTATGGTGGTCATTACAACCCTGGCGGTCGGTGTTAAAGCGGCGGTAAAACTGCCAACAGGCCGGTGGAAAAAAAAATGGAATTACAACCGTGGCAGAAACCGCCAACATAGGCAGCCACTTTAACACTCCGACCGCCAAGGCAGTACAAACAAACACCGCGGCGGCAACCGCCAACAGACAGGCGGAGGACAATGTACCACCCACATTATTACAAGCCACCAATCCGCCACCTTTTCCGGGGCGGATTCACTGCGAACAAAAACACGGTGGAAACAGGACTTGGAATGGAAAACGCTCACCTCTACACATCCCACGAGGAACCAGGACGCCATGGAACCGGAACTTCAGATTCTTCCAGCCCTTATCTTCCTGCTCTTCTACCAGGAGCGCGAACGCCAGCGGCGAAGACCACGGTGAGTACTGCACCTACGACACAGGAGAGGGGGGAGGGAAAAAACAGTGACACACACACGCAACACACAACACCCCCACCCTCACCCACGACAACACACACACCAATACATCATGATACATCACAGTCACACCCCCCAGGCCCCCCTGGAAGAATGCAAGGACAAAAGGAAATGAGTCGAATGATTGTAATATATACAAAGACAGTAATCAAAAATATATACATATATTAAGATATTCACACTATAAACAAATATATACACCAAGAATCCAAGTCCAAGGTATTCCTCTATCATAGTCCGTGGACCACTGGGCCCAAAAGGCATAGGTGAGGCCCACACTCAATACCCGAACAAGACGGAGAGAACACTGCTGGGGTGTCAGATAGAAATAAAACAGGCACCTCAGGGGGAAGGGAAGGGGGGGCACCTCAGCCAAATGAGTGCACCACGCCAGATCCACAAGGGGGCTCCATGCCCATTGATGTATTCTGTGGAGTGCAAAGCCACAGTCTCTCAAGTCTCTCCAGTGGGTGGGTTGCCCACTGCTTTATCCTGGGGAGTGCAAAGCCACAGTCTCTCAAGTCTCTCCAGTGGGTGGGTTGCCCACTGCTTTATCCTGGGGAGTGCAAAGCCACAGTCTCTCAAGTCTCTCCAGTGGGTGGCTTGCCCACTGCTATATCCTGGGGAGTGCAAAGCCACAGTCTCTCAAGTCTCTCCAGTGGGTGGGTTGCCCACTGTACCATCCTGGGGAGTGCAAAGACACAGTCTCTCAAGTGGATAACATTCTCCACTGGTTTCTGGAGGGGGCTTTGTGCCCAGAGTGCTTCATCCTGCCAAGGACAGAGGTAGTGGATGCCTTTCTCCACTGGTTCTGGAGGGGGCTTTGTGCCCAGAGTGCTTTATCTTGCCAAGGACAGAGGTAGTGGATGTGATATTCCACTGGTTCTGGTGGGGGCTTTGTGCCCAGGGTGCTTCATCCTGCCAAGGACAGAGGCAGTGGATGTGCTACTCCACTGGTTCTGGAGGGGGCTTTGTGCCCAAAGTGCTTCATCCTGCCCATGGCGGCCTCATTAGCGTCGGAATCATTGGCGCTCACTGGCCTGCGGTGCGGCTGGCGGCGGTGTCTTGGGCAGCGGGGCTGGTGACGGCGGTGTCCTTGGCAGCAGGGATGGTGGCGATCTTGTCCGCCATGCAGATCTTCCCAGACATGCCGGTTTTACTGTGCCCCTTCCCCACCTTGGATGGTGACGCAGCTGTCTCCACACCCCCAACTGTACCTCTGGCAGCGGCTTTGGTGGCTGATATTTTTCCCCTCTCCAGCCGGGCACTGGCCAACTTTTTATGCTTCACAGGTGCGGGATTGTCCGTGCTCAGGCTCCTTGCCACACTGGCTGCCCTGTTGCCTGGCGCACTCCAGAAGCCGGTTACTACTGGCACCACTGGTCCCGCAGATGTTGTGGCTGAGGTGCTGGGTTGGGACCTGGAGAGTCGTACATTTGGTGACTTTGGGTGAAGGTGCATGGGCTGGAGGCTGTCGTGAGGTGGATGGCTGTTGGGTGTGTGTGGCTGCGTTTGTGTACCTTGGGAGGTGGCCTCATAGGCACACTGGGAGAGGACACAGGGGACGTGTAAATGGTAGTGGGGGTGGTGACTGCACGTGAGCGGGGTGTGGTGGTGGGTGTGCTGGTGATGGACGTAGTGGCTGAGGATGTAGTGCATGCAGGTGTGAGTGGAGACGAAACAGGGAGGAGGGAGACGAGGAAGAGGGGACACAGTGGAGGCAGTGGATGTTGGTGTGTCTGCATGTGTGTGATGCTTGCATGAGTGCCTGTGGGATGTGTGGTGCTTATGTTTGCCAGAGCTTCCCTTGTGTGTTGAGGTGTGTGCATGCTGGTCTGATGGTGTGCTTGGGATAGGCTGAGGTACAGGGGTTTGGGTCTGGGTGGAGGAAGTTGGAAGGGGGAGGATAGAGACAGGGACAATGGCTGCCATCAGTGCTGAGGCCAGTGTCTGAAAAGCTCGCTGTTGGGCTGCCTGACCAGAATGAATGCTCTCCAGGTATGCATTTGTCTGTTGCAACTGCCTCTCTACACCCTGGATGGCATTCAGAATGGTAGACTGCCCAACAGTGAGGGACCTGAGGAGGTCAATGGCCTCCTCACTGAGGGCAGCAGGGCTGACAGGGGCAGGGGCTGAGGTGCCTGGGGCGAAGGAGATGCCCACCCTCCTGGATGAGAGGGCACGGGCAAACTCTGAGGGGCTGCTGGGAGGGCGTTGCTGGTAGGGGGGGTGGCGGCTGTACCTGTAGATGAGGGGGGCACAGATGGGCTCGCCACCGCAAGGGAGCTTCCATCAGAGGAGCAGTCTGTATCGCTGGTGTCACCTCCGTCCCACTGGTAAATTCCGACTCCGTAGTGTCGCCCTCCAGGGCCATGTGGGATGCAGCTCCCTCCTTCTCCGGTGCCACTGCTCCTCCGCCTGATGATGCTAATACACACAAGAACAGGGAGACCACAAAAAGGGGGGGGGGAAGACAGAAGAAAGACATGTTGAGTGCATGCAATACCGCTACCATTGGCAGACAACACAGAAGCCCCCTGCACTACGCCGCACACTTGGAGTTCCCTATTCAATCCCAGGGACATGGGTTACAAGGCTATGTCAGATTGCTGCATACAAGGATGTCACAGGAGCCTGACTAGGTGTAGCTGGCACTGTACACAAGTGGGGTGGGGTGCCAGAGGGCCTGCCTTAAGAAGGGTCCTTGCCACTAAACTTGCCCTGGCCTAGGGGAATCCACAGCCCACCTCCCCCACCCAGACACCTACAATGCATGCTGAATCAGCTGAATGAGAGTCTACTCACCCCTTTGTGGCTGCGTTGATACCCTCAAGTGCCCATCCAACTCTGGGTACGCCACCGCCAGGATCCTGAACATCAGTGGGGTCATGGTGCGACGGGCACCCCTACCACGTTGGGAGGGCCATCCCCAGCTGGGCCTCCGCCGTCTTCTTGCTCCAGTGGCGAATGTCCTTCCATCTTTTCCGGCAGTGGGTGCTCCGTCTGTGGTAGACCCCCAGGGTCCGGACTTCCTTGGCGATGGCACGCCAAATGTCCTTCTTCTGGTGGGCGCTGACCTACAGGAATAGTACAGGGGAAAAAGATAAGTTATTACCGTCCTCACCGTCACAGTCATTGGCCTGCGTCCCTACCCTTGGCATGATGCACATGCACTCACCGTTGTTTCATGCACGCCTCATTCTCCCCCCCTATCTTTCAGCCACTTCACACAGGCATTGCCCATACAGCATGCTCACAGTGTACTTACCTGTTTGTCTGGAGGACCGTAGAGTAGCGTGTACTGGGGGAGGACCCCATCTAAGAGTTTCTCCAACTCCTCCGTGCCGAAGGCAGGTGCCCTTTCCCCAGACACACGAGCCATTGTCTTTTCCAGACTGAGGTCACAGCAGCACTTGCAGTGTAGTTCCTATCCTGTCGAAGATCAGGTATCAAGTGATTGAACAGAGAGAAAATGGCGGTCACGTCCGCGGGGTGAATACCGTCACCGCCGGCGTACATCGTCATTGGCTCCTGGGACCCATAAGGTCCAATGTTAACCAATGCAGGATTGCGTTCCGGTCTTCGACTGCCTACCGCGACGGTGTACAACGCCAGCGCAGTTACCTCATATCCCATTGTCCCACTTTACAGGTCAGGCAGCCGCCATTTCATGGGCCCCCATGGCATTATTTTGGACTGCGTCACACATATCTAGGCCTTGCCTAAACACTCATACAGGCATATGTCGATTTGCTAATATTTCTGAGTATGCTGTGTTTACGTACCTCAGAGTTGGTTGACTCTCTGCTCTCCGTTCTCCTCCATAGGCACCGTCCGCTGGGGCATGTGAGGAGATGGCGGCATCCTCCGGTGTACAGACCGGTGGTGGACCTGTCGACCATGGAGGAGCGACATGTGATCATCACCCACAGACTTGATCGTGCCACAATCCAGGAACTGTGTGCCCAGTTGGAGCCAGATCTGATGTCAGCTATCTGCCATCCCACAGGAATGCCCCCTCAAGTGCAGGTGCTGTCAGTACTCCATTTCCTAGCAAGCGGGTAATTTCAAACAACAGTGGCCATAGCATCAGGGATGTCCCAGCCTATGTTTTCCAACGTGTTGTCCAGAGTGTTTTCTGCCCTGCTGAAACACATGCGCAGCTACATCGTTTTCCCTCAGTTGGAGGATTTGCCTACAGTGAAAGGTGATTTCTATGCCCTGGGACATATCCCCAACATCATACGTGCCATTGATGGGACACATGTGGCCTTGGTCCCCCCCGCAGGAGTGAACAGGTGTACAGAAACCAGAAGAGTTACCATTCTATGAATGTGCAGATGGTGTGTTTGGCCGACCAGTACATCTCCCATGTGAACGGCTAGTTTCCTGGCTCAGTGCATGACGCTTACATTCTGCGGAATAGCAGCATCCCTTATGTGATGAGGCAACTCCAGAGGCACCGTGTGTGGCTATTAGGTGAGGACATGGACCCTATACAGTGTGGATAGTTGTCTGGGTCTGGGGTTGTCCCTAAGGGTTAGTGTGTGTCTAACAGTTGTCCCTCGACATTTGCAGGTGACTCTGGCTACCCCAACCTGTCATGGCTACTGACCCCTGTGAGGAATCCCAGGACAAGGGCAGAGGAACGCTACAATGAGGCCCATGGGCGAACTAGGAGGGTTATAGAGAGGACCTTCGGCCTCCTGAAGGCCAGGTTCCGGTGCCTCCATATGACAGGTGGTTCCCTATTCTACTCACCAAAGAAGGTATGCTAGATCATTGTGGCCTGCTGTATGCTTCACAACTTGGCTTTGCGATGACAGGTGCCTTTTCTGCAGGAGGATGGTCCAGATGGAAGTGTTGTGGCAGCTGTGGAGCCTGTGGACAGTGAAGACGAGGAAGCCGAAGAAGCGGTCATAGACAACAGGAATACAGTGATCCTGCAATACTTTCAGTGAGACACAGGTAAGAAGACAACACAGCTTGCTACATGTGATTTAATTCTACTACCTCTCCTCTGTCTGTCATTTTCACCCAGTGTGTGGTCACTGAGTTGTCACTTTCCCTTACGATTTCACAGATTTGGGTCCCACTATGTGACATCTGCTTAGTTTATGCATGGACTAGTGCTGTGTGACATAGGTATGTTGACATTACATTTGATATAGCATTTTGCCACTGTAATTGCAAATACACATTTTCGAAAGCACAGACTGACTCCAGATTGTGTTTTGATTTAAGGGTGTTTATTTAAGTTCTCAATAGTGGAGGGGGTTGTAAAATGGTCAGGGGTGATGGTAGAGGAATGTCCATGACAGAGTCCAGTCTATTAGTCTCACAGGTGCATTGTCCAAAGGGGCATAGGAAGTGAAGCTGGGGCAGTTTAAGTATGGACAGGGTGAGAAAGTGGGACAGAAGGATGACAATCAGGGTGGTCTCATTTCTTGGCGGGGGTCTTGGCATTGTTCTCTGTCTTTGTCCTGGATCTCAGGGACCGTTTGTGGGTGGTTCTCCATCTGCAGGGGGTTGGGGGCTAGTGTTGTGGTCCTGTGGCTGTGCCTCCTGTACACTAGCGCCGGCGGAGGTGGAGGGCAGTTCATCATACAGGCTAGTGTCAGGGGCCCCTTGTTGTGCCACAGTGTCCCTCCTGGTGTTGACGAGTTCCTTCAGCACCCTACAATGGTGCCCAGGGTGGAATTGATGGATTTGAGTTCCTCCCTGAACCTCAAACACTGTTCCTCCTGCAGCCGCTGGGTCTCCTGAAACTTGGCCAGTACCGTTGCCATCGTCTCCTGGGAATGGTGGTAGGCTCCCATGATGTTGGAGAGGGCCTCGTGGAGAGTGGGTTCCCTGGGCCTGTCCTCCCTCTGTTGCACAGCAGCCCTCCCAGTTCCCCTGTGTTCCTGGGCCTCTGTCCCCTGAACCGTGTGCTCACTACTACTGCCCCCAGGTCCCTGGTGTTGTTGGGGTGGTGGGTTATCCTGGGTTCCCTGTAGTGGTGGACACACTGCTGATTGACGTGTCCTAGGGACAGAGGTATTGGCCCGCTGGGTGGGTGCTGGACTGGTGTTTCCAGAGGGGGCAAGCTCTGTAGTGGCCTGTGCCAGTGTTAGGGGAACCGACTGTCCCGAGGTCCCAGATGGGCCGGGCTGGTCATCTAGATCCAGTTGGACAGAGCTGCTGTCATCACTGTGGGCCTCTTCTGTGGGTAGAGTGGACATATCTGGTCCCTCCTGTCCGGTGACGTTGGGGAGGGGTCCTGCAGGGGTGTAAAGGCATGATTATTGCATCTGTGTGTGCCATGGTGTGCAATGGGTGGGTGACCGTGTACCCCAGTGCTTGCATTCCTGTGTAGGACCTTGTGTGATAATGGTTTAGAGGGGTGTATGGGTATGTGTAGTGGCCATGCATTGGTGAAGGGTGTCCATGCTTTGGTGTTACATGCAGGGCTTGGGATGTGTGGTTTGTGATACTGGGACATCTGTGAGGAGTTGGAGTGATGGGGGTGAGGGCGAGGGTGGGGGTATGTGATGGCATGCAGGTGGGGGGGTGAAAGTAGTGAAGAGTGACTTACCAGAGTCCATTCCTCCAGCTACTCCTGCGAGGCCCTCAGGATGCAGAATAGCCAAGACCTGCTCCTCCCATGTTGTTAGTTGTGGGGGAGGAGGTGGAGGTCCGCCGTCAGTCCTCTGAACCACGATGTGGTGTCTTGAGAACACGGAACGCACCTTCCCCCGTAGGTCGTTCCACCTCTTCCTGATGTCATCCCTAGTTCTTGGGTGCTGTCCCATTGCGTTGACCCTGTCCACGATTCTTCGCCATTGCTCCATCTTCCTAACTATGCTGGTGTGCTGCACCTGTGATCCGAATAGCTGTGGCTCTACCCGGATGATTTCCTCCACCATGACCCTGTGCTCCTCCTCAGAGAGCCTGGGGTGTCTTCTGGGGTGCCATGGAGTGGTGTGGGTGATGTGTGGGGTGGTGTGTGTTATGATGTGTGGGGTGATATTTAGAGGTGTGTTGTGTGAGGTGCATGGATGTTGTGTGAGTGATGGTGTTGAGTGCCTTTGGATGCTAGTTTGTAGATGGTGGTGTCTCTATCTGGCCCTCAGTCGTAATTGTGGTCGTAAGGGTTTGTGGGTGATGTGGGTGTGTGTTTTATATTGTATTGGATGTGTGGGAGTGGTGTGGGTATGTGTATCAGGTGTGTGTATTTGTAATTGTCCAATGTGGTTGTGTTTTGTGAATGTGTGTGTATTTTGAGTGCGCGGCGTGTACCGCCAATGGATGCCGCGTGGATTCGTGGGTCGTGATAGTGTGGGCGTATTCCTGTTGACGTGAAGGTATTGGTTATGTTATCGCCAGTTTATCACTGGCATTTGGTGTGGCGGACTTGTGTGGGTGTCTGGATTTTGACGGATTCCGAGCTGTGGGTCATAATGACCGTGGCGGACTTCCGCGGTCGCGGCGGTGTGTTGGTGGTCTTCTGCACGGCGGTAAGCAGCTTTTACCGCCAATGGTGTAATGACCCACTATATGTCCTACCTCAACCATACACTGCACCCTGCCCTTGGGGCTACCTAGGGCCTACCTTAGGGGTGCCTTCCATGTAAGAAAAGGGAAGGTTTAGGCCTGGCATGTGGGTACACTTGCCAAGTTGAATTTACGGTTAAAAGCAGCACACACAGACACTGCAGTGGCATGTCTGAGAGATGATTACAGAGCTACTTATGTGGGTGACACAACCAGTACTGCAGGCCCACTAGTAGCATTTGATTTACAGACCCTGGACACCTCTAATGCACTGTACTAGAGACTTACTAATAAATCAAATATGCCAATCATGGATAAGCCAATTACATAAACATTTTGTAAAGGAGCACTTGCAGTTTAGCACTGGTTATCAGTGGTAAAGTGCCCAGAGTAACAAAAACAGCAAAATCAAAGTCCAGCATACATCAATAACCTGGGAAACAGAGGCAAAGGGTTAAGGGAGACCACACCAAGGTTGAAAAGTCAAACACATGCTATTAGCAATGATGAAACAGATTGACAACTAAATCAGGTTCTTTAGATGTGAGGATTTAGCCAATGTGAACATTGATTTCTATGGATTTGGTAGCCTCTCACATGTTGTGAGGGCCATTGATGGCACTCATATTGCATTGGTGCCAGCGCATGCCAGTGAACAAGTCTATCGAAACAGAAAGCACTTTAATTCTATCAACGTGCAGGTTGTCTGCTTGTCAGATCTGTACATTTCAAACATCTGTGCCCGCTTACCAGTTTGAGCCCATGGTTCCTTTGTTATGCAGAACAGCATCATACCCCACCTAATGTCACATCTACAACCGGAGAGGGCCTGGCTTGTTGGTAAGTTACATCTGTCCTGACCTTGTGTGTGCTATGTCAGGTGCTACAATCAGGAAGTGTGTGACTCATTGAGGCACTTACTTCTCATTTCTTAAAACAGGAGACATAGCTTAACTGTCCTTGGTTGTTAACACTGCTGAGGAATCTAACTACGCCAGAGTACGTCCACTTCAGTGAGTCCCATGGAAGAACAAGGCAGCGAGTTAAGCAGGCTTTTCGGCTCCTGAAGGCCAAATTTCGCTGTCTGGAAAAGACTGGGGGAGAAGGTGTGTCAAATCATTGCGGCGTGCTACATGCTCCAGAACACCGCACTGAGAAGGAAGATGCCTTACATATCAGAGGAGGGGAGCCTATGGTGCCACTGGGTGAGAATCCAGAAAGGCCAAATGAAGATGATAGTGGTGAAGAGGAAGGAGATGACTTGCAACAAGATCTCATCAACAGCTTCTTCTCATGAGTGTAAGTATGTCTTGAGATGTCATGACTTTGACTGTACAATGAAGTCTTGCTGTAATGATGTGAGGAGTACATTAGTTGGGAAAGTTCGGAAGCTGAAGCTCTGGCAAATACTGGCAAAGTGTATCAGATGAGAAAGCTTTTGACACAATCACAGTTTGGAAATATTGCTTTGTGTGCATGAGATTTATAACATGGACTGCGTTCTGCCAACGTTTGCTATGTGAATTGTGTCATATGTATGGTTTCATAACTATACTCCTTGTTTTTGCCTTTTGTTCAGGTACCTTCACCATGACATCTTCACTGGAAACATTTTAAGTTGTGACATTGACAGTTATATGATGCTGCTCGGACACATGAAGTAGACATGGATTGTGCCTGGGAATGTAGGTCACAGACCTTGGGTGTACAAGGCCTGTGCCAAAACAGCTTGCACAGTGATAGGATGGAAGTTTAAAAGTCTCCATTGGACTTGTTCCTTGTTCTGTGGAGATCCTGATGAATCATGTGTGTCATCTTGTGGTCAGAAAATATATAGTTCTAGGCTGAATTCATGTTAGTTTCCCTTCACATCGGCTAAACACTCTTTTTGTGTGAACTTATGTAGCTGTTGATGTGTTTCATCACTGTAGCCCATCACTGACATTTGTTTGCAGAAGCAGCACTGGATTGTAATTACCCTGTAATTAGAAACTTATACTGTCATCTGTCTGAGTCTTGCATTATACAATGTTGGATTTCTTTTGCCGATATTACTCCAGCTGATGACATCAACCAATTTCATGTTTGTCTATTCTATAGGAGAATATCTGATATATCCCTTCCTTCCATGTTCTGGAGGTCTGTACCTGCAAATTCAATCATTTACCAAGTATGATTGAATCATGTATCATAGTTTCAGACATATGTAGAAAAATGTCTTCTTTGACAAGAAACTTGTAGGTATGGGTTTGTGTGGAATGGTTTTAATCCTGAGCTGGACACTGTGTACATGCAACACATCCCTGCTTCCAAAAGTAGCTTATTTTTTCATTGTAATGTGAAGTTAGGACAGCAGACTCTGAGTTTGTGACTGGTGAATTTTATTACAGTGCCAAGGGTAACAACAAACTTGTGGCAAAAAATAGCAGAAATGAAAAGTGAAGGGGTCAGTCATGAGAAATGAAATCATAGGAGTAGATGCCACACCATTGGCAGTCCAAAGTTCAGAGTACTCCTGCTATCAGAAATGGAATCGGATTCAGGATCAGTCCACAGAATGAATGTGTGACACTCTAAGGAGGACATTAAGGATGAGATTTCTTCCTGGCAGTAGTGGGTGTCTTGTTGTCTGCACCTCCTCGATTTTTATATGGACGTCCCCACTTGCGAGGGTGGGTTGGAGGGGTTCAGCTGTTGCAGAGGTGTCTGAAGGTAATTAGTCCTCTGGCACAGCCTCCCTTACTGTGTCTGCCACAGATGTACTTGAGCTTGATGTAGTTGGCTCACAGGAAGAGGTAGATGTTGGGGGGAAAAGCCCTTCTCAGGTTTGTATGGATGTACCTTAGCACCCCTGTTAGGGTGTCCATGTTGGAGTTATAGGCCTCCATTTATTGGGTCATGTCCCTCTGCAGCTGCTTGATTTCCTGGAGTTTGGTTAGCAAATGGCCAATCAGGCCTCGGGACTCCTGACAGACCCCCAGGATATAGCAGATGGTATCCTGGCATCCGTCTGCTGGCCCACAGCATCCCTCCCATGGATCCTATACCCACAAGTCTGTGCCAGTGGCACAGGGTGCCCTCTCCAACTGGGTCCTGGACCCTCAGTGTCAGGATTGCTGATTTTCACCTCAGGATCGAAGACTTGGAGACACAATATGGTAGCAACTGTGCTAGGTACACAGTTTGAGAGGCATGTTGTTGTCTGTGATGTAGAAGCAACTGGGGTGGGAGGTGTTGGTGTAGGCACAGTAAAACTCACTACTGGCATCTGACCAGGCTGTCCAGATGAGCTAGGACCGTCATCCATGCCCACATGTCCAGGACTGTCATCATCACTGAGGGTTTCATCCAGAGGTGGGTTGGGGGTCTGGTCGGTGGACAATGTCTGACCATGTGCTGTGCCAGCTCGACCTGCTGAGAAATAGAGTACACTGTTACTGATTGAAGTATGGAATCTACATCCAAAGGTTTTTGTGTGAATGTAAGTGAGACCTCGGACAATCTTAAGGTGTAGGTTTGCTGATTGTGCTATGTTACCATAGAATTGAAGTTGTTGGCATTACATGTGTGAAGCTTGCAGAAACTATTAGACTCAAGCAGCTCATTAGATGTGTTGATCAGTTGCACTTTAGATGAGGGAATGAACATGACATCTTACAAACAGGTAAGCCAACACAAGGGTGAGGAAAAATGTGTATTTGATCATTCACATGAGCAGTGATGAATCAATGTGTTAGCTGCCAGTACCAATCTGATGAAGCAGCTTAATGCCTTAGGAATACTTGATGTACACATTTGGTAAAGTGTCATTCCTGTCCTCAATAGATTCATTTTGGGATACCCGGACAAGAGCAAGCTAGGTAGATTGACACGTCTCTCAGTTGAGCATGATATGTAGATTGCTTGCTCACTCCCATGTGAGTAAACATCAGTTGTGAGATGGCAAACAGGTGTATTTGGGCATCTTCAGAACAGAGTGTTGGTTTTAGTTACAGGAAAGGACCTCCTGGCAGTTGAAGTCATGGGACTTGCTGAGGTGAATTTAGGCAAGTGCAGAATGGCCTGTTGGGTTGAGCTACAGAAACAGGGCCTCCTGGTAGCATATCCCTAGTTGACTCCCCATTCTACACAAATACAAAACTCCCAGGGAAGGGAACATCATTTGGAAGATGGCACACAGGTGTATTTGGGCAAGTGCAGAATGTCCTTTTGGTTTGAGGTACAGAAACAGGTCCTCTTGGTAATTGTAGACACATCACTTGCAAGCTCCCCATACTACACAACGCATGAACATCAGTTGTGAGATGGCAAATAGGTATATTTGGGCAAGAACACAAAGGCCTGTTGGTTTGAGAAATAGAAACAGGGACTCCTGGTAGATGTAGTCATATCACTCTCTCTACTTCCCAAAACTTGACAAATGTTCACTATTACATATCTGCTGTCACACTGCAGTTAAGTTGGCCCACACATTTACGTCTTGACATACACCATGGGTGCTGGGATGATCTGTTGATACTGAAACACTTACCGACCCCATTCCAACATATTGCATGTAATGGGGATTGATGTTATGTATGACAATACATATTGACAAGCTTACATCTCTACCTCTCAGGGTATTGTATGTTAGGAAAACAGATGCACAATGCAGTGGCAAAAGGTGAGATGTGAGCATGCAGGACATTGAAGATTTGTGACAGTTTTTGTCTTGTAACTTACCAGACTCCACTCTCCCAGGTATTCAGGTGAAGCCTTCTGGATGCAGGATGGCAAAGACCTTCTCCTCTCAGGAAAAGTGGTGGAATGGACACTGGGAGGACCACCAATCTTCAGGTTCTGCATGTGGTGCATGGAGGCCAGGGAACACACCTTTCCCCTCAGGTCATTCCACCTCTTCCTAATGTCCTCCGTTGTGGGCAGGATGGAGCCAACAGCATTAAACCTGTTGACTATCCTTTGCCACATTTCTATTTTCCTACTGAGAGGAGTCTGCTGGACATGGGCTCCAAACTATTGAGGCTCTATTCTTATGATTTCATCCACAATGACTCTCATCTCATCTCCAGAAAAACTGCGATTTGTGGGACATTACATAGATGTTCAATTAAATTAAATTAAATTGGGTGACAGGAACCTACTTAACAAGAAGTAATATAGGGAGTGAAGGGACAAAAGTGTGTGGAAGGTGTTAAATGGGATGGTGGCAAAAAGGGGTGCCTTATATATTAATTTTAAAAAAATGTTGGTTTCTGGTCTCTTTCTTGCAGTGGTGCAGTGTAGATGCAAAGGATTATGGTCTGCTAAGGGGTGTGTTTTATAGTGGGATTTGCATGTATCTCCACTAGGCCAATGGATGCCAGCTGTGTTGTTCCTAAATCATAAATGGACACTTTCTTTGCTGAATGCGTACCGTGCCATCTGATCACCACCAGCTAACTGCTGCAAGGAGACTGCAATGTTGACTGTATATTTGTAATAGGGTAGGTGGTTCTCCGCAGCCATTACAGCAACAGAGTGCACATCACCAAGATTGCAGGCCGCCATGCAGCTGACAGGCCGCCATTTGTCTTGGCAGGTGGCAGTTCAGCCTGCATACATCATAATATGGTGTTCTGGAGAATGCCCAGGAATCAGTCTTTCTGGGACCGCTGCCACAGAGGTCTCTGTGTCCGACTGGCAAACGCGTAATCGGGCCCTCAGCCTACATAAATTATTAAAAACCTGTAAATTCACCCAAAATAGTGAGTAAAAATAAGTCCAGCAACCTCAACCTCTACAAACTACCACAAAATTAACATTTAAAATGAAACTAAATTTTTTTTATCCAACAGCCCATAAAGCACCTGTTTCACATTAGAACGCCTTAGAAGAAAAAGGACCGTACATTTGTGTATTCAAAATAGAAGTAGTTGCATAACTTTATATGAAAATAACAAATGTGTTAACTTTAAAATATTGTACATATGTATACTGTTATACTACTTTTAGATACAATGACAGAGGAAGCAAAGTACATAACTTCACATAAACAGCACAGAAAGAAAAGCAGTTACTAAATCACATGGACTACATCCACAGCCAAGAAAGTGCATCAACAGAAAATATAAATTGGAAATGTCCCACATATTATTCTATGCATGTTATGGGAGGGCAATTACAAAATATGATGATGTAATGCATGTGAAAGGGCACAACCAGCCCCCAAAGATTACCGAAAAAGAAGTGATGGAGATATTGTAGGAGATAAGGGAGGCAAGCACTCGTTCCCAGGTGATCCTTAAAATCCTTAAAGATATGGGGCCCTATTACGAGTTTGGCGGTCTGAGGACAGCAGCACTTACTACAACAACTTGTTAAACCACATTATACATCAAACAAATACCTACTACTCACAAAAAAATAATCATAGACTTGGAGCAACACATGATTCAAACCATTTTGAAAATGTATCCCCACTCAGCCATAAAAGGCTGTTACTATCATTTCAATCAAAGCATATGGAGAAACCTCCAACAATCTGCACTGTGTGTGGAATTTGCTACAAACAACTGTTTGACATTTAAAACAATGATAGCCATACCCTATCACAGAGGTAGTCAGTCCCTACAATTTACTAATAGAAAGCCCTCTCTCCCAACAAGATGAAGATGAAGACAAAATAAGCCACCTAATGGATTATTTCAAAGACACTTGGGTTGGCATACCTCATCATCCTGAACACAGATGGCAGAAACTCACTTTCAGGCTGGGTCATGCATCCTGTGTTGCCATGGAGCTGATCTTTCACGTCCTGCCACTGCTTGTGCTGCTCGATGGCACACAAAATTAACACCATTGGAGATGCAACTGACAGTAAGCCAAACACCTTCCTCCAGCTCCATAGCAAATATGTGTGCACATCCCAGTTTTAGAGATATCGATGTATCCATGACATTGTGTCACACAACAGCAAATACTCATCAATATCACACCTAAAAGTTGAAATGACACCCTCACATAGTTCACATGCCATGATCTGTTGTGGAATAACATATTCATTTGTATGTATGTGTCATTGAACCCAAGCACACCTTTCCTGCAAAAACCTTGTCATGGACTCACACATATTGCCCACATTGCAAGAGAATATAAGGTAAATGGGATGCAGAATAAGTTGTGTGACAAACATCCAAAGATCAGAATTAATCCCTACACAATAGGTATGGCAGCATCAGGGTGACCCCAGGAAGGCTGCTGCCTTGGGACACATTTCCCTTTGCACATGCCTCAAAACCACTATTTACACAGGAACTGTGACTTGATGAATGTCAGGGACAACCAATAGTAATACAAAGTGGCATGGCGATGTGGCAAATGTGTAAGTGCAAGTCTAGAAAGCAAATACAGCAGTAACAGCATTGTTCACATATTTCGATAAAGTAGGTGTATGATGTACACATTAAAATGGACACATGTCCATTCAAATGTATAGGAAGGTAACACAATTGAACACCTTCCATGTGTGGACAAACAAACCTCAAGCTTGCACACATGATACAAATATCTAATCTACGTCAGGGGGGAAGTAACCAATAGGTGTTGACATTGGCCAAACCAAGATGAAATACTTACCATATGAAACACCACACAGTGCAATGCCACCCCAATTGGATTACACCCCACACATCCATCCATCAAACATTTCCCCTTGTCCTGGATGACTGCAGAACTGGTTCCAAAGTCAGATCTTGCTAACCACATCAAATGGACCATCAATCAGGGTGAAACAAACACCACTGTAGTCATGCATCACAAATATTCAAGAACATGAAAAAGGTAGAAAAGTAGAGGCAGGACCAACGTGTAGCAAAACAACCAACTAACCAACTGATGTTTATTTTCATACCTCCAAACATGGAGAAAAGGCAAATGGCCAGTCCATGTCTCAAATGTGCTGAGCGCACTGCTATGCCCCACAAATTGCTCCACAGATCAATGCAACAGGAACCTCCACAGGAAGGGGCATCTATGGGTGTCTGGGGGTAATATGTGAGTGTTGGCTGTGTTTGTGGGTATTGGGGTGGTGTCTGGAGGTATGGTGTGAGTGGTGGCTGTGTCTATGGGTATTGGGGTGGTGTCTGTGGGTAAGGGGTGAGTGGTGGCTGTGGGTGTTGGGCAGATATCTGGGATTATGGGGTGAGTGGTGGCTGTGTCTGGTTGTGGGGGTGGTATCTGGGGGCATGGGATGAGTGTTGGGTGTGTCTTTGGGTACTGGAGTGAGTTTAGCTGTATTTATGGGAATTGGGATGGTGTCTGGGGTACAGGGTGTGGCAGTGGGTGTGAGTGGGGTGAGTGTCTGTGGAGTGCTTGTGTGTCTTGTGGTGTTTGTGTTTATGTGTGCTGCTTGTGGCTTTAGAGGTAGTTGTATGTGTGTGTGTGTGCGTATGTGTGAGTGGGCTTGGGACAGGTATGGGAATTGGGAAATTGGATGGGGAAGACGATGGTGGGATGAGGATTGTAGGGGGTGTAAAGCTGCTGTGAGGGAGGAGGCCAGAGCCTGAAAACATTTCTGAAGGCCAGACATAGCACTTTGAACGGCTTTCAGGTACACAGCCATCTGTTGGAGCTGGTTGGCCTGCACCTGGATGGCATTCAGAATGTCAGTTTAACCCACAGAGATAATCCTCAGAAGGTCAATAGGCTCCTTAACCAGGGCAGGGGTTGGGGTGACTGGCATGAAGGAGTCAGCTACCCTTCTGGTGGGAGGAGGCTCAGCCATCTGGGTGGGGAGCAACAGGGAAGGTGGAGATGGAACTAGGGATGGTGGACAAGGATGGAATAGGTCCTGAGTGTTCCACCACTACTAGAGATTGTTCATTGGAAATTGACTCGGAAGATGATTATGTTGAGCCAGTGTCCTCTGTGGCACTCCCCTCACTGTCTGGGCCACAGGGCCCATCCATGTCTGATATTTTTTGATGGGAGGGACCGTGGCCAGCTGCTTCCACACTGATGTCGGTTGTGTCTCCTCTGCTTGCCTGTGATAATACTGAAATGACAACGAAAAATAGGGTAATTTCATGTGCCTGGACACACTTGAACAACAGTGTTGATTACAAAACATTACCATAATGTACAGTAGCCCCCAGCGACAAGGTCCTCCAAAGTAGCTTTAACACTGGCAACACCACAATGCGTGCAATTACATAAGTGGAGTTGTCCAATCACAATTCTAATGGATCAACAAGAAGACCTTCTCACCTCAAATGGTTTGGCTCTTGCAGCACCCCTCAGTAACCTGTTGGCATCTAATCCTATGGCAATGCCAAGTTCAGTCTCACAGATTCCACGCAAGGTCCTCAAATCATCAAATATTCATATATACAATACCACATCATGATGAAATGATGGGCAAATAATCCAGCCTTGTTGTAGTAAGAAGTACAGTAGCTGGAATAAGGTGACATGGAAACATCAATGTCATACAGTAAAAACTCACCAATGGTCACTTCACATTATGTCCATGGTCTAAAGAGTCTCATAGAAGTTGCACGAATGTTACTTTGCTAGGTAACACATCTTGCACAGAAATGCACACTGCAGACAATCTGGTCAACATTTCTGCTAGATTTGTCTGCACATATCCACAGCACAATCAATCTATCAGTTTTTATAAAACGTGGCTACTCACCGGTGAGGGTCTTAAGGCGGTGGGGGTGGAGCCTCATCGGAAGAGCCATGTTTTGAGGTTCTTCCTGAAGATGGTGAGCAATGGGCTTTGTCTTAGGTCTGGGCCTGGTTGTTCCAGCTCTTTGCTGCAATGTAGGTAAAGGATCGTCCTCTGGCGGTGTTTTTTCAAATGCGAGGGATAGTGGCTAGAGCTAGTTGAGGGGAGTGGAGGGATCCGGCTGGGGTGTGGACGGAGACTCGGTGGTTCAGGTATGCCGGTCCGATGTTGCGTATGGCTTTGTACGTGAGCGTGAGTAGCTTGAATGTGACTTGTTTTTCTTTCGGGAGCCAGTGGAGGGTCCTCAGCTGCTGGGCACAATGAATCAGCTAGGCCTAGGGAAATCACCTTTCTCAATTGGTACTGCTGATAACAACTTTCTAACATCACATAACTAAAAGGCAATAGTCTATTGAATGTTGTTGTGGCTCAGGGAATCTCCATTATCCGAAGAGGGCCTTGAAAATGTTTCTCAATGGGAAGGCACATCACTGTACATTTTTGTAATGCAAACACAGATTCCATTGAAGTACTGGGTGTACACACTTACATATGATTTCCAACATTTCTGCATGCCACTCCCTGATGTATGTTAACAGTCAGGTAATGAACCACCTTCACCAATTAACCAATGCAAAGCACTTAGCGAAATGATTAAACATCAATGGTATGTAAATGCACATTGTTGAGTATCGCTTTAGGGTATGTGTGACACAACAAACAATGTTAACAGACCCCTGTATCCCCATCATGTAAAACTATTTTCTAAGAGATTTCAGCATGCACACATATGTGATGGAATCAGACATCATCTCATGAAGACAGGTAGATCATTTACAAAACAGTAGTGGAAATGATACTACAAAAGTGCAAGGTATACAAGCGAACATGTAGGCACAAATACTGATGCCAACAGTGATGTTACCCAAATCATGTAACTGTACATTCCCTACTTGCTAAGTGCACGTATTGCTCAGTGACTGCACACAAAGGTCGATGTAAGCTATGTTACATGTATGATGGCCACCATCACATGAGAGACAGTAGTAATGTATCAGCACTCTTGACACACTGAAAACAAGTGGCCTGTGCGGTACAGATGCCAATATACTCTCTTTAGCAGAAACATGGCTGAGTGCAGTGATCAATTACCTCATGTTATTTGATGTAGGGAATCATACACTGAAGATGGATGGGCTGTTGGGTACAAATGACACTCACAACATGAAAAAACATGAGATGATTGACCACTGTACTCAGCCATATGTCTGGCCAATAGAGTATCTTGGTAGTGGACTACACTCTGTTGTGTCTCTGGTCACTAGTACAATAGGCAAGGCAGATCAGCACACACTAACCACCATACCTACACAAACAATAGCACATCATTTATATTACATATGGGCATCTACAATATTTATGGGGAGATGGCTGCCTCTAACACATTAACCTGGCAATGTAACTGGTAGGAATCTGCCCAGGGCTCACCTCCTTGAAGCTGCTGTGCTTCCCTAAAATGCCCATCAAGCTCGACGTAGGCCACTGCCAGTATGCGGGCCAACAGGGGGTCAGGGTCCGGCATGCGCCCCACCCAGACACTGCCAGTTGGACCTCCGTAATTTTCAAGGCCTAGCATCTCAGATCCTCCCACCTTTTGCAACAGTGGATGATCCACCGGCGATAGACCCACACGGTCTGCAACTTCTGAATTATGGCTCTCCAAAATCCCTTGCTTCTGGTAGGCATTGACATGTATGGATGCAATAGACAAATGAAGAGGTCACAATAGCATTTTTGTAGGGTAACTGGTTGGTTAACACACATTCTGGAAACACCTAGAATGGTAACAAGTACAGGGACATAAATACACTCTTTTGGAGTCATCTGCTGACTATGGACCACCCTGGTCTTGCCCTACACTGAGTAAGCAAGCCCACTGACATGCAGCCCAGAGCCAATGCAAATGTACAGTGACTTGAGCCATTATGGATCACAACACACCATTGTGACCTCCTGAAGGGTAAACTACTTGTGCATGACTGTACAAACACCTTTACATACAGGCACATTGACTTGCTGCATATGGTCCACACAGGCAACTGCCATGGTACAGACTACACCCTAAGACTTAGGTGACAATGAAAGGGTTGCAATGGCTGTCACTGAAAGCTTCTTCTCTGTGGATGTGTGGACATGTGGTCTACCTAAGGGATTCTCATACCACTTCTGAGTGGATTTGTGTGGAATGTACTGGTATTATAGGAGACTCCTTTTACCATATGTGGCACTCCTACAAGGATGACTTTCTACATATAAAGGTATGTTTGGTCTGTTGGTTGCATGTAAGAAAGCTAGTGATTCACATGTCGTGATCTCCCCTGAAATATTAAACCATCTGCACTGTGGGTTTTTCACTTGTGCAATAGGCCTGTACTGTACAAACAAAACTTATGGAAAGGTGACAACAGACCTGTGAGAGTAAGGGGCCTGTCATAAGTCAATGACAGACATTGACAATGAGGGTCAAGGGAAATAAGTACCAGGTCAGATGGTTTACCTCAGTCCCCATTCCTAACGTAGTCAATGTAAAAGCATTCAGGCTACATCTTGCTTCCAAAGACTCATTCTTGCCATATCAAGGATATGCAGGTTTACGGGGGTGGGTCCTGTGCCTCAGTTGAATAGCGACAGTTATATCCCATGCTATAAAAATACTTTGACAAACTTTGCCCTCTGCAGGCTGAGAATACAGAATCCACATGAACACAATGCTTCCATCACTTCCATGCATGACAGTACATCCTGTGACCACCCTATAAGTGAGTTCAGGGTTGTTTGGCACTCTGAAGGACTCAATGACTTTAAAATTGCTCTCATATGGCAGTTTGCCAAGGCCTGATCTGGGCTGAGTGATCTATGGGACTTTACACATTGATAACAACACCCTCAGCTGACTCAAAAAGTATACAGATACAGCTCATGTTATAATTCAAATACATTTACTGTGTCATTTACTATCATCAGGTATATCATTGTATAACTGTAAAGTTTATTTTCATAGATATATGAATGAACCAGAAGGAGGATATGGGGCTTATCACACAACACACAACACAATGGTCATTTGATATACACAGAGTATGGGCTCCACTATTTTCAACTTGCACATCCAATGTATGGACCACAGATTGTGACAAAATAACTCACTGGGACTCAGAGGCACATTGTAGCCTGTGAGGAAGGAAAGGATGGAACAGAGTCAAATATGCCGATGAAGTACTTATGTGCTCCTCTGGTGAGTCATTGAGCAGCCCATACAGGGGAAGGACCTCTTCTACGGGACTCTCAAGCTCTTCTAGAGAGAAGGCAGGGACCCTTTCACCTGCTTTGCATGGCATGATTGGTCCCAGAGGCAGCACACAACAGCTGAAGTGGTGAAGGTATTAATGGCAGAAGTTTTAGAAGGCAATTGAGTTTTTCCCCAAATCATGGTGTACATGCACACCACGGACAAGGCCATTACTGTCAACGGGCACAGCCATTGGACCGAGACCAACACAGTCAACAACATTACTCTATGGCTGTGTCCATGGCATTTGAAACTGCCCACCAAAAATTAGACATGCACCAGCAGTGGGAGGTTCCTGAATTCCAATGAATGAGGCCAGGCATCCACTATTTTGGCAGTTGAAACTAAGGGTGGGCGGTGAACTCGTGCTCATCAACGGTGTGTTGGTGAGCACGAGCAAGGAAAGTTTTACTCAAGACCACCTCCCGGTGAGATTTCTCAATGAGAGGTATCTCAGTATAGTTGCGACGTCTCGTGTTGAGAAACCTTCAGTTAGCGTTCAGGTAGCTGCTGCTCGAGCAGATAATCAAATCAAGCAGGAGAAAAAGAGCAGTGCCCTCTTGCATTGTGTAGGGAGATGCTCGCACTGATTTTTCAGCGTCGGATGATCTTTTGATACTGAGACACTTACAGACCCCATTCCAACATATAGCATGTAATGGGGATTGATGTTATGTACGAGAATACACATTGACAAGATTACACCTCTGCTACTCTGAGATTTGCATGTTGGGAAAGTAGATGAACAATGCCGTGGCAAAAGGTGAGATGCAAGCATGCAGGACATTGAAGATTTGTGACAGTTTTTCTGTGGTAACTTACCAGACTCCACTTCCCCGGATATTCCTGTGAAGCCATCTGGATGCAGGATGACCAAGACCTTCTCCTCCCAGTGAACGGGATGTAATGGGACACTGGGAGGACCACCACCAATCTTCAGGGACTCCATGTGTTGCCTGGAGGCCAGGGAATGCACCTTCACCCCCAGGGCATGACGGAAGTCAGGCTTGTAACCAGCCCAGGCAGGTCTGAACTCAGCACTGCCTGGCTGATTACAACCCTCTTTCCCCTAGCTTTTTCATGGCAGGGACCCCTCTATAAAAAGGCTGGCAGAAAGTCAGTGCCGGGGGCCACGTGGGGCCCTGCACTGCTCATGCCATAGTAATGGCATGGGCAGTGCAGGCACCCCCCTGTCCAGCACTGTCGGAATGGGCACTGTCTATTTTGTAGACAGTGTGCATTCCAAGGGTGCTGGAGTGTTAGGATATTGGACTCAGCTCCCTTAAAGGAGCCGAGACCAATATCCTGACACTGTTCACACCAGTCAGTCCGGCAGGAATGTGTATTGCAATGTTTCCGCCAGTCAGCCTGACAAGAACATTGTAAAACACTGGGGGCAACGTTGCAGCTATGGCGGTGGCGTCCTCCCCATGAGTTTGCCGGTCCCGTGGTCGGACTGCCAAACTCATAATGAGGCCATAAGGGCCTCATTGTGACATTGGCAGTCAGACCAGCTGACTTTCAATTCCCAGGGAAGGACACCACTGTCATACTGGTGGCGTTGCTACCCCACTCTATTACAATGTTCCCGCCGGGCTGAAAGCCGAGAGCATTGTAATAGAGCGGTCCTGCCGGTCAGTCTGGCGGGAACAGTGCTGTGGTATGGGACTTGGCTCCCTTAAGGGAGCAAAATCCTATATTGTAACACAGAGGGGACCGACCAGCACCCTCAGCATGCATACTGTCTGCAAATCAGACAGTGTTCATTCTGATGGTGCTGGGCAGGGGGGGCCCTGTACTGTCCATGAAAACGCTGGCGGAAATTGGGGTTGTAATGAGCCAGGTGGTACTGTGTTCAGGGCCAGCATGACTGGTTACAAGCCTGACCACCGTCATCCCATTGTGATCTAGATACAGGTGAGGACGGCAGTCTTTATGGGGGTCTGTCCACCTGGAGTGTGGCGGTCTGACCGTCAACATGAGTGTGGTGGTTCTTGGGCCGCCACACTCGGAATGAGGCCCTAAAAATAAAATAAATTAATTACAAAATAAAAGCTAGTGTTAAAAAATAGAGACTAACTAAAAAAAGACTATCTCCCAATAGAAATGAATTCAAAATATTGTAAAAATGTTGACAAAATGTAAAAAAACTAAACATGTACAACATGTCAAAAATGACACAAAATTATAAAGTATAAATTAAATAATGGTAGTAAATATATACAATTATTTAATTTATACTGGAAATACAAATTTAACAGTGATGTTGCAAACATGTATGTACACACTGTAAGAGCTGGTAAATAACTTTAAGAAAAAGGAAATAAAAGTTGACAATTTACAAAATACAGTAGTAATTTCATTTAATTTACTTTAAAAAAAATTAAAAGATCTTGAAAGCATTTTTTATCAAATTAATTTTATACAAATGTTTATTTTTAAGTTACTAAGTATATATGTTTGAAAGTGGAAAATTATACAATGAAAACTTTTGAAAACATAAATAAAATGTGAAAAGTATATATTTCTAAACACAATACTAATTAAATAACACAATGCTTTTCTACTACATACAAAATACAGCTAAAAAAGGGTTTCAGATTAAATTATAAAATTAAATAATCACACTCCACCATAATCCATAAAAAAAAAAAATGTTAAACACTAAAAGGGTGACATATTGGGAAAGGTGCTGGACACTAAAGGAGTGACAGCTACTATTTCCACTCCAATCTAACCATATTTGGGGTGTCGCGTAGGCTCTCATTATTCTAATGAGACTACTGGATTTTGAGCAGCAAGATCGTCCACAGTGTGGGGGACTGAGTCTGACCCACTGTGGGTGACACCTGTCGCTCCAAATCCGGGCTGTGCTCCGGCTAACTAGCAGCGCCTCATCTCTCCCTAATGGTAGGGATGATTGGGCAGCCGAGCGCATGACATATCGTACCTCTCAGGGAAGTCGTGGTCACTCAGGTCACATCGAGTTCTCTCATTCACAATTCGGTCTCATATATAAATGACAATAAAAGCAGTATAAGTTTTAAAGATTGGTTTAATAAAACAACTGCATTTTGGATAGCAAAGTGCGAGCTGCAATAACCAGAATGACACAACACAACGATATTAAAATGGTGACAATGAGAGTGAAGCATAAGAATAATGCTAGCATATTGCCACTAGAATCGATGGACTATTTCCTATCCAAATCATATTTTGAGCACGGCATGTTAAGCTCTAATCCTGCCTTTCAGGTTCCCTTGGGAGGAAATCAACCCTTATACCTGAGCAAAGGCCTGCAATCTGCGTCAGCATCTACAGCGAAGCATTCAGCATACAGTTGTGGTTCCCTGGCTGGAATCTCCCTCTTGATGTGTAATGGGACTAGAAAGTGTTTTTATAATGAACACAGCAGATGTTCTAAGAAAATGTCCCTACGTAAGGATGTGTATTTTCGACGGATGTTGGAGACTAAACTTCTACCACGTTTACCAGCAATGTTACAGACTGTAGCCTTGACTGAAGCACAGAGTGATCAAGAATGTGTTGTTTGAGAACACAATGCTGAACTAAGCAAAACAGTTAGATAGAAGAAATTAAAACAAAACCGTAAAACTGGTTATTGTAAAAATAACAATGCAAAGCTGAATAAAATATATTTAGGTCAAGGTGCACAGTGGCCTAGTGTATTAAACTAACGTGCATGGAGCTATAACTAAAATGGCTGCACAACAGGGGAAGGTGTTAAACACTAAATGGGTGATATACTTACTATTCCCACTCCAATCTAGCTATATTGAGTGAAGGTGTGCACACTAATAGGCTGAAAGTTACTATTCTCACTCCAGTCTAACCATATTGGAGCATGGTGTTGGACACTAAAGGAGTCACATTTACTAAGCATGACCCGCCCAGTCAACTCTGTTGCACCCTCCTGTTTCCACACACTCTGACTCCACCAGAAGATCTTCAAATGGATCCCAAACGACTACCGTAAGACCGTAACCCATACCCTGGTCACCAGCAGTCTCGCCTATGACAATTCCCTCGACGCCGACGCCACCAGAAGAATTTAAAAAATCTACAGCACATCCAGAACGCCCCCGCCAGACTCATCCTGGACATGTCCCATTGCAAAAACATCACGAGAACCCTGACGGACCTCCACTGGCTCCCCGTCGAGAAAAGGATCAACTTCAAACTCCTCTTTCACGCATACAGGGTTCTACGTGACCTGGGACCCACCTACCTCAACCACACCATCAACGTCTTCTTCCCCGCCAGACCTCTCTGATCCACTCAACAGGCACTAGCCACCATACTCCACATACGGAAGAGTTTGGCTGGAGGAAAATCCTTTGCTTACCTCATGACAAAGAGCTGAAACACCTTGCCACTTCACCTCAGGCAGTCAAGAACTGGCTCTTCGATTGAAGTACAGAGGATCGACCCCCACAGTGCCTTGAGACCCTTATGGGTGAGTAGTACGCTCTACAAATGTCTGATTGATTGATAATCTCACTCCAATCTATCTACACTTCAATCTAAAACATTTTGAAAAAGGTTAAAAAATTAAAATATTTATATACACAATTAATACTCCATACTCACACACAATTTTTTTAACCATATAATGTATTAAAATCTATCTAAAACTTACTATCCAAAACTACAAACCTACATATACATATTTAACTTAAAACTATAAAGAAATATGAGAAATAATTTTTAATATAAATATACAAACATTTACTACAATGCCTAAACTTTATTTCATTAAACAAATAAAATCAAATTCCAAAGTTAACAATCATACAATTAAAAATTAATTAAACCAATTTTTTGATTAAAAAGTTTTAATTTGAAAATAAAGCAAAATCTTTTTATTACTAAAAAGTGTTCTGAATTTTTTTTGTATGACAAATACTAGTAATATTACATAAAACCATTTCACTGCTACATAATAGGGCATAGCAGACGACTCATCCTCCTTACATATCTATCAGGCATATCCCTGTCCCTTTTTTGCTAGCACATTGATTTACATGTAGATAAAAACAATGGGTGAGCCCCCTCTCCCTTCTCTCCACATCACACAATTTCAGGATGCTTACTGTCCGTCCCCACTGTGTAATAGCTGAGCTGTTTTTCACCCTCATCAATGCATCTGCTACTTGAGTATTTAGCAACTATTTTCAGTTGGGCCCCATGCCCAGTGGGGAGACATATCTTACCATAGACCACTTAGGTAAAGGCGAGATACTACTTCAGGGGGCTCAAGTTCTTCCAAGGAGCATTTTTTGTTTAATTTTAAAAGTTTATATAATGATGAATTCTATTAATACTATTAATATATATTTTATTTAATATTACATTGAAATTTATTAAAAATGCTAAACTAACAGATTACATTTAAAATGTTTGTGTAATTAAAAAATATTTTCCAGACGTTTTAAAAAATGTTACACTTCTATATAAAGATCATTTCAAATTCTTTCACATAATTCAAATATTTTCTTAATATTTTTATTTTGTAAATTATTTAAATATGTTTATTAAAAGATATTGTAATACTGTTATATATTTATTAATATTAAAGTGAACATTATTAAAAACAATAAATAAACAAAATACATTTGAAAACTGTAAAATATCAGTTTACATATTATTAAATTAAAACCATACATTTTCTCACTCTTATCCTTTGAAATTCCAGTATCCTGCCACTCAAAAAAATATAAGACGATCACTCATATAAAATAATACAAATAAAAATACAAATTACATCAATTTCTAACCAATAAATTACCTTACTAAAAAACGAACAAAAAATTAAGAACCATTCACAATAAAACACACCGCAATAAATGACATAATACAAACAATATTATATACAATGATATTATAAACAACAATATTTTCTACTGTAATATTTTTTACAATATTAAAAACAACAGTAAAAAATTATATTTTTATCTTTAATTTTCCTGTCAATGATATTTCTGAAAACCCGATATTCTTAACACGATATTTTTCTTTCATAATAGGTTTTTTCAGATATTTTGTCCAAAGACCTTCTCCAGTAGGTCAGGTAAAACATCCACACCACACTAAGGGCCTCATTATGAATTTGGTGGTCCAACCACCAGACCCCCAATACGAGGGTGAGGAGGCGGCTGCCAAGCCAGCGGCCTCCTATCTGCCATTTAATGAGTTCCCTGCTGGACTGACCGGTTCAGACAGTGTGGTGGCATTGGCTTTGGCTCTCAGGGAGAGCTAGCCTTGCTGATGAAGGGTGATACTCTGAAACTGGTCCCAGGATGCTTGAATCCTGTCCAGGGAGGACCTGGCTTGGCAGTTCGAACTTGACTGTTCCCACAGAGAGCAGGGTCAAGTCTGATTTTCATATAGCTGGGTCCAAATTAGGGTGACATGGCAAGCAAAATAATGATAGATTAAACCCAGATCTGTGACTGGGAGCGAGTGTTTGAAAAGTTTCAACACTCCGTCCATCATTTTATTTTGTAATATTTTTACCTTAGCTTCCTTTCGGCTGAGGTGCACCTGCACCGTTGACGCCTCGTGGATTTCACTGTCATCAAACACTCCACAGCCGGCCAACATCACAGCCATATGCTTCTTTGCTGCTATGTTACATGTAAGAGTAAATAAAACTAATCACTTGGGAGTTGAACCAGGCATATCTTATGCCAGACACGAACAGGCAACCATCAGATCAGTGGAGTAATGATTGATCCTGTAGTGAGCACCTCAGGTTCAGGTTAGTGGTTGAGACAACTGATAAGTATTTTGCTCCGTATCCTATTCTAGTTCTAAACATCTATACTCAAAAAAATGTCAAAGCTATAATGTTACTGATTTTGAGTTTGACTAAGGGTGCTGAGCACGAGGGAGCATAGGTCTGATACACCAAGTGGGTTGTCCCTGTAAAAATTTTCTACTTCTGACTTATGGCCTGGTTTAGAATTTGGCAAACATATTACTCCATCACAAAGATGTTGGGTACCTGCCTTATTAAGACTGTCAGAAGATAATAATGATATGATGTCCATCATGTTTGTGATGGAAAACCCCATTCTCTAAACTCAAAATCAGGCTCTCAATGTTTTTCATGGATACCAAAAACCTCCAGCAGGACAAGGATGAATGATGTAGCTGGCAAAGTCCTCTCAGACTTGGATACCCATTGGATGTCATCCTACTGAAGCTGTTGGCTTTGGTGGGAAAAGCTCTGCGTAGGAGAATTCAAATTGTGTAAAACTCCTCTTGTTATTCAGATACTTTTTACACATTCTCCTGGTCTAGGTTTCTACCTTTAGATTTAGGGCCAGATTAAATTTTTTGCGGCCAGTGTACTGCCGTAGAAACGGCATCGGCTACCCTGGTTGCCAACTTGACAGTTCCAATTATGAAGCAAGCAGGTGCATAGATGAAAGACTGCCACAGCACTGCTATCACTGCCATAAAATATCTACTTCACTGGTGGCGGGATAGGCCAATGCATATGTCAAAGGGCAAATCACCAGTTTGCCCACAGGCCCAATCACAATGTCCCTTTCCACTGATGTGACTGTGGCAGCAAAACCTCCACACTCGAGTTGGCGGAAAGGGAAAGATATAAGGCAGAAACTCACCTGTACTCAGCTGCACATGTCCTCTGCTGCTATGGAGCCCATCTTCCACATCCTGCCGATATTGCTTTATGACGTCCAAAACCCACACCGTCATAGCCACAACCGACGGAAAGCCACAATCCAATCTGTTTCCATTGGCATTTTAGTTAACAGATGCACAGGCAAGTACATCTTAAGGTGTATGGGGGCCCTGGCCAAACCTATTTTGTGGGTCCCTGTTCAGAACAGCTGTGAATGCATGATCTAAATTCTGCTTTTTAATTCCTGCTTTGGCCAGGTCACTGACACTGCACAGGCACACTTCCAAATTCTAAATTTGTTCACATCTAATGTTCACACTCTTCCAAATTCTACGTTTGTTCACAACTAATATTCAGGGACAGTGATGTGTGTTTACAATATTGTAACACAACAGCAGCTCCTCACTAACATTACAGCAAATAATCTCTGTAACACTCTCCAATTTCTCACATGCTAGGTCCTGTATTAATAGAAAATAAACTTAAGCAGGGATGTCTAATTAAACAGAAACACACCTTCCCTGTAAAACTTCTGTAATACACTCTCAAACCTTATGCACATTAGAAAGTTACTTTGGTAAAATGTGGTTTAAAACAATTGTTTAAGAAGTACGGCAAGTTCACCATTGAAGGACTCTCTGTGGAGCAGGGTTGACTCAATCAGGGGGCCCCCTGAAAGTCTCTGTCCCTGGGCCAGACCCACTTTTCCCATGCCTTAAAATGTCTCTGGGCACAGGCCCCCTTGCTTTAAGTCTATCAGGGACAACCAATAGCATCACCAAGTGCCAAGCAGAAGTGGGAATGTGTAAGTCTAAGATATTGAAGCAAACACATCAGTAACATCAGTCTTCACATTCAACTAATGTATGTGAAGGTATACACAAAATAATGGACACATGGGAAGACAAAAAGGTATGACAACAAACCACCCTCCAGGTGTGGATAAACAAATAACTAACCTGCACACATTCAACACATATCCAACATACATCATAGGGAGAAATGCTAGCAAAATGAGGTTGAAAGTGCTCGAAACAATCCTTTACCACTTGAAATACCACATAAATCAATGTCAGGTCCAATTTTAATACATCCCACATATCCATCCATGGGACATTTCCTCTTGTCCTATGTAAGTCCTGCACTGATTTCAAGCTCTAAATATACATGTACATACATTCCTAGTCATATTGATCACCAATCAAGGAAACCAACACATCTGTAGTCACATATCACAATGTAACCAATCACATCAATTAAGCAGTACAATTGCTTATCCCTTTGATGAATGCTTGCCTGTACAACCTAATCACATACCATATCAAAATGTACATATGCATAACAAAGTACACTTTAAACACATATGTAATATAACATGTCATAAAGTGTAAACACAATGTCATTGTGTCACAATCTAATTGATGTAACATTACTAGGTTCCCAAAAATAGCTAGGGAAAAGTAATTCAAGGACTAATGTGTACATTAACAAACAGAAATGTATTTCTCCATCACACTAATTTAAATGGAAAACATATCAAAAGGTCAATGGCCAGTCCAATTTGAAATTTTGTGTGTTAGCACACTGCAGTGCTACCAAACACACCACCAGGGAAACCTCCTTACAAAGGGGCATCTATTAGGCATGGCAGGTACCTCAAATATGTTATTTGGGAGGGGGATGTTTGGTTTGGTAGGGGTGCCCTGGGTTATGGAAGTGGTGGGTTGGGAAGAGAAAGGGGAGGACCTACATTTAGGAAGGGGGTTGGGAAGTGGAAGGGGTAGAAGAACCCCAAGGCAGAGTGCCTTGGGACCTGGAAGGGCCGGATGAATGGATAATAGGGGTGGATTTGGAGGTAGAAGAGGTGGTTTTGGGCGTGGGAGGGGTAGGAACTTTTTTGGAAATGGTGGTTAGAGGTTTGGGAGGGTTGATGGCAAGGGAAATGGAAGGATATTCGGTAGGGTACTTAGGATTTGGAATGAAGAGGAGTGGTGTCTTGAGGGAGAGGGAGTGACTGTGTGTGATATGCTTGGGTCTGTTGTGGCTGCAGATTCATGTGTGTCAGGTGTATGTGCTGGAAGTATGGGTGTACTTTGTATCTGTGGTATCTGTTGGGTGTTTCATTGTGTTTGCCTGTGTTTAATAGGTGTGCACAATATGAGCGATACACTTGAGGAGGTAGCTGCATTGGAAGTGCTGGGTGTAGGTGTTGTGGATGCTGATGTGGTGTTACAGTGGGTGTGGTTCTACATAGTGTGTGTATGGATGTGATGGTAGTTGGGGGTGCATGTGGGTGTGATATTATAGTTGCTGGCTATGGATGTGGTGGTGGGGTGTGCTCTGTCCATGTGTTTGTATTTGTGTTTTTTTGTTTGCAAAAAGTATATATGTACTATTCGAAGCCATAGGAGTATGTGAGTTATTGTAAAATTTTGATAGCTCAGTTAATTTTTGTGTTTGGCAGCACTTAATTAATTGTAGTATTTTCTTTAATGTTGCCATACCTCCTTTGTCTGGCCAGTGTGTGTGAGTGCTGTTGCCATAAGCCTCCATTTGTCTTTGTTCTCCATGCCATATGGCTGGGGCCATTTTGTGTAGTCTGTGTCAATAGACCTGAATGTGATCTTTGTTTTCCTTGCCTCCTTGCTTGTTGGTTCACCATGTAGTTTTTGGCCATTTTGTGTAGCCAGCCAGTGTGCTTTTTCACAGACTTACATCTGTTGTTTTTTGACGATGTGGCTGGAGGCCATTTTGTATAGCTAGCCAGTGTACTTTGGCATAGGTTTGCATGTGATCTCCTTGCTCATTGTTGTTGTATTACCAGGTGACCAGTGGCTATTTTATGAAGTTAGCCAGTGTGTTTTTGCCAGAGTATTGCATGTGTTCTTTGTTCCCTATGCCTCCTTTCTGGCGGTTGTTGGTTGACCATGTGGCCAAAGGCCATTTTGTGTAGCCACCCTTTATTTATTCCCATTTTCAAAGCCATTTTAAGAGAGATTTATAGGAGAGGGCTATGGCTGGTTGTTTTTGTTCATTTTTTTTCTTTTCCGTGATATCAGTTTAATAATATGCCTGAGGATCATTGTAGTATATGTATATTATGATAAATATGATTATTTATATTACATGAATATTTTTGCATTTTTCACCAGTACCTCCTTGCTTCCCAATTGGTTTCTCATACTCCCGTAGTACAAACATCAGCAATTATTTTTAATTTTTAATTTTTTTATTTTAATTTTTATTTATTTTATTTAGAATTTGTTATTTGCTTTTTTATTTTTTGTTTTACTAACTTGAATTTAATTTTTTTTAATTTATTTGTTTTGCATTTTGCTTTCCCATTCATCCCCTTACTGCCATAGGAGCACAGGCACACAACAGCATTCATTCTTTAGGTATTATTCCATTTCCCTATGAACACTCTGTCTGCCGTAAGTGCACACAAGCCTTCATTTTTTAAGGATCATTAGTCAATTTTCTTGTGCACTTCCCTGACTGCTACAAGTGTCTCCCTTAGAATAGATTCAAATAAAGCAAGGAGTTACATTTGTATGTTGTTGTCCTGATTGGAAAACAAAGTTTTATCGTATGATGGTGTGGTTTGACTTTCAAATGGATGGATATATTGTTGTTAAATATTTAGGATAATAACCTAAGTAACCAACCACACTAAACTATCTTGTCTTTATCTGTACTAATTCAAACTGCAAAAATGCCACTTTTCACTAAATGTTTCTCTTGTTTGTTTGCTTTTAGGTCCATCAGAGAAGAGACATCACCCACAGTACCGCCAGACAGATGACCTGTACAAAATCATGTGACTTCAGTCCTTCAATCTCTTCCGCTTATGCAGCTAGGGTGCCACAGCCAACTAACAGCTTTAAGATGGCCGCAAAGAAAGGTGCTACCAAGAAAGTGGCCAGTGAGAAGAAGCATCTTTCCACCACTGGCGTGCAGACCACAACCTTTTTATAGACTCTTGTGTCTGCCAAACTGTCCTCCAGGGAGGAAGCTGGGGGCAGCACTCCCACATCAATGGCACCATCCCAAACTAAGCCCATGACCATGCCTGGCAGCGAGGCAGCTACTGCAATCACTGCGATTGCAGTAGCAGCCATTTCAGGAAGCAAAACAAAGGGTACAGCAGCCATGTTGACCTTCCTGCAGTTCAAGCAGAACAAGAGGTTGAGCTTCCTGCCAAGCAGGAACCTCCTCTTTTAGAATCATTGGCTGTCCAGATCTCCAGTAAGAAGAAGGAAGGCTACTCCACCATCTTGTTCAAGCACCCCTTCTGATGATGAGGATTTGGACATGGATTGGATCCCAGCAGAGTTTGAGAGATCCCAAGAGAGGCAAGTGAAAAGTAAAGTTCTTGAAAGATTTGAAATTATGGATGGGAATGAGGAAGATGATGATGAGCCAGTTATTGTTATAGATGCTGGCACACAGGAGACTGACATTAACCCTCTTATTCAACCTGCTCTGAGAAATGTGGCACAGTACCACTGCCAGCACCAGCTCCCATATTTGTAAGGGACCTGCCTGAGACCTGCAGATACCCTCGACCTCAATTAAAGTTTGCACTAAAGAGAGGTAGTCAACACCCACCTACCTCCAGTTCTTCTTCAGGCATTAACACTGGCAGACTAAGAAAGTTATCTTCCTCAGTTCAGTAAGCAGGAGGATAACATTACAATATGCTCAATTTGCCACACAAGTGTTTGTTGAAATTACCCTGGTTCACACTATGATACTGGAGGCCAAACGAACCATATGAAAAAGCATCATGTAATCCGATGGGAGGAGCACTTGAAAAAAAAAGCTGCATGTGATGGTGGTGAAGGTGAGGAGAGGAGGGAATCATCAGCTCCAATCATGGAGGGAGCTGATGAGGAAGAAGAGGGTGACATACTCATGCAAAGCATCCCTGTTCCCTGCAGTGCACCAGCATCACCCACCTCAGTGACCTCAAAATGGCACAAGAGTCAGCTGGAAACACCACAGCATACAGTGACTACCCCAAGATGCACATTGAGTATACTACCTCTTACTTCTTGGAAGCCGTCTGCTTCAATGGCCCCAGAAAAAAAGATAATACAGGCTAATATTATAGAATTGTTTAGGCAAGAGGGGCCCTACAACCACAACCACCCAACAGCACATTTGTACAACGGGAAGCTGACTAAAATGTTAGCTATGGACCACCTCTTATTTTCTTTTGTGGCAAGGGTGGGATTTTAGGAATTTGTGGTGGCCATCTTCCTGAAATGGAAGATTCCAAGCCAAACTGATTTTGCCAGAGCTGCTGTTTTAGAGCAATGTTTTAGAACAATGTGCTGCAATTGGTGGACAAGTTTTGCAGCAAAGTGCTGTTCACACTATCTGCCTGATGACAGACATGTGTATCAGTTGTCAAGCAACTGATTGCATGTTAACACTGCAAACTGGATCTCTTTTGCGGAGGTTAGGCAACAGCTATCTATAGGTCTGAGTGCTGAAGATACTTTTAAGGGCATTCAGCAGCATGTAACAGTAGCCATGTTGGTCATGGGGAAATTCCATATAGCTGCAAACATCTTGGAAGAGGTGTGCAGCAAGGTGTGTAAATGGCTGCTACCCAGAGGTCTCAGAATTGGATTTGTTGCCATGGACAATGGCAATAATATAGTGAAGGGCACGTCAGATGGTGGCTACTTCAGGGTCCTGTGTTTAACACATTGCATCAACTTAATTGTGCAGGACTTTCCAAAAAAAAGGACATAGTCAGTAACACACTGACCACATGCAAAAGAATCTGTACTCATTTCAGCCATTATTTTAAAGCCCGGAAGCAGTTGAGGATTATTCAGCATGCTAATAGAGTACCAGTTAAGGTCCTCATACGGGAGGTGCCAACACATTGGAACTGGACCTATTACATGCTGCAACATCTGTTTGGGCAGTACAGACAGATCAATGACTATGTCACTGAAAGAGAAGGGGATGCAATTGGGAAACGTATGACCATGGATGAGGACAAATGGGACCTAGTCAAATGCCTGACACAGATGCTATTTCCTTTTGAGGATTTTCCACAGTACGTTAGCAAGAAGGATGAGACGATGGTCCAAGCTACCCCCTTGTTGTATCTGCTACAGGACCAGTTAAAGAAGGTGCCTGAAATGTTCGCACTCGCAGGTGTGAACGAAAACACAGAAGCGTATGCTTTGGTTGCGAGCTCAATATTTCGCTTGGGTGTTCATACAAGGCTATAAAAAGACATTATGTTGTCCAAAGAGTACATCTGTGCCACATTACTTGATCCATGATACAACAAAAATTCTGGCCACTTTTATTCCTTTTTGTGATGTTCCAAAATACAAGAGGTAGATTGTTGAGGAAGCTGGAGACCTGGAAGAAGAATGGCTGGAAAATACTAGAGTCCCAGGCCTGAACAAAAGTTCTGGGGTATCGCCTTCAAATTTCAAAGATGGTAGTCTTGTTTTACAGCAGCCAACACAAGCAACAAGAACACCGGCAACAAGCACAACTATAGGAACAGAATATTTGGCACTAACCTCTGCATTGGCTTGGTTTCAAGTGGTAGGCCTTACGTCCAGTGCAGAGGTGAAGGCAAAAGAGATCCAGCAAGTGGCTGCACCAATAACCACTGAGAGTCTGTTCCAGGAGTATTTGGATGACCCAAAAGAGGTCTATGTGGGTCAAAGCCCATTGGTGTATTGGTATGCGAAGATGTGCCACTGGCCAGTACTTAGCAGCTTGGCAACGAAGTATCTGGCTTGTCTGGTAGCCAGTGTGTCTGCTGAGTGTGTGTTCAGTGCAGCTGGTGCAGTTGTCACAGTGAGTAGGGCTAGTCTCTTGCCTCAAATGCGGAGAGATTGACCATGGTCAAAATGACCCAACATTGCATACCACACAATTAGTTCCTTAAATAGCACAGGAGGAGAATGATGGGTCAAACTCAAGTGTGTTAGCTGGCAAACGTCTGGGCAAACCACCTAAATTTGAGGATGAACTCTACTTCCCTGACTTAGTATGCCACCATAGTACTTTTTAAATATTTATTGTCAAACTTCTTTCTTTTCCCAAAAAAAAATATAGCTAGTAGAACATTATGTTTGTGTCTGATATATGCTGTCCCACCCTTTTTAGTCACATGTATGGCCGGACTGGAGTTAGAACAGCGTGCAGTGAAGAGGCCTCCCCATTCCCTTCAGGATATTATAGACAATGCCTGCCTTCTTCCCATGCCTATCCTTTTTTTTGCATCACCTAGCAGGACTGCCCAGAAGATCATTGATTTACAAGACTCCCCAACTCCAATGTGTTGCTTGCATGAAAGAGGAAATACGATTGTGTATCTATGACCGCGCTTGGATTGGATTGGAAGAGGTAACTATTGCACCACTGAGTGATAATATATTATTGAGTGATGAATGGTGATTTATGTGGTAGCAGACAATGAAGGAGGGTGTTCAACTAATTACTTAACTTGATTTCGATGATTTGCGATGTTTGGAGCATGATGGGTGATCATTTTTCCTGAAGGTGTTTGGCCCTTTTAAACTTAGCAGAATTTACCTGCAGGTTCCATTCTTTTTTTCTGGATCTTCCAGAACCAGACCAGTCACTTTAGTTTACCAATACAAATGTACACACAAAGTACTCCAATTCAGTTTCTCTATGTGTTCTTCAGTAGCAGTGCACTACAAGTCTATCTTGCTCGGTTCGGGACATGGACGGAGTTACTCAGAGTCAGGAGGAGGATGGAAGGACTCAGGGAGGGACTACCTCAACAGCCAGAAGAAGGACATTATAGACTTCAAAGGGAAACCATGAGGACGATGACTCTGATACCTAGTAATCAGCTCTCTGGACTAGAGAGAGGTACGTTGATTTGGTAAATGCTGCTGATGTGTGTGCTGCACTGCTGACTCAAACATGAAAATCCTCCTGTGTTTTTGATGTGCCTCTGAGTCTTTTGCTACACTCCACATGAAGCTTACCTTCCTTCTGTTCTTCTCCTTGACTCTATAATACAGTTTCTATTTTACAATCACAGGCTTTCTCCTCTCGTGCCTAAACAAAAGGCGACAGCTCAACACTCCTGCTTACCTACTGGATTGGTTCAGCCAGGCACCCAAGAGTGATAGATATTTTGAGAATGCAGATGCTCATCCAATTGGATAATACAGTATCATTTCTCTTGTAACAATCATTTTTCAGAACTGTGTAGGCTCCCTTCGCTCCTCCATAATTTGTATTTTTCAAACCTAGATGACAGAGAATTTGTATATATCATAATTTGAGACTCTGGTGCGTAAGGGCTGTTTGCAATGCATTTAGCTGACTTGTGTCATACTCTTTCCTTCATTTCCTTCCACAGCGGATTGATGATGGTGTCCTGCTCATCGCCCTCATGAATATTGTCATTGTATAGTGTTTGTTTTTGGCACACCGTTCTCCAAATCCCCTTTCCCATCCATTCTTCAGACCCCCTAACCCTCTTCACCTGGTCTATGTGATTTATTGAGGTGTGGCCTGATTTTATACCATAAATGTATAACACTGTTTGTGGGGCAGATGTGGTGAAAGAAACACCAACTCACTGAGGCATCTTCTGTCATCTATGCAATAGCTCACACTGGACTCATTTATCTACCATGCATCATTCATCAGCATCATCATTCAGGCTCTGTATTGTGTTGTATAAATGCTTAACCTTGTCCAATCCTGACTCTGAGTCCACGTCTCCTCATTTGAGGATTTCATAAGTTTAGTTTTAATTAAACACTAGCTTCTGATTGCTCAGAAGAAGTTACTATTATTAGTTTTTGTTAGTATATCAGGTCTTCTTTCTTGTATCATGGTGGTAGTCTGGTCTCAGTCTTTCTAAAGTTATGATATAAATAATATAACCCACTAACTCTGTGCTTTCTTTCAATCTAGTTGCCTGTGATGTATAATCCTTTGATTAATCCTACGGTTCAAGTTCACCTAGGTGGGAGTGGGACCTCGCTTGTGATCCCTTCCTTCCCTGTTAGTGTGTTAGCCTGCTACTACTACCACCACCGTAAGATGGCACCTTGGAAACCCTGCAGTAAGAGTGCTGAGAGAAGTAGCTGTACTCACTTCATCCATTCAGGTAAGAGAACTATGTAGTGAAGTGAACTAGTTTAGTTAGTAACTAACTTCTACGGAAGATGTCTGTTTTTGTCTAGGTTGTTGTAGGCGATATAGGCAATGGCAATCCCCCCTAGTGTTCAAAATAGTTACAGGGAGTGGTAGAAAAAGGGTATAACTAACAGGTATACACTATGTTGAGCAGATTTTAAAAAACAGGCTATTCTAAAAGACAGCAGCAAAGTAAGCCACCAAAATAAAGAGATGAGGCATAAATAAAGTAAAATAAATCATTCCCCTTTTATTTTTTTTAAGAATGATAAAACCCACCCTTTCCACCCACAACAGGCCTATCCCTCTCCCCAAACAAATCACTCTGTCCCCAATGTCCAAAGAAAAATCTATTTATGAAAAATGACATACAGCAGTGCTAGCGCAGTTGTGAGTCATTATTAATGCGATCTAGCGTCCTTCCTTAGCGACATTCTTGTGCCATATTTAGGATGGCCTTAAGGAATGGATAGTGCAAAAAAAAAGGAGGTAACAACTGCACAATGCGGTTAGGAAAAATTACGCTAAAGCTGCAAAAATGGTGCTACACCATTTTGCGGCACATAAACATGTCGCAAAAAGTATAGCGCCATTTTAACACTGCATTAGTATCAAAATAAAACACAAAAGCAGGAAAGAGTGTAATTGCAACAGAAGATGGAATGAATAGGTCAGGAGACACCCCACAGAGACCCCAAACACCCAAGTACAAGCCAAGAGAAGAGAAAGCGCAAGTGTTGCTTTAGTGTAGAGTAGCATGACATCCTAGTCAAAGGGGTGACGGAGCACCAACATCAGCTATTCGTCACCTCCAAATTGACAGCTGGTAGAAGAGACGCAATATGGCAGCAAAAAATTGACACAATAGACAGTGTCGCTGAGGTGACGAGGAAAGTCACTGAGGTCAAGCAGCGCTGGCACGATTGCAAGCGCAGGACTAAGGAGAAACTTGCCAGGAATCGTAAGGCAGCACTGCAGACTGGAGGTGGAAGTCCTGCACCACAGGAGGGCAGATGGTTGCAGCGGTCATCCCGGAGGAGCTGGTCACTGGAACCTCAGGACAGCGCAGACTCCCAGGAACTACCACAAATGCAGGGGGGAATATCTGGAACTCCACTAATGGCAGAAGGGGGAGACACATAGGACACACTAAATGCATGCTAAAGAGTTGCATACGGACACATAGGCCCTGAGTCAAGTCGCACCATCCTCACCCAAGCTACACATGTTCTGAAACTTTGGTAGTGCAATTCGCCCAAACATATAGACAACATCAACATAGGCCACTTACAATGCTATACTTCACCATGTAAATATGCACCACATTGCCTGGTAGGCATGTGCAAATTGTGTGGTTGTGCCATTACAACACCTTTTGCATATAGTCAAAGCCCCTGTATGAACACAACGTACACATCAGAGACTAGAACAGAAGCAAATACTACCCCGGGGGGTGTCAGGGTGGTGTATCAGGCCAAAATGCTTCCTAAACTCAATGTCACATTGCCTTTACTCATGTGTTCTGCATCTTGCAGCACATATTGAAATGCCATCCGTGCAAAAATTGCTTGTAGATGTGCAGGAAGGGACACTGTAAAGATCCTATCAACACTTGTTTCGTACAAGATGAGAGTGTTTTTATTCTCAGACAGCACAGTACTTCATCCTTCAAGTCTTCCTCAGTTTTAATGCCCCACATCCTTCAGATACCCAGTTCTACATTCCAATAAATAATTCTACACTAAACGTTCTACAATACTGACATTCCTATATAACCTAAATCTAAAATACCTTAACATGTAACATTTTCCCTTCTTTCAAACAAAAGATTGAATGAAGAAAACAAAAGAAAACTATACAATGTGTACAAAATCTTTCAAAATGACTAACACTAAACAACTGTATGCAAAGTCTTCCAGTTTGGCTGACAAACATCTTGGTCGAGCACTGGATTTCGCATGTGACGCTATGGAGTCATTTTCTATTGTTATACCACAATCATTACACATTGTTCTTGTAATTTCCCCTCACATCCAAGATCATTCTCTAACGTAGTTTCATTGTGATTCACATTCTCCCTATTACACTCAAAAGATAACGAAACCCTCACATTAGGAGAAAACTCACCCCCATCACTGCTTTTTGCCAATCTCCTCACATTCCACACTTTCCCATCCTGTGTAACAACACACTTGCTATATACTTTGATTACTTTCATTACTCTACCAAACTTGGATGTACCTTTTCTCACAAACCCTGGCTTGCTATTAAAGGTTCCTTCACTTTCAATCGGATATCATACGCTTCTTTGAACTTTTCTTGTTTCCTCTTCACTTTTTCTCTAACTTCCTCAGTACATACATTCTCCCAATCTTTTCCTTGCTTTTTCTTGAACCACCACGGACACAACTTAGACACCGGATGTCTTCCTTTTAATAATTTGAAAGATCTCACTTCTGTTATGCTCTGAGGAGGTATACGGTAATACCATAATTTCGCCCTCAATTTTACCTTCCAGGGTCCTCCAAATTCATGTGCCCAGCAAATGCTTTCTTTAAAAACACAGTTGAATCTTTCAAATTTCCCATTTCCTTGTAGTTCATAAAGTGTAGTGGTGACATGTCTAATGTTGCTATATTTAATAAAAACTGCACTTCTTTTGCCACTAACTGAACACCATTGTCAGATTTCAATACTTCAGGATACCCTTCTCCAGCAAACACTTCTTTGAAAAATTCAATGATAGTACCTTAAGTAACTTGGGAAACCAACTTCACCTCTGGCCACTCAGAATGATAATCTATCAGGACTAAAGCATAGTGAGCTTCAGCAGGCAGAAAGTAGTACGGACCAGAAATATAAATTCCTAATTTCTGCCAGGACGAATCCGGCCAGGGCACTGGCAGAAGAGGAGCTGGCACTGTACTTAACATCTTTTCTGCTTTAACACACACTCCACACTCTCTCACCACTCTGTCTGCCATTTTATCTAGCCCCGGCCCCCAAAACACATGCCTTTTAGCCTCTTCATAGAGGACATACTGGGATTACCATCATGTGCAGGTTTCAGGGTAGTTCCCTTTTTTAAACACAAGTTCATTCTCTACCTCTAATTCTTCCATTACTTTGTGAAATGGTGCTATTCCTGTTGATATTCTCTTCCTGTTAGGCCATCCACACCTCAAATACTTTCTATCTTCTTGCAAAACCAAATTTTCTTCATCGCATTTCATCAACTTTTCCTCACTATATCTTTAAATTCAATAGTCATTTACCCAGATACCACATCAATTCCCAACACATTATGATGTAAATCAACCTCTTTTGCCCTCATCTTGAGGAAGGTGCGACAAACAATCCGCCACAGCATTACTCTTCCCAGGCATGTACTCAACCCTAAAACAATACTCCTGCAACCTAGAAACTAGTCTTGCAATACGAGCAGTAGCATTCCAGCCACCACCTAGAGAAAGAATACCAACCAGCAGCTTATGATCAGTCTGAAGAATAAAACGTGATCCCCAAATTTAATTCTGAAAATGTTCAATAGGCCAAATACAAGCTAACAGTTCCTTTTCTCTAATGGTATACCTCCTTTCAGCATCTGTTAATGTACGAGAAGCAAAAGTAACATTCCACGTCTCTTTACCATACTTCTGAGATAGCACTCCTCCTATGCCATACATGCCTGCATCAACTGTCACTTTACATTGCGCTTCCACACTAAAAGGCTTAAGAGTAGGGGTTTCAACAATTTCTCTTTTGATCATTTCAAAAGCACTCTTCTGTTTCTCTGTCCACACATACTAGGCCCCTTTCCGTGTAAGCTCTCTCAGTGGTTCTATTTTAGTGGTGAAATTTGCAATTAATTTGCTATAAGATTCACAGAGACCTGCAAATGACAACAATTTTTCCTGATTATCAGGAGCAGGAACATTAAGGATAGCATCAACTAATGATCATTTTGGTATCACTCCCTCTCCTGATACAGTATGACCCAAATATTCCACTGATTTAGAGGAAAATTGGCACTTCTTTTCTTTTAAGGTCAACCCACTCTTCTTCAACATCTCAGACATTTTTAACATGCTCTTTGTGTTCCATTAACATGCTCTTTGTGTTCCATTTCATTTTTTGAAAATATCAACACATCATCTTGAAATCATTTCACATATTTATCCATGTCCTTAAAGAATTGGAACATTGCTCTTTGAAACACTGACGCCACAGAGGCCAACCCAAAAGGCCTTCTTTTAAATTGGAACAACCCCTACGGTGTGATAAATTATGTGAGATTTCTAGAGTCTTCCGTCAGCTCAATTTGATGATACACTGACCTAAAATCCAAAGTGGAAAAAAATGCCTGCACCTTCCAATGTACTGATTACCTCATTTATGTTAGGCAAAGGATGGCAATTCACAATGATGTTTGCATTCACAGCTCTCAGATCCACACACAACCTCAAAGATTTTTCTGATTTCCGGGCCAACACAATCGGAGACACCCATGCCGATCATTCAGTTTCTTCTATTACATTCTCATTAATCATTTCCGATAAAATATGTTTCAATTCTTCTCTCACACTAATGGGAACATTCCTGAGTTTCTGCACTACAAGTTTGGCATTTGCCTTAACCCTAATCTTGTGACTATAATTCTTACATTTTCCATCTTATCAGTGCAAACCTTGGGAAATCTGGATGTGATCTGCTTCTTTTCTTCACAACTCTCTATCACCAAAACAGGTTCACAACTCCTTGTATTCAATATGATTCACAACTTCCCTTGGTCTCTCCATCCCAGGACATTAACTCCTTTAACTGCAACATACAACTTAATAACAGCAGATCTTCCCTTAAAAACTATCTCAGACTCCACAAAACCAATAACATCAATTGCTGTTCCATCAAAACTTTCATCTATTATGTCAGGTGCCTTCAAATCAGTTATTTTCCAAACCCCATCAAATTTCCGACTAAATCATTCTTGCGTAATAATTGTCCAAGGTGACTCTGAATCAGCCATAAGTTCTAATTATTTTCCCATTATTTGCACATTACACTTAGGTTGTCTTATAGTTGCACAATCATCCACATCCTCATCACAATTCTTTAGCAACAAAAACGTATCTTTTTGATCTTCCACCCTTTTATCACACTTTTGCCAACTTTCATCATTTCTTTCACTACTCATAAATGCCATTTTTCCTTTTATGCTATTACTTTTCTTCAAATCTCTACAAACTTGAGCAAAATGCCCAATCCTGCCACATTTCTTACACTCTGTCCCAACAGCAGGAAATTGAGGTAAAGTTGCAAGGTGACTCATATTACCACAGCGATAGCATTATACCCGTTACATCCTATCATGTCTATCCCATTTCCTACTGAACATATTACTTCTGGTATTTGTATTATTACTTGAACTGCTGCCTCCCACTACACCCACTACTTCACATTCCACACTTTTCATTTTATCTGATTCTTGAATGGATGTTATCAATTTTTCTGATTGTTCTAATGCTTTTGCTGTGGTAATTACATCTTTTAAATTAGAGTCTCCCTTCACCCACGATTGTTCTTGAATTTTACTGCTCTTAACATCCACTATAATCTCATCATGAAACCATTTCATCCATCATAGTTCCAAAACTGCAATGCATGGATAATACTCTTAAAGCTGTGAGAAATTCATCAAATGTCTCTTCCAACTGTTGTGTTTTAGTATAAAATATGAATCTATTCAAAACTATGCTTGCTGTAGGTTTAAATCTATTCACTAGCCTCAGTAATGTCTCCTTGAATACATCTATTTCTCTATCTTGTTGCCCCTGTATAACTACTTGTAGTATAGTTCTGAAAATCATTTGTCCTTCTGAGCCTAAACAATGTAGTAAAATATTTGTTTTCCTTTCCTGAGACATTTCGTCATCATCATTAGCTGTCATATAAGTCAAAAATTCCTCTTTCCGCCTAGTCCAAGGTATAGATGGATCCCCTTTATTTTGCAGAAATTTGGTTGAAGGTTCGAATTGCATATTTTGTTACAGTTTTATTTGTGTTATAATATCAATTTGAAAATGTTTTTTTTTAAAGAAAATAAAACACGAAACCTAATAAAACTATAAACACACAATACAAAAAATATTTATATATTGATCTGCACAAAGATCCCAAGTGTGCAAATCACCGTTAGCTAAACAAAATCTATTAATCTTCACAAAGATTTCAAGTGTGCATGTCACTGTTGGATAAAACAAAATCTATTAAACTGCACCAAGATTCCAAGTGTACAAATTACTGTTAAATAACATGTACAAATATCCAAATCCTCCTCACATGCACTGTTGGATAGCATGTACCAAATCCTCCTCACAAGCACTGCTGGATAGCCTGTATCAAACACCAAGGGCCAGATGTATTAAAAAACGATTTGCGTTTCTTAAATAGCAAATTTTAAGAAATCGCTATTTAAGAAATGCAAAATGGTATGTATGATCTTTCAATTCGATAATAGCGATTTCCTAAAATTCGCAAATGCTATTACCGAATTGCAAATAGAGAATCCGACCCCATTCGCACATATAGGCCTGTTGCAAATATTTTTGCATTTCCCGAATTGCGCATTTCAGTTAGCAATTAGCAAATTAGGATATGCAAATCCCAGGGTGCTGGGGGCCTAAGGCCCCCTCTGCTGCACCCCAAAAATATTTTCACAGACATGTGAAGCACACACATGCCTTAGGGGCATGTGTGCACTACATGCCAATTTTAAAAATGCATTTTTAATGCATTTAAAAAATGTGCACATATAGGTACCACCAAACTTTAATTTGTGGTAATTGCATTTCCTAGATGCCCAATTCGCATTTAGGAAATGCTTGATAGAAGTGCTCTGGAAATCGCAAATAGAAATTCTCTATTTGCGATTTCCAATTTAGAGAATCGCAATTTGCGGTTCTCTAAATGGGGTTGCAATTTTAAGAAATAGCTATTTTAGCGATTCCTTAAAATTGCTTTGCAAATGCCTTTCATACACTGTGAAAGGCATTTTTCAGCCGAATTTTGCAATTCGCACTGTTTGCGAATGCAAAAAAGCTTGGTACCTCTGGCCCCAAATCCTTTTTTTCGTATTTTCCAGTTTCTTTGTATTAAGTCCCTTTTTTCTTTCTACTCTCTAAAGAGATCGGATCTAAACAGGAAATGACCCGTGAAGAGAAGAAAATAAAAACAACAACAACCGGATCAAATTAGCTGTATCTGACAAAGGAAACAGTACGTTGCTTTCCCTTTTTCTTTAAAAAGTTTTCTTAATGCACAATGCATTAAAATGTTTATAACACACGTCAGATAGCACGTCTTTGGTACATTGCTTTCCCTTTTCCTTTTTTTTTAAAAATGTCCGCGCATGTTTAAGATGATTTACAATGCGCATGCGGTAATCCTTTACGGGCTCATGAAAACAATGCACGTCGCACGGCGCGTCTTACAAAAGGTTGTCACGCGACAGTATTAATCAATTCCTTTATGCTAATGTTAGGGATGATGCGCGTCACGTGGCGCGTCTTTTAAAAGCAGTTTTGAGGAGTGGCTACAGCTGACTGCAATGAAAGCAAGTCAGAAGTCTAGAAATGTAAATAATACATCACCGAATTGTTTATCGTTCGTGGTGTACTTTCTGAGAAATTCATGATGTACTTTGCTGTTGCCAAGCAAACTTCTATGGGTTCCAAGGAGGTGACACCGCTCCTGTGCTGCATTAAATCGGTAGTAACTGGTGTCCCTCCAGCTCATTGCCACTTGTAAAGATCCTATCCACACTCGTTTGGTACAAAATGAGAGTGTCTTTATTCTCTGATAGCACAGTACTCTTTCCTTCAAGTCTTCCTCAGTCCTAATGCCCCACATCCTTCAGTTACCCTGTTCTACATTCCAACAAAGAATTCTACACTAAAAGTTCTACAATACTGACAATCCTAAATAACCTAAATCTAAAATTCATTAACATGTATCAGACACCTCACTGCACATGAACAAATCATCACTTCAAGGCAGCCACCCCATCATCACATGTACAACTGATTAAAACTTCCCAGGATGTTTGGCTTTAAGCCTGAGTTGCACATCAGAGTTGTCAACACATTACAGAACTGAAGCACCTTACCCTGTGCTATGTAGTGCTACATATTTTAAACAGCACACACATGGCTGTATGGGTGCCCTTAGGCCCACTGTGAGTTTGGCACTGCAGTGGGTGCTGCAACAGTATTCAGAAACATTGCACATCATTTGCACTTGCATGCCAAACATCATCAAAGTACCAGATATGCACACAGCATTCACATTATATGCATATGTGATATGACCAACATCTCTCACAAATATCATGGTGGCAGGATCATCTTGTGAAAACTGCTTGAGATCTGGTGTGGAAAGTGTCATAGACATTTCATACAACCATCTGGAGGTTTGTTGTCTACAACGTGTACACTACGGATTGCTGTGCAGTACTATATGGCTCCTTGCAATACTACAGACTCATATCTGAAGGGTACTGAGACACCTCTCCCCTCAGCACCTTGAGTCCCTCATGAGTGAGTAGTGCGCTTTACAGATTCTTTGATTGATTTGCAAATTCCTTGATTGAGTGACACCTGTGGGGAATGTGACTTCTAAATAAGCCCCCTAGAGACTTCTGCAGATGTCACCCACATCTGTACCGTCTTGTCAGTAAGTGTAAGCTATGTGTGGCACACTCTGCTGACAATGGTGCTTTAACAAAGCGGTTGCAAACATGCATGCTATGTACATAAACAGCTGCCTTGAGACCTATCATGGTAGACACCAATGAATAACTGTCCAGCCGTAACAATTCCCATTTCACACATTTCCATGCCAGCAGACGTTGCCCCTTGAACTACATGCAAGCCATTCTCATTGTACAATATTCCAACATACATGATGTCACCATCCCTTCTCCAATGATATCAGATCATTGGTAAGGCAAAACCATCTTTCATAGCATTCTACACTTCAGACTGACTGACACCAAACCTTGAATTTGCACCCATTACGCACAAGATGCCACTTACTGGTTGCACCAGGGTGTTCAAATCGCGCAACCTCTCCTACGGTGTAGGGTGCAGGTCCACCTGCAAGACATGGATGGAAAACATCACATAATGTAAATCGTACATTTCAGTTAATGGATGACATTGTATACTGTTGACTGTTAAAGGCTGAGTGAGCACGTCATCCTAGTGGTAGAGCAGAGCAACTAACAAACCCATACCTTGTGCATATGTGCATGTGTAGCTACACTCTGTCCACATACATGTTGGAACATGTGTGCTATGTGTATATATACTAATCTGTGGGTGGCCTACATTGTTATGTCTAAGATACAAATGTACACATACCTGCAACACAATTGATATGGAGGTCTATGTCCAACACATGGAAAAGCATAAGACAAACCTGACAATTTATATTCACAGAATTCAGAGGGCTTGGACTGCATTGATATCACGTAAACCCTGGCAGTTTGCTTGTGCATGTGTGTTCGCTCTGTGGGATGTTGTTGGATTTTACTTCATGTTGCTCTGCTACACATTTGCCATTTGGTCTCCTAGGCATCTTAGTAGCAGGAGATGTTATGTACACATGTGTTGGTGAAGATTGGTTTATGCCGTGTTTGTTTATAGATATGTATTTCTGTAACATATGACACAGTGGTGTGTTCTTCGGATGTGAAACCTCAAATTACTCTCTTCCTGCATGGACACGTTGTCATTTGACAAATGCATGAGTTGTCAGTCAGTCCTACTTATGTTTCCGTGTGTTAGAAAACATGTGATAGTCATTTCTTACAGTCACTGATCTTGTGATACATATGCCCTTTCTTTTGTGCGAGGTTGCCTTTTGTTCAGAATCCATTTACATTGCCATGCCTGAGCCATTACACTGGTACATGTGTGGTGTGATATGTGGCATATGTGTGCATGCCACCAACCAGGCACTCACATTTGTCGACATAATGTTTGTTGTGACTGTCACAAACAATGGCATGCCACTGTGTAACAGTGTTGCAGTCTGGCATAGATGGCAGCCTCCTCATCATCACAACTGTGTGAGGTTGTATAGCAACACAAACCAATGGCTGCATGTGAAGGGGCAAGTTAATGGAGCTCCAGTTTACTCAGCCCCCTGTGCACATGCATCAGGCCCCTGACAATGTCATACGTTAATGCAGTGAGAGCAGTAGTGTGTGGGTTTATTGAGCAGGGACCTGGCATCTTCATGTTTGCTACTCAGCAGAACTATGCACACTCCCCAGCAGACAGACACATGCACAATTGTGGTCACACATACAAGGATATCACATTTTCCTCTGCAGTACTTGATGCCAGCGTTCCCCTCTCATGTACAGAGCTCGGGTGCTTGCACATGTGGGACATGTGACATTATTTGATGTCCTTTGTTGTTTCCTTGGGAAGCTTGATGGGCTTGTATATCTGTTGTGACTTCAATATTGGAAACATGCAAGGGTACCGATGGTGTTGTCTGTCACAGCCTCCTGTCATGGTGGCATGCGATGGGCAAATACCATAGTATGCTAGTGGCCAACATGACCTGGTTATGTAGTGACCTGGCCACCTCTCTGTACATATGTTAAATATTGACATATAGACATTGATGTGTTGTACAGTCAGTGTTGGTCTATGTGTGTCCCTTCTCTACATTGCTTCCATTCTTTAGGCTACTTGCACTTTGTACACATCTTCTATAGCCACATTGTCTGGTCATGCATGGACATGATGCAACATGTGACTTGTGTAATTGGAAGATGTACACATCTCCTTCTACTAGCTACTTGATAGTTACGGTTCCATTGATGGTATTCAGGAGATGTAATGTTGTCTCCATTTGACCTCCTGTGTTGTATTTGCAAGTATTTGTGAGTGTCTTGAAGCTGTCCATCCACAACCTCCATTGAACATAGGTATGAATTTTTTCCAACATGCCACAACCTAGGTAACTCTTACCATGACTGAATGACATTGAGGTGTGAAATCATCTCAGTGCTGTTCAGTCCATTTGCCAATTGCAACATATATGGTTAAGTCTACTCCCACTTAGTTTGGTGTTGTGTCTCTGACATTTTTCAACAATGCTGAACAAAGTAGCACATCTCACACCTGACTGTGATGTTTGAGGCCACAACATGTGCAGGACAATTTGTAACTGTTTCTATCATGCATTTGTTCTGTCATGTGAGTGACAATGATTGGTGTGGATTACTTTCTGTTGTGTGATGTAGTTATACACATCCTACTATGAATACATGCTGACACGTCAAGAATTGTTGATACTGGCAAACCCCTTGCTACCTAGGACACACACCAGTACATCAGTCTTCACATGTTTGCCTGGATTTGCTCCAGGCATTTGTCAAGACAGCAGATTTGTGTGACAAGTGTGCACCTCATGTACATAGTGAATATTAGACACTCTGCCTACATTTGGCCCAGATAAACATTTGGTGGTGCATTGTCCCAATAAATCCATGAATGTTAACTATGGGTCATGTGTTTGGATAGTGATTCTGCACCTATAACTGATTATTTAGACAGGCAACCCATTCCACACTCGACAGCCAATGTGTGTGTGTCATACGTGAGATACAGCCCACCATGTGCCAGGGTTGAGCCCAATGTCAGTGCCAGGACACTCCCCCATGGATACCCTGTGGAGGCTTAGCATTGGACATTGGTTACAATCCCTGTACATTTACTGAAGGACCACAGTTAGCAATGATGTTTCACCTTTGTCATAGATGTACCATTCAGGTAAAGCTACTGTCACCATGAGTTGAGACAGTGTTCTGTTCCTACATAACTTGATATCCACTTGTTGACAGCCCCTACTTTATGCGTGCCCCCCTTGCATACATCCTGTTATGCATGTTGTTGTTGTGGTGGATGGGCTAGGTATTAGCACTTGACCACTTTGTTGAACAATATATGTAGTGGTGCATGGGTCCAGACCTTCAGGAGTCACATGCCCGCAAATTGTGTGTCACTGATATGTGAGATGGTGACAGCAGACCCTCTTACATCACAAACGATGTTGCTACCTTACTTGTTACCTTTGTGTTCCTTACCTGCTCAATGAGGTTTGAGTCACATTCCATTGGGATATGTAGTGGAGAATGAGTAGACCAAGGAGAATCAGGTGCAAAGTGATTAATGTGTGCTTTTTACAATGTGATGTTTATAGTATAGTGACTATGAGGAGAAGTTCTCAACAATGTGGAGTCTCTCTGCAGCAGTGATCTGTTGTTCCCCCTCCACATCATCTGCTCCATCATCCTCCTCCTCCTCATTGGGGACATCAACCTGTTCATCCCAGGGGATATTGTTCTGACACAGATGTGTGCAGGATTGCACATGACAGACTTATCTTGCAAATAATTGTTGGAGTATACAAGAGGCTTCCTCCTGTCAGGACCAAGCCTTTTAACCTGGATTGAGCCCAAGTGTTCTTTCCACCACACTGCAAGTTTTCCTGTGTCCTTGGTTGTAGGCCTGCTCTTCCACCGTTGTGGAAATGGCAAATGGGGTCATCACCCACAGCTGTATGCCGTACACTTGATCAGCTACAAAGAATAGAGAGAAGATGTGTTGGTAAGTGTTGATAGTGGTTTGGAACATTCATGGCAATTGTAATTTTTAGTTGGAGTGGTGGCACAGACTTGCTTGTGGTATAGTGTGTGTTCCTGTTCTTGTGAAATGGTATCATTGGACAGTGTTGATGGATATGACAATCTTGGGTAGTGGCTCAAGGGCCTAGGAATTTTTATGTTGATCCCAAAATTATGGTTATGATTTAGGTGAATGTGTTGTGTGGTCCATATTTGAAGCAGTGTTCTATCGTTAGGTGAAACCTATCACCTCCTAGCACCACAATGGTGTCAGATGTTGAAACACCAGAGTTGCTATACAAAGCCAAACTCTGCGGTCCATGTTACCTTGTAGCACTATGCATGCAGTGTGACACCTTGTGATCCTTTGTGGCAGGTGATGGTTGTGCCAGCTATAAAGTGGATGAGAGTGTGTATCACACCTTAGTAGGATCATGTCATTTGTTGCAGTATTATCTCCTAGCTTCCAATACATGATTTCTGACAGGCACTTTCTACAGATGCACAGTGCAGGCATTGGGAGGGGGCACAGCTATTTTTCACATGGGTCCCTTAGTACGGTGCACGTAAGGTCAGGTGTGTCCTCTATACCCCTAATGAGTTCTACTATGACATCCATGATTGTTAGGGTTTTTTCACAGACTCAGCACCATGGTGGACTGTTTCTGGTATTTGTAACAGACAGAGATGTGAGGTGGCACTGGAGTAGGTGCTGCCCCATTTCTCATGCTTCAGTCCCATGGTCTTCAATGGCAGATATTTTTGTATGCGTATGTGTGCGACAATGCAGCGGATATGTGCATGTGCACACTACAGGTATGTCAGGTATGTGTAGATGATATATATTTGGTTATGGCACCACTTGGGTGACATTTGATTTAGTTTCTGCTAGAGGCTTGCGCACCATGGTTTACATGGGACTGTGCCTATATGTGACTTCCTCAAAATGACCATGGCCTATGCCACTGACATGCCTGTGCGCCACTTTGTTTGGTGTTATGTGTGAGTGTGATCTGTATTTAGTTTTCTACCTGTGGGTACTTGTAGTGGTTTGTGAGCAGCTTCTGTATGCAAAGGGGACTTGGCTTCATCTGTCCAGACATGGTGTGCCAGTCAGGGTGTGTCTGTGTTATGTACATTTGGATGTATGTGTTTGTGACATGCAATGTATGCAGTGTAGTGTGGAATGTTGCAAATGCGTTGTTGCCTGTGCATCTCTGTGGCCCTGCCCAGGTGTATTTTGTGTGGTGTTTGTCCTACATGGTTGGAGTGTTGTGTGTGTTATGATTGGATGGTGGCTTACCTATGAGTAGCCCATTGCCATATTGGCCATCCTGGAACCGCTAGTTGATGGTGCAATGGCGAAAGATATATGCATCATGGACACTGCCAGGATATTTTGCAAGAATGTTGGTGAAGAGCCTACGGTGGTCCACGCTGGTCTGCACATTGATAGAATGTGTGTGCTTGCGGTTCCAATATAGGTGTTCTGTTGCTGCAGGTGGCACCAATTGCGCATGGATACAGTCCATTGCACCCAGCACATGTGGAAACTCAGCAATTTGATAGAAACCTTGCTTCGTCTCCTGCTGCAGATGCTGGGTGTTTGAGGAGCAGATGTGGTGGGGTGTGAGGCGTAGGGTTGCGGCCAGGAACCTTGGTAGAAAGACCAAAAAGGATGATTGGGAGATACCAGCCACTTGTGCACCCATTGTCTGGAATGATCCAAATGCCATCATATGGAAGACAGCGAGGAGTTTTGTCATTGATGGAATGTTACAGTAGTTTGCACCCTTGCCGTGATGTGAGGTGCAATATGGTGCAGCAGGCATACAATAGACTCCCGGTTGAGTCTGCACACCCGGACCACATCTTGTTCCCTCATTCCAAGGATGGTTGTGCATTGTCTGAAGATCCTTTCCCTCCTTCTGTGCTGCCTTTGTGGCTGCTGTGGTGGTGTTTGGGGTTGCTGTGGTGGTGGTGGAGGGATCTGCTGTCTTCGCAGACGTCTGCGGCATGTACCAAGCTAGAGCAGTACCACTTCCATATTGTCCTAGACGTTTCCAAAGCTCCCTCTGTGTGTTTTTCTTGAGCGATGGTGTGTGAGCCTCTTTTTAACGCCTGGTCTGGACAGGCATAAAATTTTGATGGCAATTGGACTTAGCGCCATTTTATTTAGCCCAATTCCTTAGTTAGCGTTGTTTTGTTTTGGGAGGTAAATATGACGCTAGGGGATTAGCACTGTGTTTAAGACGGGAACACCTACCTTGCATCTCATTGACGCAAGATGGGTTCGTGCATCATAAACTTGGCACTAACTCCAGTATTGTGATGCTAGATGCATCTTGTGTCAAAATATAAATATGGAGTCAGGTTAGCGCCATTTTAGCGCCAAAATAAGTGGTGCTAAAGTGATTCTAACCATCCATAAATATGGGCCTAAGAGTCCAACGTACAAACCCTAGTCCAAACTCCCTTTATCGCCCACCCCACCCACAACAAATGTCCCTCTCACCAAAACAAACATTTAAAACGGACTAAAAGACCCACGTGGGTCTGGAGATTGCCGAGTCTTTCCTCGATGTGTGCCACTTTGCGGTCGAGGTGCTCCTAATGTTACAGGACGCTGTGCTGGAATAAGCACTCTGAGCTAGAGGAGGGCAGCAGTGGTCAGACGTGAATGGGTGGCTGCCAGCTAGCAGTGGCGCTGTTGATATTGTTGCCGCTGGGAGGTCAGAGGTGCTGGCTGGAGGAACTGAGTCCCATGGTCAAGGCATCTGACTCATCCTTCTCCTCCTGTAGAACCACCAGCCAATGGTACTCCAAAAAGATGGCATTCAACCTCTGCTGCCACAGCCGGGGATGCTATCTCCTGGCATGTTGTTAGATCACGAGCAGCAGCTATATCAAGAAAGAAAAGAAAAAAGACAAATTGTAAGCACTGCTCTTTGCAAACACTTGTTAAAAAATATAGTGGCACAATAGCAGTACATTGCTGGTCCCCTAGTGCCATTGGGATTTGATGTGACTGGTTATAAGTCACAGAGGCATTATCTTACCCACACAGTTGACGAATGTTGGTAGGCAAAAATTTGAACAGGCATGGATGCATTATGGAAACACTGGTGCTGCTGCTGATCCTGGCACTGGTAGTCGGTGTGGCTGGGAAAACATTATACATTTTAGATGTCAGATAAGCCTCCTGTTAATTTTTTTAAAGAAAAAAATAAAATAAAACTGCAATAGATCTGTCTTATTTTATCCTTCACTTCAGGGATTTTGTTCGTTAACCATGATGGAAAAGCCAGGTGGTCAAGTCAAGCCAGCCACAAACATTTTCTGATGGAGGGGCAGAGCTAAGTCACTGAAGTACAAAGAAAGGGTGGAATAATTGGTCAATGAAGGACATATGGTGAGGCCTTGGTTGGCAAATGCAATGGGACCGTCCTCATACTACTTTCTAGCCATGTTGTACTGTCATCGAAAGTGCTGCTATGGTATAGTATGCTACTGTATAAATCAATAATAATACCTACAACACACCACTGGGGGTGGTCCACTATCACCATGGCCACTCACTCGATTTACTCTTTGAGCATGAACAAGAAAAAGAAAGCCTTCTCAACAAACATGCATAGAAAAGTTTCCTTGGGCATACAATCTTCACAGTAGAGTACCTGTCCTAAAATCTGTTCCATTAGTCTGACATGGCCGGTTCACAAGATATATAAGGAGAGACAGAAAGCCTACTAACAAAGCAGAAATAGGCCACATACTAGTACAGAGAGGAGGAAGTCAGCCACAGAAACATGAAATATAGAAAAAAGTAGGATAATACAGGAATAACAAGAATTTTATAAACTTCAGATAGAATTATGAGTAGGAAAAAAAAAGAGATGCCACAGTAAAAAAAGGGAACATTATTCTAAATGGGGAGAGGTAAAAGTTAGGGAAATTATGGAAATAATAATAACAGGATGACTTAATGGGGCCAGAAGATCCGCCAGCTGATGCACTGGTGATGGCACCACCTTCTCCTTGACCAGCCTCCCAACTTGCCATCTTCTTGCCTTTGCCTGCTGAGGTAAAAAATAAAGAAGATAAAAAACATATTAGTGGTACAGTTAATTTCCCAAAAAGTATTTTGACAGGAAAAGGCAAATGCAGTAACATTGTACTTTTCTAAATCAGATTGCCTAAAGTACTAGTAACAGGTTGACCTATTCTTAATTTCCAAAACCTAATCCCCATTCCAAATTTCCTAAACTACATTTGGAACTTCTAATGCATTGCAACAAATCTTTGCTTCTCAAACACCCTTAATGGGCCAACTCATTCTCTCTTTTCAATGCATAGATGCATACTACATGTCGCTGGGCGATTGCAAATGGGGCTGTATGAGCTACATAAAGGCACAGAGAACGCTTACTCTCTGATATTACTTATTATTACCACACCATCTTAGTGACAAGGCAGAGGAGTCTGCATGGCTTCTTAAATATTCAGCCCAAACAAGTGCCGATGACTATAATTAGGTAGCACCGAGCACCTAGCTAGCTCAAACTGGATCGCATGCTATTCATCATAAAGGAAACTTAACTTACCTCTCAGTATGAGCAGCATTCTGTTTGAAAAAAATAGCATTGTAGAACACAACAAATAAATAATTACCCACTGAGCCCTGACACCTCAACACCCAGCAGGTTCTGCTTGCGGTCCAGTATGTCCAACTAGAGGTGCTGCTGGGTACACTGGACCGCAGGGTACCGATGTACACACTGCCACCACCACCCCACCAGCAGTTGACTTTCTGCAGGGCATAGCCACTCCCAGGCCAGCAACCTGCTACCAGCATAGGGAAGGAGGTGGCGCTGCACATAAAAATCAAGGGCAGCCAGCTTTGCCTCTGAAAAAGTGATGCAGGGATGCACAGCTTACCAGCACCAATGCCCGCAAGGTGTGTGGCTAGCAGCTGCACTGGCGCTGCCCCTTCATCTCTGGCCTCTCTCACCCTGCTCTGCCTTGGTGCTGGGTGGTCAAAAAAAGAGAAGAAATAGGAAAAGGAAGGAAGAAAGACAAAACTAAAGAAACAAAGGTAAAACCAATAAAGTACCAAAAAGTCACAAAAGATACAAATAAATGACAAAACCCTAAATATGCAAACACAAAGACCTACAATGATACAATAAAGGAAGATGAGGGGTGGATGAGTCAGATAGGGGAGGATTGATAAGATTAAGGGTAGATTAAAAAACAGGGTCCAGCACCATGCACAGAACAGAAAGCAAAATGGCCATGCAAATACTAACACCACCTAGAATGCACATTCCGCTCCCAAACGTCTGCCTGCAGAATTCTGCAGATTCTTGCAGAGTTTTTGGGCCATTCCTAGAAATTCTACATAGCAGAACTGTGTGAGTTCTCTGCGAGAACAGGGGACAAGCTAATATGCCCTTGGAGTCACTCTGGGTTCAAGTGAAATATGTCAAGTCCTTGTCCTTAGCAGGGCAGAAATCAGCAGGCAGCAGGATAGCTCAGCAAAACAAGGAGCAATCTTTCCAGGGCAGCAGTCAAGCAGAGTGGCAATACTTGCAGCACAGCAGTCCTCACTCTAGTCAAGGTCCAGAAGTGTACCTTGTTGGTAGGGTCAGTGGCCAGTACTTATACTCAGTTTTTGAAGTGGGGGTGATCTCTCAGCAGTGTAGACCTCTAACCTAGCCATCTCAAACTCAGTTTCTGCAGGTGCTGTTTCTCCAAAGTCTAACATAATTTAGCAAAAAAAATCAAAAGGACAATCAGGGAGAATTGAAATACATTTGAAATAACTAGTGAACAATTAGTTACTATATTGTATTCTACAAACACAAGCCCTATCCTCGCCACTGATCACTAATGTTAGAATTGGGATTTCTGGTTGTCAGAGTATGCACACTGTAGAAGCAGGAACTACCACTCTAGTCAGGGTAAGCTAAATACACGATAAATGATAACCTGTGCTCACCCTTTGGTAGCTTGACGAAGAGAAGTCAGGCTTCTCAAAAGAGGAAATGTGTAAAGTATTACTGCAACACGCTCACACAGTAACACAATGAAAACATCAAATAAGTACTTCAGACAGGGTTGGAAAAATATAATAAGTAAAACAAGACCAATCCAACAAAAATCCAATAAGTAGAAGTTGAGTTATGATTTTTTAAAGAGCAAATCAAAAAGTGGTGCTTAGAGGTCAATAGCGATTAGAGGTTACTTGAGGTCTTGCCGGACCAGGGTAAATCCAAAGCTCAGGCCAACCACAATGGAGAGCAGGCTGGCTACAGGGCTCATGCAAGTCCCTCTGAAAAGACTTGATGCGTGGAGTAGAGGAAGTGCTGATTCTGATCCGTGCAGTCAATGAATGCCTTGTCAATGAACCCCTTTGCGATGCAGGCGATGCACCATCTCCGATACGCGCACTCGGGAAGATTCAGCATTGAGCAGCGTTGACAATGAATGATGCGTTCTGGTCAAGACATACTTTTGTGAAAGCTTTGGCATCGAGCAGTGCTGAGATGGCCAATGTGTCCCTGACAGGTAGAAATGCACCAGTTCTAATCGGTGCAATGGCATTGATACATCAATTCTGATGGATCAGTACAGAAGAAATCACTTTGTTTTCACAGGTCCAGTACTGGATTGGCACCCCACAGATTGCAGAGTCCTGTTGCCGGGTTGAAGGAAGCCTTTAATGGCATTAAGGATTCTGAACAGGGGGCAAGCCAGCAAGCCCTTGGAGTCACTCTGGATTCAAGCGAAATATTCACAGTCCTTGTCCTCAGCAGGGCAGAGATCATCAGGCAGCAGGCAGCCCAGCAAAACAGAAAGCAGTCTTTCCAGAACAGCAGTCTAGCAGAGTGGCAATCCATGCAGCACAGCAATCATTACTCCTCTTGAGTTTTTCACAGGTCCAGTGGTGTACTGTCTTGGTAGGGTCGTTGGCCAGTAGTTATACCCAGTTGTGCCTCTGAAATGGAGGTGATTTCAAAGCAGGCCTTCAAAGTGCCCAAGTCCCCCTTTCTTCCCAGCCCTGGCTCCAGACTATCAGTAGGGGATACTCAGCCCCTTATGTGGGACTCAAGACACTTCCTGTTCAGGTGGAAGTGTAAGCTCCCCCTCCCTATTCCTGGCCAGGAAGAGCTAGTAGAATGCAGCTGAATGCAGATGAGTTCTTGGTCACACCCATCATTCCTGTGCTTGTGGCTGTCTAAATAAAATGCTCAAAGTGTACCTGTCACATAGCCCAGATGTTTCTTGGAGACAATCTTCAAGGTATACAGAGCAGTATCAGCAGAGAAATGCTCACTTTCTAAAAGTGTCTTTTCTAAAATAGTAATGTTAAATCCAACTTTACTATTAAAGAAGATTTATCATTATAATTCCAATAGTATGAAACATGACATAGGTCCTTTATAATCAGGAATTATAGCCTAAAAGTGTATTAAGGAATTCCCAATGTTAACCTATGAGAGGAGTAGGCCTCACAATCGTGAAAAGCAGCTATGGGAGTTTTCCACAACCAGGGTATGCAAAACTTAAAAGTACATGTCCTACCTTTTACTTATACTGCACCTCGCCCTATGGGCTACCTAGGGCCTTTATTATGGGTGGCATGTGTAATAAAAGGGGAGTTTAAGGCATGGCAAAGGGTTTTAATTGCCAAGTCGAAGTGGCAGTAAAACTGCACATACAGGCTCTACAGTGGCAGGCCTGAGATATGTTCAAAGGCTACTTAAGTGGGTAGCACAATTAGTGCTGTAGGCCCACTAGTAACATTTAATTTACAGGCCCTGGATATATGGTATACCACTTTACAGGGGGCTCACAAGTAAATTATTTATGCCAATTGTATATTCACCACTGTTATTATGTTTAGGGGAGAGGCCCATGCTCTTTAGCACTGGTCAGCAGCGGTAAAGTGCTCAGAGACTTAAGGCCAACAAAAAGATTTAGCAAAAGGTTTAGGGTAAAAGGCAAAATGTTTGGGGTGACCATTCAGAGAGGGCCATTTTCCAAGTCACCCACATCCATAAGACTTTGAGGAGGAGTAAGGTGGTTGAAGGAGGATAATGTTTGGGGTGGTAAGAAACAACTTGAAGGGGGGAGACACTGGTCTGTGAAGGTGTAGCTCAATCCCAGTGGGTCGTCGTATAGTAAACTTCCATTGTGCTGTATTGGTACACAGCAGGTAGTGTGGCTGCTGAGACTGATGTTTGCATTTGGCCCATGAAGGATCTTCAGTGGTGAGCTGCAACAGACATAGGTATCAAGGGCATGTGAACTTTTGTGAATTTCTGTGATATGATTTATATGCATGAGATCCATAATTTATCAAAGTGTTGGATGTTATTTTCTAAGGATGCTGTCAACCTTTCCATGGCTATCAAGTCTCATAGAATATGTAACCAGTTTGTGTGGATCAGTAGGATATCCAGACCCCACTTAGCTGTGGTAGCTTGTTTGGCTATGCATAGGGCCATTGTCATTGCTTTGTCTTTGTGAGAAGTTGTGTCAGCATTTGTTGGAAGTGTTTGCCTTCCATGTTGTCACTTGGGCTGAGGAGTGATACCAGCAGTGGGTTATTTTAAGCAGTGTTTCCAGTCCTTCTGCATTTCTGGAGGTGATAGGGGTTTTATACAGCATACTTCCAGGCATTCTAGTTCATTTACCCATCGTTATTGTGCTAGGGATTTGTCGGCAATGGGTGTCATGTTTAGGAAGTCATAGATGGTAGACAGGAGTTGCTCTCTGTCTGTTTCGGTAATGAGCTATTCTCAAAAGGTGTTAGTTGCCTACCAGTTTAGGGTTTGATACGTGGCTGGGTGACCCAGTATGCGGTGGTGGTGTACTTCCATTGCCTGTGATCAAGGAGAGCATAGTGTTGTTGTAGTTGTGTAAACGGCATCAGACTATTGTGAGCAAATAGAGTTCTAGCCTGCTTACATGTAGCTTTCTTCTATGTAATGTATTCTGTGTGGCTTGAGCTGTGGGAAGTCAGAATTGTCCAAGATGTGTGTGAATAGAGAGGGGTAGGTAGAAAGACCTTTGGTAGTGACTACCTTGTTCCCGGCATCAACTGCCGCTCTTACCACAGTGGAGATAAAGACACCTATGGGCTTATGCCTCTTGGAGAGACAGCGTATTTTACATATGTGGATCCCTGCCTCCACTTGGTTGAGGAAACACCAGTGCCTTTCAGTGAGGGTTTGAGACAGCTTCATCGCATAGGTCAAATGTGCAGTGTGAAAGTAGGATTGGAGATTGGGTACTCCAAGCCACCCAGCTGCTACTGGGAGGTAGGCTCTTTTTTTTGCCAAGTGTAACTTTGTGTTGCTCCATGTGAAACTTTCAATAAGGTGCTGTAGTTTAGAGATATAGAGTGGAGGTGACTGGAGTAGCAGGGTTTACATTGTATATAACATTTGGGGTAAGAGGGTAATTTTGGGGTGACCACTCTGCCTACACAGGTAGGAACCCCAGATCACTAGGTCTGTATGTCTGTACACACAGCACTTATGAGATGCGAGTAGTTTTGCTCCACTCTCTTGGCTGTGGAGGAGCATAGCTTTATCCCCAAGTATTGCACTCAGCCCAGGGAAAGGGGTAAACGTTTTCTAGTTGTGCCTTATCTGCAGGAGGGGTGGTCAGGTTCAAGATAAATGAATTTAGTTTGCTAACTTTAAAGCCCGAGGCTTGACAGAATGCCTCAAGGTCTCCATGAGAGTCGGGAGGGAGGACTGTGAGTGGAAGAGGGAGACCATGTCATTGTCTGCTTATAGTGTGATTCTGTGTTTCTGACCTCCCAATGTGATGTCAGTGAAATGTGGGTTTATTTGGACTCTCTCGACAAGTGGTTCCATGCACAAAGTGAATAGAAATAATAACAAGAGACAACCTTTTCTTGTTCCACGGTCAACTGTGATGGCATTTGAAGAGTCCCATTGACTCACACTCAGGAGTTGGGCTTGCTTTAGTTGCTCTATATCCACACTTGAAACCAGGGCCCTAGTCCCAGTTTCCCTAGAATGCTTTGCAGAAATGTCCTGTGAACCCAGTTGAATGTCTTTTCTGCAAATGTGGACACTAACAGTGCCTCGTCGGGTCCTAGAGGTTTTATCTATTAAGGGGAGTTGGAACATTATTGCTGCAGCCTCTTTCCGGGATAAACCCTGTTTGGTTAGGGTCTATGAGGCCTTGCATGTATGGCTTAAGATGCACCACTAGTATTCCAGTGAATACTTGATGTTGACATTGAGGAGGCAGCTAGAGCTGTATAGCAAGCAGTGTGTTGCATCCTTTTCTGGTTTGGGAATCACTGCCTTATGTCTGCTTCACACTTTGACTAAGAACGTGGCAAGTTGGGAACCAGATGTCCTATAGAATAGTGGGATGAATCCGTCAAGGCCTAGAGTTTTACCTGGCTAGAGTCTTGGCATAGCAGGAAGAACCTTGGCCTCTTGGATGCCTATTTCAAGGGTCTGTGCATCTACTGTGATCAGGGTGAGAATGCAGTTTCCAGATAGATATGTGTGAGCCTGCTCCAAGTGTGTTTCTTCTGTCATGTACAGGGCCATGTAGAAGTACTCAAATGTGAGCGCAATGCCTTTATATGGATCGACAGAGGCTCCATCATTGGCTTGTAACTCTGCTATTCATTTTCACTGAGTTTTGGCTTTCCGTTTGCAGGAAGTTTCCGGGTGTAGTATCTCTGTTTAGTGCACAGAAGTGTGCATTTGGCTCTGCCTATTTCAGTTGATTTCTGTCTGGGGTCAGTTATCTAAGGGTTGTATGGACACCTGTGCATTTGTGGGCCACGGCCAATGTCTGCACTTGTCTCTCGAGTGTTGCATGCTTATTTTTAATAATGTTTTGAAGCCGGGAGGAGATAGCAATGATATTTCTCCTGACCCCTGCTTCCAGCATTTTTCCACAGTAGTGGGCAGGAGTGCCCTCTGTGTTGTCGGTTTGGAGGTATTGCTGGATTGTGTTTCGAATTTCCTGCTGTGTGTTGGCATGTGTGAGGAGTTTATCACTGAGTCTCTAACAGTGATTGGTGGAGGGTCATCTGGGCATTGTAAAGGTTAGTATGATGGGAGAGTGATCTGACAGCCCAACAGTTCTAATGTTAATTAGTGTTGTCATTGCCAATGTTTGGAGTGAGCTGAGGGAATAGTTTAGCTTGGCGTATGATTGATGTAAGACAGAGAAGAATGTGTAAGTTCTAGACATGTGGTTACTTGTTCACCAGGAACCAATCAGACCCATGTCTCACAGCCATTGCCAGGCCATTAGCAGAGAATGCGCCAGTCTACCCAGTTTGTTGGGTCGACCTATCAAGGAGTAGGTGTTGTACTAAGTGAAGTACCTCCTACAAGGAAATATTTGCCCATGGTGAAAAGTTTCCCCTAGTGTTCATTGGGGGCATAGAGAGTTGCCAAGGTGAAAGAGCATCCTCTCATATAAATCTGCAGGGAGAGGAGTCTGTTCAGAATTTCTCTGTGTGTCTGTAAAACCTGTCCGCAGAATGTATGAGCAAGAAGCATGGTGATCAACACCTTCTTACCAGGTTCTTATGAAAAATACTGGGAGGGTATCATGACTCAATCTTGCGCTCTGTGGGTGGTGAGTTATACTTACTAGCCTCATTTCATTCCTTCCCCTATGGAGCATTTCCATCTGGAGTGCTCCATGGCTTCCCCTTCCTGAAGGTCTAAACTATTGGCCGCTCAGTTCTGTTGCTCTGCAAGTATAGACTAGTCAGCACCTGCAGTTATCACGTGTCTATTTACAATAGTCATATTTCCACTGTGAACCACTAGATTGTACCATTATGCACTTCAGCTTTGTTGTACTTGTTGTTGTCAATTACTGTTTTCACCTGCTGCCTGTTAGGCCTCATATCCATTGTACGCAACACATGATTTTCCCCAGGTTTATTTGAAGATTCCATGTGGGACACATGCCTTTCTGGAACACTCCTGGCTTCCTGTATAAATAACCCCTTGGATCCTGCATCAGGGCTTCTCCTCGTACCTGTCCCAAACCTGCACCTGCACCCATTACAGTCCTGTGCAAGCAGCTTCCCCGCACTCACTTCTTGAGTCACCCAGATCTTCTTGCATTGCCATCTAGCACAAGGTTCATCCCTACACTCATCTCCCAAGTCACCTAGACCTTCATCACTCCTGTCCTGCACAGCCTTGCCTCTGCACTCTTCTACTGAGTCATCCAGGAACTTCCAGTGCTCTAGTCTTCCAAGAATTCTTGATGACTCTGAGATCCTTATTTCAGTGACGCTTCCAGTGACTCTCTCCATGAGCTATGATTAAGCCTCTTCTTGAACTTCTCATACAGACCTGCTTGCCGTCTTCGAGCTCCAGTAAAAAGTACTAGACCAGGCTAAGATTTTGCCTTCAGGTTAGTGCACACTAATCCTTAGTAGTAGTTGAAGGCCTGTCTGTAATTCCCTTCAAGACTCTGTACTTTAGCGCTCCTTCCTTGTCCTGGCTCTAGATCATGCTAATGGACTAGAGTCTCTCTGCTGAATGAACTCCAAACTATGTACAGAGTGTAACCTTGTTTTCTATCACATCTTTGGAGTGCACCCAACTCCAATCTATGTACCAAGTTTCATTTTGGGTGTGCACACTTGCACCTATGGTGTTCTCAAATATGTGAACAGCCTGTCACAGCAGGCTTATGAATATTTACTTGCACCTATGGTATTTTTAAACATGTCCCAACCTGCCACTGCAGGTTTGTGTGTGCGCAAGGACACAAATGCCCAGGGAGTGAGGAATACCCATGTATGTTTCCACTCCACCTGAGAGCTGCTCTGACCATAGGTTAACATGGGGGATAGTTTACAATTATTCCTAGCTGCAATAGTGGATTGCAGTGGAGCAGCCTCATACTGTTTCCTATCATTGAAATCATCCTGACAAACCTTCCCATGGTAAAGGTAGTTTTGTCAATAATAACAGAAATGCCACTTCTAGGAAGTGGGCTTTTCTCTGCTCTAAAACACTTTGTGTGCCCTTTAAAATTCACTCTGGATGCTGGAGGATACATCTGTGCATTCCCCAGCAACAGCTATAAGCCTTGGGCACACAAATGTAACAACGGACCTCTGCCAATTGAGGGCCTGGCTGGAAAGGCTGGACGGACAGGTTTTGACACTCGGCCTCTCGGAGCCAGATCATGGCCTCACTAAAGACAAAGATATGCATTCCACATGCCCCTGGCAGACAAGATAACAATTTAGGGGAGACATATGTGGTTCAAAGGGGAACCCTCTGAACTACCCCCCACTTCAAAGGCACACTATAGTATAACTACTGGTGCCACACTGCAGAAAAGGTGTGATATGCTTGTGAGGATACAGGACTGGAGGTACTGGACTACATGGTGCACACTACCAGAGGAATCTGTTGAGCACAAGGAGTACTTAATGCCCTTGGAAGGGACCGCACACCCTTCCTGAATCGTGGCTGACCTTGGCTGATTGCTTGCTGCTGTGTGGCACCCTGAAGTGTGCTCTACGATTGCTTGTTGGCTTGCCCCCTGTTCTTGAGTAGAGGTCCCAGGGACATCAAAGACCTCATGCTAGGGACCTACACCTTCTACCTATGACATCTGGACAGCGGTGCCCTCTTAAGTGCCCACATTGTCTTCTGGATTCCATCTGGTGGCAGCGTTGTGAGTGTGGAACCAAGTAATGTCTCTGGAGACCGGATTGCCTCATGTGGAGCCCCAAAGGAATGGCCCATATTTAAGGAGTGTGGCCCTTCATAATGGGGCCTTGACACGCATAAGCGTCTTGTTGGCAGTGAGCGGGTTCACTGGCTGTGGACCACACGTGGCCTGCATCATTGACCATGCTGCATTTCTCTTGTGTGACATGCCGACTACATGCTTTTTGCATGTGATGTCCGAGTCACAGGTTGCAACCCTCAGAGGTGGGGGTGTACCCTTAGTAGTGGTGCCTTCCAACTCATGTGGCAACGCTGAATTTGTGCTCTCTGTGTGTGCCTGGAATCGTCTGGTGCAACTGAAGTCATCTCGCACCAGATGTTATGCCTCATTCCAGGAAGGTACACATTTGGTAAACCTTTGTGTGTGACTGGAATTATCTGGTGCAACTCAAGTCATTGCACACCTGATGTTGTGCCTCATTCCAGGGAGGTACAGATTTGGTGAATCTCTGTATGGGACCATAATTGACTGGTGCCATCGTACACCAGACATTTTGCTTCATTTCTGGGATGTACATATTGGTGAATCTCTGTATGTGACAGAAATTGTCTGTTGCAACTCTGGTCAATGCACATCAGTTGTTGTGCCTCATTCCAGGGAGGTACAGATTTGGTAACTCTTCGTGCATGATCAGAATCATGTGGTGTGACTCAAATCATTGCATACCAGACCTTGTTCCCCATTTCCAGGGGGCCACGGAGGAGCGGATTCGTTTATTGGGGGGCCTGGCTTGGCTGGGCAATATTGTGAGCACTGTGTGTCCTATGGTGATCCTTTCTTCAAGCTAGGCATAGCTGGGTCCATGCCAGAAGGCACAGTGGGGAAACATTTGAGTGAATTTCCTGACTAGGTCCAAACCTCCATTTATCAACTGCTACCTGACCAGCCTGGTATGTACTTTCCCCCCCACCTTTCCCAGGGGCCATGAATGAGTGTGACTCCAGCCCCAATTGGCCTAGTGCCCAGTTAAAGGTTTCTTTCATCTTTAGCCCTTGGAGGCAGGGTAGAAGGGGTTTGTTGAAGAGTATAGGAGGGTTTGGACTCAGAGGGTCTGCAAGTTCAGTGACCACTGACTGGCTGGATATCAGTGCACTGCATTAGGGTGCCGGGAGTGAGTGTGTGCAAGAGTGTGCTATACGAGCCTGCCTGACATCCGTGGCACCACATAGCTGTGTGGAGTGAGTGTGTGGGAGCGACTGGCTGTGATCAACTGCACTGCACATCTGTATGGCTGTACAGGTTGTTTCCTTGCCAAAAGAATATCACGGTTGACGTCTTTTTTGTGCCCATGTGGCCTAGACCCACAAGGCTATACAAAAGTGCTGTAAATATCTGTGTGTACACATTGCTGCAATAGTTGTTAATAGGGGTGCACCCTAAAATTGTGTGATAGGAAATTGTAATAATTGCTGAGGTGGATCTCTTGATGACAATGTTTTGCACCGCATGAGGGTTTTGGGAGGGAATGTAATATTTTCTGACCAAGAGTACATATTGCTGATGTTGTTTTAACATGGTTCGGACTAGTACTGCTAGTTTTATTTACAAATGTGACTCATGCCCAGAAGTACATGATGTACATGTCGTGTTAGTTAATGTGTGTGTTGATTATAACTCTGTTTTACATGCACAACATGTGAAGTCTTTTTTGTGATGCTTAGAGTGTTTATTGTGTAAAAGTGTTGTGCCAATGCTTTTCACATTGCCTATGTGATAAGCCTGACTGCTCAGTGCCAAGCTACCCAAGGGTGAGTGCAGGTTATACAGTAAGTGTTGTCAACAACCCCTGGCGGGAGTGGTAGGTTCTGCCTCACTAGGGCCTCGCCTCAACCAACCAGCACATGCCTCCCCCAACAGTGTGCTTCTACATTTACCTTACAACATGGTTGTTATTAATATTTTATACAGACCAGTATCTTCTGTTTATGCTATGTCAGCACAGGCATGTGCTAATAGGGGATCAAGGGAAGGGAAGTATGATTATACACAGAGCATGCAGAAGCAAATGCCTGTTTAGCAGGCTTCCTACCACACCAAAGCTCACTATCTGCAACTATGTCCCAAATACTTGAATAGTACTAGTACACAAAGATGGATTCAATGTCCTACACCTGGTTTCTTAGAAGTTTGGCAGTTTTTACCTCCAGTAGTATCCTCATTCTGATCTTAAACATCCACACCCAGCTGTACTTCATTCTTGACTCAATATTACCTTGTGACTTCTTCTCTGAGGTTACCAATAGGCTTAGTTATTATGTCAATAGCTAACAAAACAGATTGCTACCCAGTACAGCTCACCTCCAAAAACAGCCACAAGTCATAAGAAGCACAGAATGAACAGATTACAGATAGTATTAAGGGACAAAGAAACAATGGGAATTTTGTGGTGGGTGAGAGAGAAGCCTAGTGATTAAGAATGAGACTGGTGATATTTAGGTATAGGGAGGATTAAGTACCATCTTCTCTTGTGTTTACATCCAGCTTCTGTGAAATCCAAGCGCAAGCAGACTCCCTCACTTGTATTAAGGTCAAGTGGGACTGGAAATCTGTACTGGCTGCTGGAATGTGATCGCCAGAAGATGCTCACTCCTGATGTTGCATTACCGTCTGAGGTTCTCCTACCACTTTGAGACCTTCTTTTCTGTTAATTTTTAGGGTCTCAGGGGAAAGCAGTCAAGGGCATTAGACTCTCACTTACTAGCTGGTTGTTCCACAGTCTTACAAAAGACCTGGTTGTTGTGAAGGACACTATCTACCAGGATGATAACTTCCTCGTAAATTATATATAGGACCCTGTCAAACCTATTCTCAGCAATAACTCAGTGGCAGAATGATGACCCAACAGCAAGATACCCTTGGATTTAAGTGTTAAGGTTGTCCAGGTGGGGATTCTCATCTTCATTGCAGATATATTGTCTACATAAGGAAAAGTATCCATACGCATATGAGAGGTTTCTGAATTTTCTGCTACTCTTGCATAGCAGATGCATTTTCTGTGCAATGTCAGGTTTATGGGTATTTATGTAGACACATCAGCAAGCACATACACAACAAATTATGTGCATGTCTGCAATGACAAAAAAGGCTGATGATACCATATACAAGCTTTGTAGGTCTCCATTGGGCAGGAGCACATTTAGGGAGTATAATTTATGTATAGGTAGGTGTCAAAGGTGCTGCCATCAGATCAGCCCCATGGTTTGTACCGTCTGTATATGTAAGGTTGCCCATCCATTTTTATTGCCTGGACAGCACTGAGGATGAGACGTGAGTTTGGTGTGTGGTTGCAATAACATACTGTCATTCGAGTATCAGGATAATATTGTCTGTCAATGTGTAGATGAAATTTGCCACCAGTGGCAAACAAATGCCAGGTATGATTGGACTATCTTCCATGAGTAAAGCCCATTCCATTTTGCAGATACACACCCACCTCCTCTGAGGTGTCAGTAATTCTTTTTTTTTTTGCAACCGGATTTTGATCACAAAACTTTGATACATATAATACATATTGAGTCCTTGCAAGGGAAGCTATGACACTTCCTTTCCAGGTACAGAAGCTGTACCCTTCCAAAATCTTATTTTAGGAGTCAGAAAAAATGATGAGTCCTGAAATAGGATTAGCACAGGAAAACAACATTTTAACTTCTGCAAATGCCAAATTGGAGTGTTTGCGACCATCACAATGCTTACTATATCTGACCCTTACTTCTGTCAAGAGCAGGAATAAAATAACTTTCCTGGGAAAGCTGGGAAGAGGATGCACCCAAAATTCTGGAGGGAGCAAATACATGTTTTCCCCATGGAGAAAAAAATTGGAAAACAAATTGTGCCATTGTACAAAGACACTTTCATTCCACAATGTGTAATTGTTCATTGTTCTGCTCAAGATTGGCACCCGCCTCAAAACACCACCATACAAGAAAAAGACAATAGGTGGTACATCTTTCTCTGTTCAAACGGCCAAACTATGGAATTTATTACCCCCAAATATAAGATCCATGGATAACTATCTTATCTTCAGAAGACTACTCTACAGTTGGCTCTTTCCTACATAACCACCCTACTCTAACAGCAATGGACTGCCCATCCCCATGTACGTAAACATGTTATAATTTGATTATGTGTATATATCTAGATATGTGTATTTCATTGTACAAATATATATAACTATCTTATCTTAAAATATATTCAGACTCTTTAGGCCTGTTTAACAAATGTATATTTTACTTAAATTAAATGTATATATTTTTGTATTGGTGTGTTTAGGTGTATGTATGTGTACATATATTATAGATATGTGTATGTTTCTATGTATATATATATGTGTATATTTTTCTACACTTGACATGTTTATAGGTCACTGCTTAGTTTCTGTATAAGTTGCCTGATTAGATGCTTAACAGTCTCTGTATTTTATCTAACACAATAGGTAAATATTATCTTAATTTTTTATCTACAAGCATTTCACTAATGAAATGTTGAGGACAGTACACAAATAAATTGACTTCAAATACTGGAACCATTGAAAACCTGTGTTTATCTGATACAGCTTTAAATCTCATATTTTATTCCATCCACATTTATTCCCATGATTATGTAATCATATATCTATATATTTACTATTCTAATCCTCCTGTACAAGAGGAAAAACATTTTACTCTCTTGAAAGCTCTATTCTGTCTGACGATCACCCTATACCTCTATCACTCCATACTCTGTCTTCACTCTCTAATTCATCCCAAACCCATTCTACTACTATGATCTCCAAAACAACCCTTCCAAGACTCTTCTCTCCTCTACCCCTCCTGGTTCACCCCAAACCTCAGTTTACGACTCCTCCCAAACAACCCCACGAAATTCTCCTTCATTTATCTCTCCTTTGACTCATTCCAAACCCCATGTAACTTCTATGATCTCCCTAATATTTTTCTACAGACTCTAAAATCCTCTCCCTCTCCTTTACCCATCCCAAAATCTCATTTTACAACTATGATCTCCGAATGAACACGTCTGGATTCTTCCCTCATCTGTTACTCCATTATTCTATTTGAATCAGCTAACAGACTCACATGTCCTGGGCTCAAATTAACTCATACCTCCCTATACTAATCCTTTTGGGTTCTGGAGTAGCGTGCTACTCGCCAAAAAACGCTTTGACACCTCTTCAGGGATGGTAAGACTATATTAATACAATTACAATTGCAATTACAATGTATGGACACTAATGTCACTTATGCAAAGGGGATAAACACATCTTCTAAAGGACAAAGCCTGGAAGCTGCAACCCGGAAACGTTTTTGTGAATTCTAGAAAGTCGTAAATCTACGCCCATGTCATTGGTAGACCTGCACTTGCAGATTTATGACTTTTGTTTGTAAATCTCACAAGGTCGTGCTAGAGGGTGTTGCAAGCTTTTAAATCCAACCACATTCTGCCAGCCCATTCTTAATCACGTGCAGGGAATTTACATGGTTTAATTCAAAGCATAAAAGAAATAATTTATGAAAGCAAGGTCACCTTTTGGAATTCTTTTCAGTCCTAATTACAGTCTTTTGGCCCATAGGTTTAATTGAGCGCTTAGTGACTAGGGGTCCTATGCAGTATATACCAAGACCGCATACAAGCCAATAATTTAAAAAATCCCTTTTCTGGGATACAAAACACTGTGTTAATTAACTACGACTATTTCTTTGAGTTGTTTGAATGCTGCCATCCTTGAATTTCTTAGCTTGCTCTTCAAAAGTTATAGCTCAAGCATCTTAACCCGTCTGACTTATTTCCTCTCTTCTGAGTGACCCCTAGACAGAAATAAGCTCCATAAATGTCCTCGAGTTTCTTTTTCTGCCTACTTGAAATCGAAATTGAAATGCAGTCGTCAATCCTGCTGTAGCATACTTTTTCAAGCACGATCTGGAAACATCATTAAAAACGACAGTGTTATAAAACCCTCGGTTAATACCTTCTGTTCACCTCCACTGCCAGGGCACAGTGTAACTGTATGTAGTGCAGAACGGAAGTTCGGTAATTATGGCTTGCATTTCACCTCAAAATATCTGCTTTACAGAGACGGATTTGGCAAAGAATGTCACATTGACTCTGAAAAGTTTCTATCTGTAACGAGCTGACAGGACAAGTAGACAGTAATGTCACCTCATCAAACTGTGAAATATATATTTCTTTATAAGGCAATGCAATCACTAAGCAGGGTGATAGCTTCAAGAACAGCTGATTCTCAGGCTTCTCACACCAGATCGAAGTAGCTTGAATTCTCACACAATATAGTCCATGAATCATACTTTAAAAGCAAAAATATTAGAATGCAAAATAGAAAACAAATCAGGAGTGGACAAATGAATAGCTCATCAAATTCATCAGACAACTCGAGTTTGCGCCTTGCTAAATCGACTTGAAGTACAAAACATTGATAACAGGTTTTACAAAAATGTAAGATATTCCTGTATTAGGAAAACAGATCTACATAAGTATATGTCAGACCCTTCTATGCTATGACCCGTATTATGATCTTCTCAGAATTGTTGGGAGGTGGCACCACCTGTTACGAAATACTGTATCCTCTGTCTGGATCCTGAGCAGTAGTGTTTTGCCAAGCTTACTCCATTTGCTTTGCCTATTAATTAATCATCATTTGATAATGCTCATGGTCCGATAAAATGCATTCAGACAATCTGACTAATCCCTACTGTTTTCCAACTGGTGCCATGAGCATTCTATAAAAATAACATACTTGCACCATACCAGAGATGACTACCTGCATTTCCAAGACACCAAAAATAAAGATGGAAGGAATGTGTAAATTAGTCTCAGTCATTGGCAATCGCTCAAGCTGCATCCAAATCCATCAGTTTTTTACCCACTTTGCCACCTCAGTTTGATCCCAGCCATATACAAATCAGTCTTGACCCTGCTTCAGTGGGAACAGTCCAGCTTGAACTGCCAAGCCAGGCCCTCTCTGTATTTTAACACAAGCAACCTAGAACAAGTTTCACCCTTATTATGGATCATCTGCCAGGTATTGTGTGGTTCCAGTGGCAAAGTGAGCACAGGACCCTCGTCTGGACATACCCATCCCACTGAGAACATTAAATACAAAGTGATGAATGGAATGCTTGAATTAATCTCAGCCACTGACAATCACTTGGGCTGCATCCCAATCCATCATTTTTCACCCACCATGCCACTTCAGCTAGGAGCCAGCCATAAGCAAACCCGTCTTCACCCTGCTCCAGTGGGAACAGTCCAGCTCGAACTGCCAGGCCAAATCTTCCACAACCAGAACACAACAAATTCAGGACCAGTTTCTCCATTACTACAGCTCATCAGCATTTTCATTCTCAAGCCCGGCTCTTGTGATATCCAGTAAGCAATTGCCTACCTACTCCAAGTTTTTTTTACATATAAATTATTCCCACTAGCTGCAATTCTACAAACAAATTCAAGTTTGAGCTAATGTTTTGTACTAACCTGCTGTAGAAGAAGGTGTCAGAAATTAATGTTCCTGAAACAGTCACCAATAAGGCAGAACATATACATTATTAAGCATTGTCATTTCACACCAAATACATAAAATAAACAAAAACTATGACCTGCAGGGGCATGTGACTTCTGCGTAGTGACAGAGTTTCAAATGTGGAATCATAGTTTCCTACTGGTAGTTGTCAGAGGCTCTCAGTTCATGGATCCATTGTGTGTGGGGGGCATGTGACAGCTTTTCACATCACAAACCAAGTCTCAGAATATTTCTGAAGAATTTATCAACTCCTTGGTGTCCATAAAGTTTAGGAGATAACAAAGATGGATCAAGGAGAGTGGGTGACTCGCAGCTGCTCTTGAGCAGGGAAGTAGAAAAACGCATTTAG